>NC_136061.1:892291197-892614059 GCF_964261635.1 Lissotriton helveticus | reverse complement strand
ATTTGTCTTGACTCTGCCCTTTATTTATGCACCTTCTACTGTGTGCTTCTTTTTCTCTTTTCCTCAATGCCCTCTGTTCAAGAACCTCAACACCTGGATCACCAACTTCACAAAAGAACTGCAAAATGCAAACAGCATGCAACTAGAAAGAAGATTGCTTGTAAGCAAGGACACCTGCGACAGGACCTCCTTCAAGACCTCCCTCAACCTTTAACACAGGCTGCTGAGGGAGAAGAAGAGGAACAAACTAGTTGCTCACATCAAATAGAGCCCCAACCACAGCAAAGAACTCTTGGGAGAGGTGTGGCGCCGCGGCCAGGGCGACTGACGCTGGAATCTGGGGATCACGGTTCGATCCCCGGCTCCGGCGGCAGATTAGCCCAGCACCATGTGACTCTGGGCAATAGCTCGCTTAATCTTCCCGACGGCTCCCAGCGCCTGGAGACCCTTACGGGTGATTGTGCGCTTTACAAATGTGGACTTTACTTTAACAATGTCAGAGAGTTCATTAACGCTACAGGCACAGAAAACAGGATCACCCCTCACAGGAACTCTGGGCTTTAATACGATGGAGGTGAGAACGCCACCGACAGCCATCCATAGAAGCGGTCTGACCGCACGATTATGATCTGGTGGCCGGAGGCATTGGTCATGGTGACAAACCGCTGCTTTTCTGATGGGCTGAAGGAGCACATAGGGATATCAAAGGGGATGACTGACGGAGCGCTTAAACAAATCAAACCCTGATCTGGGTTTAATCCATCATCATTCTTTATCTCACTCCACCACCCCAGTTCCGACATGGCCATATGCAAATCAGTCTGACTCTGTGCCTCATGGGAACAGTCCAGCCCGAACTGCCAAGCCATGTCTTCCCTGGACCGGAAACAAGCCTCCTGGGACCGGTTTCGGGTTCATAACCCTCATCAGCCAGGCTATCTTGAATCCAGTGGCAAAGTGAGCGAGGGACCCACGTCTGGGCATACCATGCCAACTTAGAGAAAACAAAGCAATACCAAAGGGGGGCACAAGGGGCGGTGCCTGTTCAGGCACCACCGTAGGGATTATTATGTCCTTTTCCGTTGGCCTGTACATGGTGGTCTGACCGCCATGTACAGACTGTTGGAAAGGGACTTTGAGGGCCTCTAGCAGGGCCCCATTCCCCATTGGCCTCCTCTATGGAGTTTGGTGTCCACATGTGGTGCACCCCTAAACATCCATGGACCCTGTGCCAAGCACCTCATGGTGCCTGGCACACGGTGCATAGATGTTTACTCCATACCTATTTCTATTGTTTCTTATGTTGCGACCATTTTCAGGGCCGCTGCACAAGCTGCAATAGAAAACGAGATGCTTCTGACCGCCTGCACGATGGACGGATCGTAACTTGGTGGGTGGAATAGCCAACTGCATGTCAGCGGGTATCCATCCTGCCAGGATGGCAGTTGGACATGCATCCGACCATCATCATTATAAGGTCCTAAGCGACAATCTCAAATTCTTTCATGACAAGACTGCTACTATCAAAAAAAAATTCAAATCCAAACCCAAACCAACAGACTTCCTCAATCTACACTCCTTCACCTCAAACAGCACAGACCACATACTGACCACCTGGAACCATCTCACCCTTCATGGCACCACTGCCATCATGAGCTCCATTCACACAGGAGCTCCCACAGATCCTTGCCCACACCACATCATCGACCTTGGAAGTCACAGGATCAGCCTCAGCATCACCACCCTGCTCAACACCTCTATAACCAAGGCCACCATCCCTAAAGACTGGAAACACGCCGAGGTAAAACCACTACTCAAGAAGACATATTCCAACCCCAGCAAACTCAAGAACAACTGTCCTGTCTCCCTGCTTCCTTTCTCAGCCAAGGTCCTGTAGAAGGCCATCAACAGACAACTCACAAAACATCCAGAGTAGAACCTTCTGGACACCTCCCAGTCCAGATTCCCCAGCAATTACAGCACCGAGACTACCCTGATTGCAGCCACTAATTACATCCGAGTATTCCCTGACCGGGCGGAGAAGGAAGCACTGATCTTCCTCGACCTCTCGGCGGCATTCAACACTGTATCCCACCACAATTTGAAAGCAAAGCTGCATCACATTGGCATCCAAGGAAACACGGTTCGATGGATCACCTTCTTCCTCAGTGGAAGAAAACAGAGGGTCTGCCTGCCACCATTCACTTCGGAACCCAAGGAAATTATCTGTGGGGTTCCCTAAGGCTCTTCCATCAGTCCTACCCTCATTCACACATACATGACCTTCTTGGCTTACATCGTCAGATCCCACAGCCTCAACATCATATCCTGCGCAGACGATACTCAACTTATCCTCTTCCCCTCTGAAGACCCTAACAAAACCAGAACCAACTTCCACAAGTGCATGACGAGCATTGAGGACTGTATGAGAGGACTCTATGAGAGGCAACTGCCTGAAGCTCAAATGTAACAGAATGGAAGTACTGATATTCGGCAACACCACTCCCTGGAATGCTACCTGGTGGAGTGCTAGGACCATCACCCACCTCGACCGACCACACCAGAAAACTCAACATCATCCAGGACAGCAAGATTACCATGAAGTCTTAGATCAACTCAGTCTCCTCTGCCTGCTTCTTCACTCCACCACACTGTCACACAGGCCCTCAGCACCAGCCAACTAGAGTATGGCAATGCTCCCTACTCAGGGATTGCCTCATACTTCCTTTAAAAGCTTCAGACCACTGGAGTAATGAAACTTGAGGGGACCCCCTGCAAGGTAGGTGGAGGGGCAGAGTACTGTGCTGAGGGGACGCCCTGGAACTTGGGGGCCCCCTCATACCACAGTGGCTGTGGAGACCTGTGTTACTGCTTCAGATCATACAGAATGCCGCAGTCAAACTCGCACATTACCCCCACCTCAGAGAACTCCATTGGCTCCCAATTCAGAAGAGATGACAATTCAAACTGCTGACCCAATCATACAAGTCCCTACACAACCAAGGACCAACCTACTTTAACCACGACTGAACTTCCACCAACCAGCCAGATATTCACTCTCCGCGCTCCTCTCACTCACCCTCACTCCCCTCATCCAGCGAAGCAGTGAATGCTCCTTCTCCTACCTCCCAGTGAAGACATAGAATGAAGCCCCCTGCAGCTCCAAACCTTCCCTTCTCTACCGTAATTCCAAAAGATGCTCAAGACGTGGCTGTTCGACTAGTACCTTGGGCCCATTAAGTGCCTGGATACATTAACGGGTGATAAGCAGCGCTATAAAACTCAGCTGAGTTATTGATTGATTTCTCTTTCTTGCTACATTCCAGAGATGCTGTTGTAAACTGTAATATACACAGACACACATGATGCTAAATTATAAAACAAATTGTTGGGCTTGTTTGAATCTACATTAACCCGTTGCGTGCTCGTGACGGAACGGTTCCGTCACGAGCCTCGGGTGGGCTGTGCTGGTGATGGACCGGTTCCGTCACGGCCCGCTCGCCACGCCTGCGCGGCGCGAAATCCGTGCCTGCGCTGAGCGTTCTAAAGAGCGGGCGGGGCCGTGACGGAACCATTCCGTCACAAGCACAGCTCACCCTAGGGCCGTGACGGAGCAGTTCCGTCATGAGTACGAGAGCGCCGCGCGGCCCCGCCTCCCCCTTAGCGCTGCGGCGGAATAGCCACCGCAGCTAAGGGGTTAAAAAAGTAAATCTGAATAACTTTTGGAATCTCACGTTTCATTAAGATTCTTCCAGGGCTGTAAGCCAAAAAGTGGGGGGGATCTCAAAATTGTTAAAGAGGACAGTTTGTTATGTTCTAATAACTTTGATGTGATTTGCTGAATTTGCAAGATATTTGGCAGGTTTTAAGTAAATCACAAAACAGGAACCTCAGGTTGCATGCAGATCCAACAAGTGAGAACAAATGAAAGAATCATTGACTTGCCAGTAACGTTTGAGCAGTTTCATGGATCTGTACAACACCTGGCAGACACTTAGCATTTTTAGCTTACTCTTACTATTTAGACTCCCTTCACAATCAATCAAGTGGAACCAAATTGTAATGGGCAGAGGTAAGACAAAAGTGCTAATTTCCAGATAATGTAGGCACTAGGCAATGAATAGAGTACCCAAAGCTACATCCACAGATCCAAGTGTGCTGAATGGCTGCCCACAGCAGAGATATTTCTCTTGTGGTCATCATTACAGGAAGCATAGCTGGTGTTGGCCCTCCATGGTACATTGGGCGCAATACCTGCCCAGAGGCCAGGCCCTACTGCTAACTCCCTCTGCATATGGCCCTTGACCGTGTGCTGAGGGGTGCCGAGTGAAGAATTAGGTGATGGCAATTCCTAAAGGCAAGCCCTACACCCAACCCATACTATGCACGTATTTGGGTTTGGTCACAGGCCCTGTTGCAAACATCTACAGCACTCATCTGAAGGCCTCGCACAGTTGGGTGGGCTGCTCATGCTGTTTCAAAGTTGGATGAAGTATTTGGAGTAAAATATCAAAAAAGCGTAGAAAAACACTGAAAAAGCATAGTTAAAGTGAAGTTGAAGTTAGGATTGGTTCTAAGATCTTAAAGAAAGGTTACATTTACTGTAAACACCACCATCAAAGTCCAGGTATGGTTGCCAAACAAAACAATGAAAGCAATTAAATTAACTCTGGAATCTAGATGTTCTGGGGAAGTTTAAACTATTGGAACTTACGACTAGGCACCGAAAACTATCATTTGCAAAACATCCATGCACATCATAACTTTGGCATTAAGCTCAATTTCTAGATAGCATCAGAGACATTAAAAGTAGTGGTAAAGACTACAATTATACTATCAGTAACTGTGCTGAGTAGTGTTTTTCTGGCTCAAGTATGAAAGGGATAACTCAAATGTTGCAAAGCTTTTATACGCCCTAGCTGAAGAAACTGAATATAATGTGGGTATAGACTCAAGAAGTGATCTTTCTAGATCATGAGTTGTGTTGTTTTTTCTTGCCTCTTCTTAGGTAACTACATATGACACTCCTCTGCGGTTTTTTCTGAATAAGTGAATCGTTCTTTCCTTCCTCTGAGTTCCACAGAAAATAGTTTCCCTTATGAGATTCAGGATCTTTCATTCTGGGTTGTGAACTAGGAAATGGGCCAAATAGGTAAGTGCATGAGTCAATTATAGTCCAAATTTAAATTTAAATTCAAATATAATTTCATGAACCAAGTCAAGACCCGATGATCGGGATATGTATACAAATGTTTCCCGTTTTTGGAAAATACCATCTTCAATCCTGGAAGCTAAATTGCAGCTAATGTTCAGGTTTGGGCTAAATCTACCCAGGAATTCATGCTACATTATTGAGCAAGGAGCTGTATGGCTGTTTGAATGGGAAATGCAAACTTTTGCGACTCCCAATAACGTTTCATTATGTCATGAACCCGTATTGGAGATTTCCAAGGAAAATAGTGGTACTGGGTCACAATTATCAGAACTGGGGCTTTTCACCACTTTTGTCCTGGGCTCCAGTAATGTGGAGCCCCTAACCGTGAGCCATGTACACCTTTTTAGAACTTAGTTCTTAGGGTGGTAAAGTAAAGTAAAGTCCACATTTGCACAATCACCCGTAAAGGTCTCTAGGCGGCCGTCGGGAAGATTAAGCGAGCTATTGCCCAGAGTCACATGGTGCTGGGCTAACCTGCCGCCGGAGCCGGGGATCGAACCGTGGTCCCCAGATTCCAACGTCAGTCGCCCTGGTCGCGGCGCCACACCTCTTCCCTAGGTAAGGAAGGGCTGCTAAAGGCTTATTCAGTGGAGGTGCTGTGGGCTTGAGACTGTGTACTCCGCATTGCAACTAACAACATTTAGTTCATTGCTGTCCAGTCAGTGGGTTTTTGTATAAAATGATCATTACTTTATCACACACTCTACTAACCCAAATGCACAAAATTACAAAGATATACTTAATGACAGGTGAAAATACCTATAACAACAACCGCTAAATGGCCTCACAACTAACAAGGGGCACACACTAAAGAAAGGTGCAGATGATCAGGTAATACCCTAAATGTCCCCTACCCCATGTTCTACAGGTACCTTTAAATGTTCTCAAATTCACAAGGGACTCTGTGAGAGCGCCTACTACTCTTCTAGCAGCCCCCAAACACAAATTACCCTTCTTGTGATGTCCTTGCGTTCTGAAGACACTATGCAAATTACAAGCCCACGAAAGGGCTTATAGCTGCTCCTTGCCATAGCTGATCCTTGCCAGTGGCAGTGCCTTTTGCTTGGCTGCATTTTTTGTATCCTTTTTTTTCATTTTTGGAATGAAATATCATCCTCAATTTTTTTTTCCAAATGTGTTCCTGCCCCTTCTGTGGGGTACCTGAATCCTGCAACACAAGCGGACATTCAGAAACCCAGACCTGCATGGCCTAGCTTGCTCCAGCCCATCTGACACAGTTTATGGTGCCTGTGCTGTAGCCAGATGTCCTACCTCTTGCATGTGACAACGGAAGCACTGATGTGTGGTTCCCCTTAAGGAGGGTATAGAGGTATGGGGAGCAGCTCGTTGGCTCTACATGGGTTTCAAATCAAAATGAGAGTAACCTTCAAGGCGCAATGCATTTTCATAAGGACTTTATGGTCAAAGGCCCAGTTGACACTAACCCTCATGCAACTCTTTATTGAATAAAATAAAAGAGTGAAACTCAATTAAAGATCTTTCTTCTATTTCCGCCAAGCACTGTACTCCAGTGGAACATCATATTAGAATCCAACTACTTAGCGCCTGAAGTAACAAACTGCACATTTTAGTAAGTTTACACTTTTGAGTAATTTCACTACTTTTTAATATCACAAACCACACTTTTATCGTAACACAGGCCTGATTCACAAATGGAAATGTACACTTTTGTGTACGTTTACTATTTTTTATTTGAAATTCACAAGCTATGAGTTTAATATTACTAATAGTAATTTTACATCTCGGTACACTCCACATTTAAAAAGATACTTCTATCCTATTTTTATGTGCTTGGAGATCTCCACCCTTACTGTGGAATCTACACAATAACTATAAGTAAAATTAAACTCGTAGTTTGTGAAAAAATCTTAGCCTTACCCAAAAGTCCTTTGTGACTCAGGCCCTTACACTTTTGTAGTATGCCCAGCACTATACACAGCCACTACTGATACTCCACACCCTCCCACAGAATACAATGGAGGTAGGAACTTGAAAAAACACGTGAGAAATAATGTTAAATTTAAATTAAATTATGTAAAATCATTAGAAATATAAGAAAATATAAATTAATGTTACTAAATATATACAGACAGTACATATTTATTATTATATACAATTTTTCTTTAATAACTGACATCCTTGGCATGGTATTTCCCCAAACCTTTTGCCTTCACTCCTGTTTTGCTGAAGTTGTTTTTGTTGGCATTAGGACTGCTAATCAATGCTAAAGTGCTTGTGCTTTCTCCTTCAAACATGGCAAAATTGGCTTACACCTAACTGGCACATTTAATTTACTTGTAAGCCCCTAGTATATGGTAATACACATACACATGGCCTATACATTAAATTATACATGTGGGCCTGCAGCACCCCTTTGCAACACCCACAAGAGTCGTTTTTTAAAACATGTCCCAGGATGTCGCAGCCTATAGTGCAGTTATAAACTGGTATTTCAACCTGGCAATAAAAATCTTTTGCCTAGCTTAAACCTTCATTTTAATACATATGAGTCAGTTCATTTAAACTAGCCCCTAAAGACTCTTAGGGCAGGGTGCATTGTAATTAGAAAGAAGGATGTGTGTTTACGTTTTGCTGGCAGTGAAAATGCCCAAAGGTGTTTTTCTGTTTTGAGGCCTGCCTCTCCCATTGAATGAGTTACCTAATTACATTTAATAAATAGTAACTTTGCATTGGGAGAAGATAGAAATATACTCTTTTACATTCAAATGAATTGTAATTTAAAAATCCTCTTTAATTGTAAAGTGGGATTTTAAGTCACAATTCTGAAAATGGCACTTTAAAACAGTTGGCATTTTCTTGTCTGTCTGTGTCATCTGCCAGTTTCCTGGATAACATGACTGTGAATGAGGCTGCTGTTAGGGTTTGCGTATTCATTCCAGAAATTGATAGAAAGAGGGCTTAGGTGTAAATAGGATGGGCCATCAAGGCAGGATGACTGGGAGGAGCAGCAACTAGTCCACTTGCACTTCAAAGCACTCTGCCTCCCACACAAACAAGGCCTGCACCGTCTGGTGTCCCCCAGACTTTTTTATGCCTTGACTGGTGAAGAGGAAGAACTTTCCAGAACCAGAGGTGGGTGTACTATAGAGAATTCCCCCATTTCAAAAGCTGGCAATATGTGAAAATATTGGTTCTTCCGAGTCACTCATCAGAACACTCCTGGACCTGTGGACATTACAGAAAAATGACTGCCCTGGTCTAAGTTTAAATTTGTGAATACCAAAAGTAGTAGACTTATACAAAAGCGTATGTCAACCTTTGTGAATAGGGCCTAGAGTTTGTGAATCCAGGAAAGTAGTAAAGATAATCAAAAGAGTAAACTTACTCAAAAGCATAACTTACCTTTATGAATTAGGCTCTTTGTTTTTAGGATAAAAAATCAAAACATAAATGTTCAACTAACATTCTTTATTATGCCACATCCTACAGCACCAGGAGAACCTAATTGTGGGTATTTTCTTGTATGCTACAAATTTTACATTGATTGGTTGATTCATTGATTGATTCATTCATTCAAGACTCATGCGGCCCCAAGAAGCTCTCAGATGATGGTGTGCGATGGCACTCTGTGGTCAAACATAGGTTTGGGGGTGTGGAGTTCTAGGCATTAGTGTTTGTGTCCTGCCTCGAAGTCGCTGGCCTTCCCTGCTGATGTAGGAAACAGAAAAGTGAGGAACATTGGAGGCTTGGTTATGATGTGAGTCGGAAAGCCTCCGACCCCTGGTCAGAGGCTTTCCCATTCACATCGTACTTTGCCCTTTCGATTGCCGCATTACAATGCCGGCGGTCAAAAGCGAAACAGGCTGGTCATTCAGTCTGGATTCTGATGGGCCCCAGTCAGAGGCCACATTGTAATCCCTGAGGCCAGCGTTTCCATCATCATGATTACGATGCCGTTTTCTGGCAGGCTTTCCATGTCGGGCTTTCCGACATGGAAAGCCTGTCAGAAAGCAACTTTGGTGGCCCCTAGCTTGGCCCCCATTACTCCACGGCCTCCAGTTCTGGGCCGAGCCCTCTGTTAGTCCCTGCACCGTGTGGCAGGCACCTTGGGGTTCCTGCCCACACTGGGCATGGATTAACAGAATCCCCCATGTCTGTATGGTAGCTCATGCTATGGCCAGTTTACACCCACAGCACAAGCTCTCATAGAGATATGGAAGTATGCAATCTCACCATTTGCAGTTGTATTGCAATACTGCCACCGGGACCACCGATCGGAGGTTGGTAGGTCCAAAATCCGCGATGATGTTGGTCACAGGCAACTACGACCAACATCATAATCAAGGCCTAAGTGTGACTGTCTCTGAATGGTTCCTTAGGTATTGACCCTCCTCGGAGACTTAACTATTAAGCCAGTGGACAGAATACTCATTTTCTCACCCAGCAGCCTCAGGGGCCAACCGTCAGCCTGCACTTGAGTAGGCAGGAAAAAAGCTGAGATCTCTGGCCTGTTAGGGTGATTTTTGTGCAGTTTAGTATGTTTCGCCCCTGGTGGTGTGGTCTAGCCACAAAGGGGGCTTAAATTTGGAGTCTCGGCCTCTATTTTTAGTTTCTATCTAGCAACTAGCTATATAATTTCTCTCCCTCCAGTGAGGGAAAGCTCGGTGACCGCCCTTCGGCTTCTTAGACCTTCACAGTATGCTGGAAAAGGCTTTTGGCAGTATTAGACACCTGCTCCACTATCTGGGCTCCTGGTAATTTCCTTTCCTGGGGTCTTTGTCAACAGGATATTCTAGACCTCAAGGCAAGGCTCGTCTGTGTCTGGTAGAAGTAAAGAGTTCCCCCCTTTTGGGTTTAGCTCCCACAGGGCCAGTCCATAACAATTCAAGCAAATACTCTTCTTCAGGGCCCCCTGCAAGATCACTGTCTGTGGTGCCATATAAGCATGAGCGCAAAATCCGCTACGCTCGCGGATTTTGCGAATTTTCGGTAAATCCGCGATCCGCGAACTCTCGCGAATTTACCGAAAATTCGCAATCCGCGAGCGGCGGATTCCGGGGGCAAAAGTTCAAGCCTTGCTGGCCTGTTGTAACTAATTTACGATGGCGCCGGCAAGCTGCCAGCGCCATCCTAAGATAGTTACTAAATTAGCTTCAACAGGAAGCTCTAATAGATAAGATAAAGCAGGTCATCGAGCGCCTGCTTTATTTTATCTATTAGAGCTTCCTGTTGAAGCTAATTTAGTAACTATTTTAGGATGGCGCTGGCAGCTTGCCGGCGCCATCGTAAATTAGTTACAACAGGCACAAAACGGTGGCGTCTTCTTGAATAAATATGAAGGGCAGGGTTCATTCTGGCACGACGGTCCTGGCACAAAAATTAAACCTCAACCGCAGGCACTTTCAGATATCGATTAAGCATGTGCCCTAGTTGAAGCTTAAATTCAGTGACTCATTCATTGGCCCAAAAACAATCGTGAGCGTTGTCAAGGCTAGGCAGATGTGCCTTCTTCCCTAATATACCATAGCAAATCAGCTGTGATGCTGGACAGAGGCCTTTGCATCCTTGACTTTCACGAGCGCAATCCTCGTGCTGTTCCTGTGGCCAGGAGCTTCTGTATCTTTATCTGCGGCTCTGATCGGTCTCTCACCTTTAATGCACACAAGAGGCATGTGCACTCGCATGGAAGCCCCGTCCGTTTGGCCCCGCCCACACACTCGTGGTGTGCACCGTCTTCCCGCCATTTACCCACTATGACAGCTCACTCACGGGACCCCTGCGCCCTTGCCAGCTCAGATGTACTGATACTCATGCAAAACAGCACTGCAGCACTATTTTCTGTCCCAGTCCGACCCTTCCCCGCTAGACCCCTTTGCAGACAAAATTGAAGAGGGCTTTGGCAGTGCCTCTGTGAAGTACAGCTAGTTTGCCCTGTGATAGCGTGAACTTTTTCAGCTCAAAGTATATTTTGGGCAGAAAAGTTTAGAATGACATTACAAAACGGCCTTGGGTCATGGAGTGACAATCAGCAGATGATGTAGTAAAATGTTCAACACGTCTAAATAATATAATGTTCAAAAGGAGAAGCCATAACACTGCTTAAATCACTAGGAATCTGACTATGTGCACCTAAAAGTTGTCCGTTATATTTGAAAAAGTGGGGACGGGCAGGGATCAGGTGAAACACCCATAGGGCAAAATGCACTTTGCAATGGAAAGTGGGCACTTCTCTGCGTCACAAGTTAGCACTTGGCGTCCGTTCAGTGCTTGCTCTAAATAAGAACAAATCTGGGCCAAAGTTTCATTGGTCGGGACAATATCGTCCACTAAAAAAAAAAATGTTGGAATCAGCTAATAAAAGCCAGAACCTGGATGTTATAAATACCCTTCTTCCCAAACGCATGAGCTGACATCGACATTAAATAGGATGAACGCTTCAGCTTATTATTTTACATTGTTTTATTTTCCTCGTATAGTGCTGCATAAAGCTAGAACATGCTTCAAAGCACTCTCGGGAGACACTGCAGCTACGGGATATGCAAGAAGTATATAATAAATACGACAACATCCATATAACGAGAGAAGGTTGTTCGGTCTGCTTCTGGGGCTCTGAGGTAGGCGAATAAGGCGCAGTTGTCAGGTTTCAGGAAAAGGTAAACAAACTTGCATGCAGGTGTGTTCAGTTTAAGCCTGCAGCCAGCATACAGACAATGGGTTCTTCCCACCCAATAATGAGTTCTGTTTCTCATGACACCTCTTCAAGCTGCGCTGGCCAGGAGCTTCTGTATCTTTATCTGCGGCTCTGATCGGTCTCTCACCTTTAATGCACACAAGAGGCATGTGCACTCGCATGGAAGCCCCGTCCGTTTGGCCCCGCCCACACACTCGTGGTGTGCACCGTCTTCCCGCCATTTACCCACTATGACAGCTCACTCACAGGACCCCTGCGCCCTTCGGCGCGATTGCATAGTAACACACACCTGGTCGCTGTAGACAACTCTCTGGCACTTTAGGCAGCTGCAGTGTAGTAAAAGCACTATACATCTACCCAACGAGGTGGCACTTACTGATTATCTAGTAGGAAGTACTCCAGTTGAGTAGAGGTATGGCACAAAACGGTGGCGTCTTCTTGAATAAATATGAAGGGCAGGGTTCAATCTGGCACGATGATCCTGGCACGGAAGCCCCGCCCCAAATCCGCCGATCCGCAAAATCCGCGGATTTTGCGGATCCACGATCCGTGAATACGCAAATCCGCGAATCGTGGATCCGCAAAATCCGCCCATGCTTAGTGCCATAGAGTCCCCTAGAGGGAACGAGGAGATGCAGGTCCACAGAGTCCAGTTAGTACAAGGCCAGAGTGTCTAACCACCCAAGACATGGGTTTATTCAAGAGGGACCCTTCCATTCTTGTTTCCTGCCAATTCAGGTTTTTCTCCAAAGTTCCACGTGTAAGTGGGGGTTGAAATTTCCAGCAAGTAGGCATTCCTGCCCAATTGAAATATGGCACATCATCGCTCCACTCTTGTGTAATTTTTCTTGCACAGCAACGTGGGACTTTTCAAGAATGCAACTTCAAGTGTACAATGGTCACATTTGCCTGAGAACTTTAAGACCACCCCCAAGTGCCACTGTGAAACGGGTTCCTTCCCAACATAACTTAAAACACATCTCTCAGAGAACTGAGACAGAATTCAGGCTGCTCCTCTATTGCTTCTTTGAGAAGAGCATGCCCATGCTTGTCGGCTAGTGTGGATGTATTTAGCCTATGCAGATTCTGCTTCCAATCTCTCCCGGGAATAGGATTAATCCTCTCCAAAAAGGGCTATCACATGGGAGGCGATAGTCAGTGGAATAATTAACTTGCAGTTCAAATCCCAAATCTAATTAAGGGTTGACTTAAAGAAATATTACCAAAATTCAAAACATTGGAAAGAGCGCAGATACAGCCAAGTTAGTGATAGAAATCCACTAAGGACCTTTCTGAATGTAGGGAAGTACATGTTAAAATTCTCTTTAGGTTTCAAGTTTCAATAAGCTTTATTCGGTTCAGACAAAACAAACCATAAAAGCACATATAAAACATTGTTAAAAAATCTATACAATTCATTAATCAATGGAATACAATTTTAACTGTTGGTACAGTTTAAGATAACATCTTACAATATATGTCGCAGTATAAAAGCAGATATCGGGCTCTCTCATTGTAAACATCAGACTAATAGCAGCATTTGTGGCTACAGGTTAAAAGGAACATGTGCCTGGCCTATGGGAACAATGCAATAATTACAATGCGCTATACATTAAATTAACATTTACAGTCTAGATTAGTGCTTAGGCTTGTCACTTCAGGAATTCCAATGTTTGTACACGGAGTCAAATCTGTAGCGAGCAGGAGAGCTACTACCAGTAAGAGCACGAAATCCAGTTCCCATCATATGTTGGTATGCTGTCATTAATCCAAGTGGAGAAGTATGTGGGATACTTGGATAGAAATCGTGCAGGTCCCAGATGGAAATGGGGCCGTCTCCATCTTTGGGCTGGGAGAGTCGTAACTGGGGGACAATGTTCCGATTCCTAAACTTCACCAGAATTAAGTCCCCGGGGATTTCTTTAGGTAGGGACCCCAACCAGCCCACCCTTCTGACACCCAGAATTCCACCGTCATGATTGGGTGGAAGGGATCTGTTTTTATTTAGCCAAAATATGACTTTGTTCAGAAGGTCCCTGTGTCTTTCGGGATTCCCAGGAGAGGGTGCCGGTACTCCCGAAAGAACAAGCACAAAAGGGGCGGCTTCCGGGGGTAAATGAATGCGCGTTACTCTATTTTGCTCCACTCCAGCCAGGGGGAAGTTTGTAGATACAAATTTGGGGGGAATTTTAAAAGCAGTTTGGGATAGTGTTTTGGAGTTTACACTTTCAGTTAAGGTATTTTTCCTGATGTTAATTGGCATAGGGGCTCTGGATGCAGTCGGTAGGTTGGGATGCTTGAATGTTGCTGTCTTTATGGGAGGTAAGGAGTTGGTTTTCATGGTTGTCTCTAAATTTGTCAGCCTATCCCCCAAGATATTTATTTTTTCTATGAGGGGTGCTATTATGGATTTTAGCATTTGCTCAAACTGAACTAATAGTGGCAACTGGGGCAATTGTACTTGGGCATTCAAACATTCATCACCCCCCTTAGGTACGGCGGAGTTCATGACGGGCGATGTAGAACCAACACCACCAGGAAGGTTCTGTATTTTGCATTCGGTTGCCCCGTCGATTTTCCTTTTAATACTTGGACCCTGTGACTGAACAGCAACTTGAGAGTTGGCCTCATTGAGTGGTGGAGGTGGTTCGCACAGTGTGCCAAATGGGTTATCGCTACAAAAATTTTGTACAGGGGAAGGGGATGCTACTGGAGCGAACTTGGTACCACACAACGCATTTAATTCCTCCCAATAAGACATGGTTTGCGGGATTCCAGAAGTTAAAGGGGGAGATAGCGTACTATCTAAAAGATGGAAGGATACGTCAGTGTCTATTTTTCTTGGAGGGGAAGGGTTAATCAGTCTCAGAGTTTTTTCCCCAGTCCCCTTTCCCGAGCCAAGCAGGAAAAAAGAATTTTTTAATGCCTCCTTTTGCATCATTCTTGACAAGATGTATGCAAAGTTAAAGTCTTTACCCGTTCATGAGAGGGCAATAAGTAATGGAAAAGGAGTTCTTTGTACCTTACGTAGTCAGGGAACCAAGGGATGTGGCCCGTCCCGTCCTCCTCCGGCCCCTGACGGCCACGGACGGCCCGCCCTCTGCCCGGGCTCAGCCCGGCTGGTCCCGCGCGCGGTCCCGCGTCGCGGGGGTTTTCCTCGGGTTAAATGCGCCTCCGTGCGCGGAAGTGTCCTTGGCCGTTTCCGCCGCTTTGCCGCTATGCAGCCTGGGGTATGTAGTCCCCACCTCCGCACTGCGGCCGCTATGGATGGATCTGCGGCGGCGGGAGCGGGGGAAGAGAACACCAACAAGCCCACCGGGATTCCGTGATGCCGCCTGCACCAGGGCACAGGTAGGGACAAGTGCTGCAAGACCCCCGTCGATTTCCAGAGACCGCCCGCTCTGCCGGGGTTTTCCTCGGGTTAAATGCGCCTCCGTGCGCGGAAGTGTCCTTGGCCGTTTCCGCCGCTTTGCCGCTATGCAGCCTGGGGTATGTAGTCCCCACCTCCGCACTGCGGCCGCTATGGATGGATCTGCGGCGGCGGGAGCGGGGGAAGAGAACACCAACAAGCCCACCGGGATTCCGTGATGCCACCTGCACCAGGGCACAGGTAGGGACAAGTGCTGCAAGACCCCCGTCGATTTCCAGAGACCGCCCGCTCTGCCGGGGTTTTCCTCGGGTTAAATGCGCCTCCGTGCGCGGAAGTGTCCTTGGCCGTTTCCACCGCTTTGCTTTGCTCTTTAGGTTGAGTCAATATGAAATTAATTTTTTTGTGCAAAGTTTAGTTACAGTGTGTATACAGTAAAGTACTACAGCTCTACAGACTCACACTATAATCGAAAGGAAAAGGGGATAATTCTTTTTGAATGGCCAATTAAATAATCAGGTCTGCACAAGTAATAAACAATTCATAAACGTTTTCCTCTATGACAGGCTACCTGAACGTAGAAAGGGGACTGAGTTAAACAGTATCTCCACTCACTTCAAGTGCACACAAGTGCACACTCATGTATATCCAGCCCTGAGCCTAAAATCTAAGCTCTGCAGGAGCAGACCTTATTTCAGGGAATGAGACTCAGCCAGACTTTCCATAAAGTACTATAACTCACACGCCAGCCATGCACAGTGTTGTCATGAATGATGTCATTTCAGATGTTGGTGTGAAGTTATCAATCATGTCATAGAACACATCAGTCATCTCACAGAACATGTCATGAGTGATGCAGTATGTGAGGTAATTAGAAGCGCAAGATGAAGGCGCAAGTTATAGTTAGTTGAGATAACATTAACTGGTGAATTTCAGTGGGTTTTTTCATTTAAGACTGTATGTTTTACCCGACATTACCATCTAACTATAACATCACTTTAACCTTTGTTTTTTCAGTTTACAAAAGGTAAGATGTTGATTGCAGTGAGTGGCATGAGGTTAGAATCAGGGACCCAAGCAAGCAAGCACCATACCACCTGCAGTGCATGGCCTTTTGCCATGTGCAGCAGGGGTTGGGCACCCTTCTCCCCACAGTGCACGGTCTTTGGCCATGTGCAGCAGATGGCTGGGTGCACGGCCTGGCTATAGGTGCATCTAGCTCACTGAGGAAGAGGATATGGCGCAGCAGCGACAGATACCAACTCCGAAGCTGGGAATCTGGGTTTGCGTCTTGATGTTGTCTCAACATCCTGTGATTCTGGGCAAATCACTTAATCTACCTGTGCGCATCCATAGACAAGAAACAAGCATCCTAGGACCAATTTTGGAGTATCACCCTTTGCCAGCCAGGTTAGCTTGAATCCAGTGGCACAGCGAACAAGGAACCTACGTCTGGGCATGCTCATCCCACTTAGGGCAAAAAATGCTGCTGAAGCAAACAATGGACAGAAAATGAATAAATCAAATATTCGGCCCCAGTCAAGAGATTTGGGTTAAATCCATCATTGTTTTGCTCACCACACCACCCCTGATTGTACCCATACAAATACAAATCAGTAATGGGAGGAACCTGCTTAGCAGTTCGGGCGGGACTGTTCCCATGAGGAACAAGATCAAGACTGATTTGCATGCAACTGGGTCCAATCTAGGGTAGTGTGGAGAACAAAAAGAATGATGGATTTAACTCAGATCTCTTGACTGGAGATGAATGTTTGATTACATCCCACATGATGCTCATCCAATAAATTCCTGGGGATGGGGTCCCAGGGGCCTGGCCTCTTGCAAGCTTGGGGGGTGCATGTCCCTCCCCTTATTTTGAAATAAGGCCCCCGGGGATGGGATCCCTGGGCCTCAAAGAGGCTCAGGAACGGGGACAGCATGCCCCACTCCCTTATGAAATGAATGAGCCCTGGGGGATCGGGTCTCTGAGCCCTGACAGAGGCTTAGTGAGAGAGGGCCACAACCCCCTCCACTATTAAATAACTTTTATCACCACCCCAGGCTGTGTCCCATCCCAGGTTTTCCTTTTATTTGCATGGAAACCCACACATTTTAAATATTATGCTGTGGATCCTCTACAAATTTGCAACAAAATCAAACATATCTATATGTGTTTTTGGCCCCAGGAGGGGTTCCTCTGGCTCCCCATCACAAAGCCTGGGGAGGTGAGGGGTATCACTACACTGCCCCCTTATACCTTTTTTTATATTTTTTTCAGGCTTTTTGTTCATGTTGTGGCAGCCAATTCAACCTTATCTTGAGATCTACCAGCCCTGCAAGTCCTCATCGGCATGAAATATACAAGCATTTTGAGCTTTAATTTCTAAAAAAAGCTACTGAACAGATTTAAATTAAGTCACAAAAAGCCTGCTTTCTGGACCAAGATCTTGCTTTCTCCCAAACAGTAGTGGCTCCTCGAGAGAGTACTGTGGGAGGTGGGGCGGGGTGGGGGTGGAGCAGGAAGGGGGTAGTAAACTCCAGCATACGGCCGAACGGAGGTAAGTAAAGAAATAAATAAATAAAACTAATTATATTGCGCACGCTGCAACGGCAAATGGCGCTGCAGCACGCGCAATGTAATTTGTTTTATGTATTTATTTCTTTACTTACCTCCGTTCGGCCGTATGCCGTAGTTTACTACCCCCGACCCAGCCCTTACACTGCCCCACCGCCCGCAGAACTCCCTAGAGGAGCTGCTCCCAAATTTGATGTAATTCCTTTCAACGGTTTTGGCTGTCGGCATCTCTAATTTTCCTGTGGAAAAATTACTGGGGAAAATGCATTTCGAAACACTGCACCTTTTTCTCTACCACTACTTGACGGATCACACAGCAACTTTTCAGTTAGGAGCTGAGGCAAAGGGACATTTTGTTGAAAGTTTCATAAAGATTTGTCAAACAACGCCAAAGGTATCAGCAAACAAAAACATTCCTATGGAAACATGGTCCTAATTATAAATATCTACTGGTGACCCTAATACATATATACTTATGTAATATTTTCCAATATTTCACCTAATTCTAAAGTCACTTTAATCTTTATTTTGTTTCAGTGAATATATATTATTACCCAGTAGTGGTTGCCACTAGGTAGTTATACTTAGGTCTACTTTTCCACAGGAAGAGTGTTTTTTGGTTTTCTGACGCCATTTGACGAATCTTCAAAAAACTTTCCAAAAGTGATCATCAAGTTTGGCCAACTCGGCGATGCATCGAGCACAAGGAAAATAGTTTTATTTATTTATTTTACTCCTTGCCATCGTATGTCCGGCTCCCCTACCCCCGCCACTCCACTGCCCCACCCACCACCCGGGAGCACTCCTTCTCTGAGCCGCCGCTGCCTGCGGGCCCCCTGTGCCTCCTCCTCATGTGGATGCACACAAAGGGCACAACATGTTCCCCCAGTGTGCATGCACACCAGTTCCTGCACGGCATGGATTTTTCACTCCATGACTTGCTGGAACAGTTTTTGCCATTCTCATTGCAGTGCCCAATTTTAGGTCACTGCGGTGAGTACGTAAGAAAAAAAACACCAGACATGAGAATAGCTTGTAATCTGGCGGCCGGTAGGACCACGGCTTTGGTGGTGCGGCAGCGGGGCGGACCCAGCAAATTTGTAATCAGGACCTTAGTAATCTGTCCAGCATTTTTTTTTAACAGCAAATATAAGGGGACATAATAGGAATACCCTGCCCCCTATCTCCTTTGGGGGATCCAAAAATATCAGATATTTTTGCTGCTAACCCTTAAGACTCCTGTGTGATTGCTGTAATACTGAAAAAGAAAATGCCCCCTTGCTATGTTTTTTTAAAATTATTTATAATATAACTGTCTGTGAGTGGGACCCAGCTCCCTGAGCCTATATAGGCTTCAGGACTCCATCACCTGGGGCAACCTTTTAAAAAAATGGGAGGAGAGCACTCTGCCCCCAACCTTAATAGTCCCCAGGGACATCATGCCTCATGGCCGTCATGCATACTAAAGCAGAGGGAGACCACATGGCCCCTTCCCTGAGCCTTAATAGGACATGGCACCCCATCCCCCGGTACCGGCTCATCCACTGTGTTCTACGGAGCTCACCTTGGGACACAGTAGTTTCACTACCCGCACTAACAGAGGCAGGGAAATATCTGTCGGCTCCCACCTGGTGGGAGCTTTTTTAAATCATTTTAAATCATTTTTAAAGCATACATACATACCCGCCATGCACAATCTTGTTATCAATTATCTTTTGTCAAGTGTTGCAGTGATGTTATCAATGATGTTATGGAATATGTCAAGAGTGAATTAATATGTGGGGTAATTAGCTGGGCATGGCAAGGGAGTGAGTTATAGTTACCTTAGGTTACTAACTGGTGAATATGAGTGTTTAATTTCAGTTTAAAACGTTATGTTATCACTGACATTTTCACCTAACTTTAACTTTACATTAACCTTTGTCTTTTTCAGTGAACACCTAGAGTTTTTTTAACAGAAAATAATATTGCATTATCATCATTATCATAAGTAAAGCCAACTTGTCACCACGCTCAACCCTTGGCCATGCATGGTTGGGGCGGTCCGCAGTCCCGGCTCTGCCCATCCCCCCCTTGGCGGCCAACACAAAGCCGTGCGAAGCCTTTAGTCAGGGCACCCACTAAATAGTACTCATGCACCCACCCTAGGTGCTGTGGGAGCCAGTAATGCTCCTGCCTGGTGGGAGCAGCTGTTTTTGTTTGCTCCTGCTGACAGGAGCAATGTAAGTTTCCTTACCTGCCACAGAGTAGGCAGGGAAACAAAAGTCTACTCCAACTCAGCAGGAGCCTTTTATAAAGCTCCTGCCTGGCGGGAGCATTTTTAAAGCTCCCACCGAGTGAGAACAGCCATGCCTTTCCTGCCTGCATTCCTGCAGACAGGGAAGTCATGCCTGCTGTCACCAGGTGGAAGCTTTAAAAATGTTCCTTCATGTCTTTCCCTGTCTCTGCTTTTGTAGGCAGGTAAACTACTGTGTCCTGGGGGTGGGTTTCCCGTGATGCAGTGATTGAACCCACCACTGAGGAATGGGTCCACAGGGCTTTACAGGCTCGTGAAAGGGAGGCCTACGTCCAGCCTACCTCTTTTTTGGGTATTTGGCCCTGGGGGATGAGTCCCCAGGGCCTTTTCAGGCTTCAGGTAGTGGCTGTGGACCCCTTCCCCTTTCATGTAACATTGGCCCATGGAGATGGGGTCCGGAGGGACTCTCCGAGGCTTGAGGAGTGGGGCCATGTGCCCCTTCTCCTAATAACGTATTGTTATGCCTCTGGCCCACCCCAGGGAGGTTGTAGCACTGTGGGAGTTAACACTTTGTTTTTATTTTTATTTTGATGCGCATTAGTGATTGGATTTGTGAATTGAAAGCAAAATTAAAAAGACAAAAATAAAAATAATTTTGGTCCCAATGCTACCAATGTAGTCATTGAACATGTCATGAGTGATATGATATTTATGAGTAGAAGCCGTGCCTCAAGGGTGGTAGATGTGGAGGCAAGAACTGTATATCTATACTTACCAATACATATTTCCCTTCACAATATTTTGGCTGTCGATATTTTTGCTATGATGTAGTACACTTTATTCTGACATACAGCCGTTTTGAGTCTGAAATGGTCTAAAGCAGCCTAATGTTGATAAGGGTGTCTTGCCTCTGGCGGGATATGACTGACTTACCTCTTCCTATATTGGAGTTATAAAACAGCTTTGCTTGAATGGTGACTATTCCAAACGTTCCTCGTTGAGAACATTGCGTTCGTGGCATCTGTTAGCAACCATCTTCCTCTTTTGTCCAAAAAGAAATCAAACGCAACATTCTGTGCGTCATGTTTCTGAAAACTCTATTTACGTGTTCGCACACTTTTTCAGAGGTACTCAGACATAGGTTACAGTGATGAAACCTATGCTGCTTTATTGACAAAAGGGGTTTTTGCTAGTTGTATTAGATGATCTGAGAATGGTGATGGACAAGGGAGGTTCTTCTGCCCTGGTCCTATTGACTCCCTCGGTGGCGTCTGCCAGCCTCGCACAGGAGACCCCTGGAAATTGGGATATTGGGAAAGGAGTGCATATTTATCATATCTGCCATCAGGCTCATTTTAAACATCCCTAGGCAGGATTCCGTCACCCTTTCCCTGGCCTCATTTCATTGACTTCCAATGCCTAAACGAATTATGTTAGCATTTTGTACGCTTTCTCTACAAAACCTTAAATGCCATGGTACCAGCTTTGCCTTTTAAGTACCAGCACGCTAGCTCTGTCTGGATCTCTCTAACTCCTAAATGTACCAAAGATTAAGTTGGTGAGAATTGGAGGAAAAGCCCTTTCTTGTTTGCTGCAATCTTTGAAAAGCTATAGCTCTGGCTGCACTGCATCTCATGCCCTGTTCAGGAAAAATATAAAAAATAGTTTTTCCAACTAAATTTATAATTCAGAGCTGCCATCTGTCAAGTAGAATCTTTGGCCACGGGATGCCCTTTTGGAAGCTGCGCGCTATACATGTTTTATTTCATTGATTTATTTAACTTTACCCTGAAGGAACCAGTGAGTACTAATGACCACCTTCTGTGAAGCTCAGTAGCTGCATCTGTTAAGAGTATATTTCTACCCCTGTGTTACTGTTTGCGGGCTCTATTGGCTCCATCATGGTATGATTACTGATGTGTTCAAAAGGAGATTATCTTTAGCTTATTTTAGTTGCCTGTTGGTTTTATCTAATAACTGTCCAAATGTATTAACATAGTCCTACTCGAGTTTTTAATGAAGTTTTTTAAACATGAAACATATTCGTGAGGAATCTTCGTTTTTGCATTGCATCTCTGGCCGCAAGCCTGGCACTAAACAAAACAATTACATGGATCATGGCCCCTACTGGGGTGACAAAACGTGTCACGTTTCTTCTTTTAATGTTATTTAGGGGTAAGTTTGGGTGTAATGTAATATCTCCTGCCAGTATGAGTATAATTGATGGGTAAAATGACACCCTTGAGACACTGATGTCAGGTGTCTGGCATTGTCAAATAAAGATTTAAACTAATATAATATAGGCAGTTGGTTTCAGTGTGCTAACATACAGCAGTCACCCTACACTCACACGAGCACACCCCTAAGCCTGATTTCACAAAGACACACCACTCATACTGCAATCACACCTCTGATCTTGCACTCACATAGGTACAGCTCACCTTACACTCTTTCAGGCACACCCCTCATACTGCACTCACAAGGGCACACCTATCATCTAGCACAGACGGGCACACCCCTTAACCTGCACTCATATCTCTCTCCCTCCCTGCATCCAGTCAGCAACACCTCATCCTACAATCATATGGGAGCTTTCCTTACCCTCACCATCACCCTCCACTCACTCCTCTCACTATGCAATAACCCTCACCATCTACTCACACTTGCATAACTCTCACCATACAGTCACACAGGCCTACCCCCGCACCCTGTACTTGTACCTCTCAGACTGAAGCCACACAGGGACACCTCGCCATAGATTCTAAGCAGCAAATCCCTTGTTCTGCACTTAAATGGACACTCGTCCACACTGTGCACTCATCTAGGCAGCCCCTCACCCTGCACTCAAAAAGGCACACATATCAGCCAACACTCCTCACACATTCACACCCTGCAAGACTCACCTCTCCCCAACTGTACTCACACCTCCTATTCTACACTCAATAGGAACACTCTAGCCCACACCCACCCACACAGACACTTACGGCGTTCTCTCTGTAGTCACTCAAGGCTATATTTATCAATGTACTCAAACAAGCAGAATACTAACCTTCCACTCATGCAGGCGCATCTTTCAAATGCACACACACACAGATGCAATTCTCAGCATGCACTTACATAGATGCACTAACAGAGGCGCACTTCTCAGCCTAGTCTCGCACTGCCGTACCCCACACCCTGCACTCAGACAGGCACATCCTTCATAATGCCCTCTGACCTCTCACACTGCCCTCACACAGAAATACCTCACTATACATATGCTCATGAATGTGATCAGATTGCACTAAATTCCACTCCTTGTTAGATTGCCTTGGGTGGGCATGCTGGTCTTTGGGACAGGCGATGGAAGGCATAGTATTCCCACCATATGGGAAATGCAAAGATTAGCCCGAGGAAGAAGAAGTGGGACCAAGACACCAAAGGGATGAGAGAGAGCCACGGTTTCTAAAGTTCTGTCCAGTGGATGTCATGAAAGTATCAGAGTCAGAGTGACTACATGCCTCCAACCCTGAAACTCAGCAGAAAGACGTCATAGCCGGGTTAGCCCAGTACACTGACCAATCACCTTGCTTACTCCCAGGCAGAGCCCGCAGGAGCAGTCGAGGCGGGAGGAGCTGGACCACAAAAGATGGTAGTTATGTAGGATTCAGGACCATGAAATTACTCTTCCCCCCTTTATGTGAGTCCCCCAGAAGAGAGGAACCCGGCCAGGTCTAAAATAAAAAGACTGAATAACTATGGCCATTGAACGCAAGTCTTATCAACTAGTGGTGGTGTGTATTGTGCATGGTTGTTGTGCATTGAAGGAAGGTTCAGAGTTCTAGCTACATGACCAATATGGGGCATTCATTTTCCTACCCAGCTGTCTGTATAAGTACTCAAAATCCGGAAAATGTAAAAATTAAATGAAATCAAACTGCTTGCAATAGGCATTCATTTTGTATTTGCTTCCAAACTGCCGTCTTTGATTTTGTACCACTGAAAAATAATATTTTAATATGGGCACATATTACTTTTATTCTAAGTTTGAATCAATAGCACTGAAAAATATACAGGCATATTATGTGCTGTTCAATAATCAGCTCTAGGTGTTAGGCTCAATACTCTTTATTGATATTATTCAATATCACGAGTTTGCTTTGTTGGTCATCTGCATTATGTTATCAATGATGAATTACAGACTAGCAGGGGGTATGGATCCTAAGACGCCACCTTAGAAAATCAATATTCCTTTACTTCTCATAAGACAATAGCACAGGCTGAGAGATGGATTGATGGGTTGCAATGAAATCATCCAATACACCAGTGTGTGAAATAACAAAGATGCTTCACAGATTCTCAGTACGACATTGTGAAGTTTTTCTCTTATGAAATTCCTCTTATTCTGACAAATACTGCAATTAATACCAACACTTTGCAAACGTTTCTGTATGTGGAATGTCATGGCTCTTTTAAGTTAATTCAAGAAAAAAATATCACCCACATCGACGCATTTTCAAAGATGGGAGGAAACTGTCTTTAAACTGAACTTGTGTGAAAGCATCAACTGCGTTTTTACCATCAACTAGCCTCATGAGGAAACGCTTGCGTAGGTCTCGGGGTAGAGGGGCAGGTTTAAAGAGGGCAACAATAATTTGATTGGCTAGTAATTTAGGTATCATTTGCCACCAGAATTGAGTTTAACATGCCGTCAGCCAAATTTGACACCGTTTATTCATGTGGCTCTTTTTATTATATTCTGTAGTACAATGATAGATTTATTGGATAGTTGTCTATAATACCAGAGCATCTTCCTATTTCATCACAAAAAATCTGATAAACATTACTAATAAAACAAACCAGCCATTACATTTTCATGTATTTCGATTGTTCGTAAGAAATAGCCAATGATGAGTACCACATCAAAACAAGGTATTAGGTCTGGGTGAAAATCGCATTATTTCTTTTGTGGAAATAGTTCTAAATGCCCCCAAAACCTTGCCTCATTATACAGAATGCTGCTCCAGAATGTTACTATCTTTTGTGCCAAACGCATCCCCTTGTTCGTCTTGGTTGTGAGAATGCATTTCATGCTTAAAAGAATGGCACAAAATTGCATATGATGCTCACATTCTGTTTGTTCGCATTAATCATGTGCTCTCCTGATAGAATGTTTACCCAAACAAAATCTCTGCTACAAAACGTGGGGGAATGGTGTAATCTCGGGCATGTCGTGTAACAAGCTTAACATGAAATGCAGGAAGTATGCACGATTATGACAGTGCAAACAACATTTCACCAAATTAAGATTTATATTGCAAAGCTATTTTTTTAAACTCCTTAATTTATGAAAGAAAGCTTTTGAATATTGTTGACTTTGACATTTTTCAATCTAAGAAAATATTATCAAGATCACATTTTGCAAAAGTAAAACATTTACCATCTGTGCATCTCCACAATTCTATATTTAGACTCGAGATCCATAGAGAGTTTACCCCTATTCACATTTTTAATATGAGGGTTTTGTCAGAAATGGTTGCTAATGATAACCAAAACATTGCCTAGAGTCCTTTTGATCAAAATAGTTGATGGATTTAAGTCATTGTGTCTGATCTTCCTTACGTATGACGTTAGCATATTTTTTTAATACATACAACTAAACAAGTTGAGGAGGACCGTGATACCACTGACGGCTGTTCCTTGAGAGGAATAGGAGGCACTACATGCTACTTTGAGAGCAGATGTGCGCAGGAAGGGGGCGTTCCAATTGAGGCCGGATGACAATGGAATTTTAAAACATGGACTGCAATATGGACTGCCTGGCATTTAAAGTATAAGAAAAGCGCAAGAGCGAATAGGACACCGCAAGCAAAATTGAGAATGTTTATGGCTTGGCTAATATGTGCTAGATTCATAGAGGAAGCACCTGAGATGACAACAGCGAAAACAAGTTCCACTCAGAGTGCTTAACACACACTTGATCTTTGAAGTTAGAATTTCTGCAGCAGTAACTGTTGCCTTGAAGAAGTCCCATGTGAATAGGGACGAAACCCATAGGCTGTTTGTTTTGGACATGTCATCCTGTTTTATCCAAACACTTGAAGTTCTTGTGAATAAAGACGATGAAAGAACAACCTGAATTGGAAAGAATCTGGTTATGGCACTTTAAGTAGTGGTTTTGCTGTTGCATGTTTTGTTATGAATAATATATACATTTTGAAACAGTTTCTCTAGACTTTCTAAACTTTGTGCTCCTCAACTAGTGTAGTTATGTATTGATAAAATTGGGTTTTCTCGGTTAACCCATAGAGTGAGCACAATTCAGACACTATGGTACTGACAGGGTGCAGGCGTAGTCTAAACCATAAGCCGTTTTGCTGCTTGGATACCATATTTTTTTAATATCAAGTTAAGGTGATGCATTTTATTTTCTTCGTACAACCCCTGAAAATAGTTGATATTGATTTTATGTTTTAATTGTAAACACCTACTGTGTTAGAGTTGCCCAGCAACGGGGACATTTAAGATATAACAGATATTGTTTTGGGTGGGATATCAAAACTATCATGAACACGCCAACACATCCCAAGAAAGCAGATTGCATTCAAGATATAGTACTTGAAATATAAAATTTCTCGGGAACCTGAACATCCTTTTTAAGGCACACACCTACATACCACCTCATTTTGCACAATAGTCTAGAGCTAAAAGTTTAGCACCATAGAGAGTTATTGGTATTATCTTTAAACAACTTCTATCAACGAAATCAACTTCTAATAATGAAACAGCTTAGTAAACTTCTTACTTGTTATCAAATATGTGGATTACTTCAGTAATGGAAAGCACTCAAGCTTTAAATACAACCACAAAGACTATTACCTTTGAATTAATAGGCATTCTAAGATATTTATAGAAGTATATACTCTATCGAGATGTATCATTTTTAGCATTGTCACATGCCACTCCATATGCTCACAGGCTGCTACACATTACCAAATGCTGAGCACAGCTGCTTTTGGTGAAATGGGCGCTATAAACAAAGCCTGGCATTATACCAGGCCCAGCACGCAGAGACCAATGCCATGACTGAAGGCAAGCATTTCTCGTTATGGTAGTATGGTTAACATAGTTTGAGGCCTTCCTGCAGCCAGTTGGTCACCTCAGACAGGTTCCCCAGGGACGCAATATCGTCCTCTGTAGGCTTCTGGGCATCACCCTTAGGTTCAGCATACTGACAGACTATGTGCCGTTCAGGAGCTGGTTTCCCGTCCCTTTGCCCTCTCTCTTTTTGGCAGGCACCTGGGCCATGATTCCAGGCTTCAGGTCCTCTTGGACTGTCATGGACCGTGTAATCAGGCACACCCACTCAGGCAACATTAACATCTCCAAGTGTGACCTGAACTCCACCTCCTTCCAGATTTTGTTCTCCAGGTCATTATCAAGCTGATAATCCACAGGCATGGGCGAACTCACAGCTACCCTCAAGGAAACTGAAAGCCACCCCCACTCAAAGAGAACCAGAGCCACTGAGTAGTGACTCTCATGGTTGTCGGCTTCAAAAACTTGGTGGAATGCATTAGGGACTACCTGTTCTGAGGTCACCAGATGATATCTGACAGTTGCCATGCTGGCTCTAGGGTCTATCAGAGACTCCATTTTCTCCCTGTTGATGGCAACCTATTGCCTTTATTTCCAAGTATTACTAGGATTGTATGTTATCTGCTCCATATCTCCGTCACCCAGGGACACTAGGGTATGCTCTATGGTCTCCCCGATACTATCTGGGGCAATCTCCTCCCCAAGCGCTACACTGAACAATCCTGGTGACTGCCCGCCAGTGAGGGGCTGTGATTGTTTGGGACAATTGTCAGTTGGTACCAAGGAGCTGCAATGCAGATTCCATCGTAAAGGCTGCCGACGGCGAGTGATGTGAGGGCCTGAGCTGTGGTTGCATTGCACTGTGGCAGTTTCAACCAGACTGCAGTGGCGATGCGGGTCTTTGTGAGTGGTCCAATCCATGCAGCAGTGACGATGCATCAGTTCTGTTGGGCTTGCGCCATGCAGCAGAGGAGATGTGTTGGTCCCACACGAGTCAGAGAGGCTGGCAGAACACCTTAAGCCCACTTCCAAGGGTCCAGGACTGGGGTGCCAGCATTTGGTGAGGTAGACTTACAGGTGCCGATTCAGGGTTGTTGGAAGCCTGTTGTGCCCCTGGGGCTTCAGATCAGGAGGCCAGCCAACTAGTCCTTGGGGTCCATCTGCATTCTTGGTTCAAGAGATGCAGGTCTAGTCCTCCTCCCACAAGGGAAGAGGGCAGCAGGCACCAGGTCAGCACAGTGGTTGATATTTCTGCTGCACAACAGTCTTTCTTCCTAGCCACAGATTCAGAAGTGTACTGAAGTGGTGGTGTTTGAGGTCCAGTATATATACACCCACCTAGTCATGCCTTTGAAGTTGGGAGAAGCTTCTAAAGGCAGGCCTTTGAAGTGCACAGATGCCCTGCCTTCCCAACCCTGACCTGACCCCAGACTACAGAGGGTATGTGTGTAGTCAGGAAACAGCTTATTCAAGTGTAAGTGGGTTGGGCCCAGCTCCTCCCACCCATCCTGTCAATTATGTCCCATACAGGCACTCCTAAGCTCACCATTGTGTGTGGCTGTTTAGGAGGAGTGCACAGAGCCCAGCTGTGACCCACACACAGTCTTGTGACTCAGAAACAGGTGCAGGAACCAAGCGGATAACACAGGAAAATGCCCACTTTCAAAATTGTAATTTAAAATCTGACTTCACCATAAGTTAGGATTTTTCATTACGATTTGACAGCCACCAAACATGAACTTGTTATTGAGTCCCATTTAGAAATTACACGTATACAATGTAATAAGGTAACTCTAATATAATCATTTGGAGGAGTATGCCTTGCAGTAGTGAAAAACACATTTGAGAGTTTTTCACTACCAGTGTATGGAGAAGTCAGACGTACATGGCCAACTTTTTAAATACACTGGAGCCTGCTTTGGGACTGTCCAGGGACAACTATGGGGTGACCTGTATGTAGATACAAGAAATGTTTTGGCCTGGCAAAAGGTTTATTTTGCAAGGTTAAAATGGCAGTTTAAAACTGCACACAGATATTGCAATGGCAGGCCTGAGACATGTTTAGAGTGCCACTTAAGTGGGTGATACAATCAGTGCTGCAGGAACATTAATTGCATTTAATTTACCAGCCGTGTGCACAGGTAGTGCCACTTCACTATGGGCTTACATTTGAATTAAATGTGCCAAATGGGTATAAGATAATCTTACCATGTTTTAATCTTAGAGAACAATCACTTTAGCACTGGTTAGCAGTGGTAAAGCGCGCAGAGTCCTAAACCCAGAAAAACCACAGTCAGTAAAGAGGAGATCTGAAGGCAAAGATGTGTAGGGTAAACCACGCCAAGGACCAAACTCGTCCTGAACCCAGCCTGCACTCCACTGCTGGCGGCTTGAACTTGTGACTTTGCTTTGGTCCTGCACAACCAGATAACCACTGTTGGTGCTTTGAGCTTTTTGCCACTACTTTCCATTAAGACTTTGAAATTGCATATCTCCAGTTCTACTGATTTTCTTTTTGATGTTCTGGTATCATTTTATTTATTAAAATGTACTCTGTTGGTCTATAATGGTCTGGAATTTTTCTTGTATTGTGTTTTCATTGTATAACTATTTGTGTGCAGCATAAATACTTTACACATTGCCTCTAGGCTAAGACTGACTGCTACCAGATGGTTAAGCACAAATTCATCTAATGACTTTTTGTAGTTCATCCTGACAGGATTGCGGTTATTGCTTGAGAAAAGTTTCACACCTCCTCAACCAATAATCCAAGTTCTTACAGTATCTTCATAAAAATATTACATTCAACTGAAAGCAAAATGACTAATGAAGAGTATGTTTGTGATTTGAAGGAAAATTGTGATTATTTCTGATCAGATTGACAAAGTGATTTGAGGAACATAACATGTTGTCTGATATTTAATATGGGTTTCGTTCAGGGAGGGGCACTCTAGAGCTGAATCTTAATCTCCATCTTGTAGTTAATAAAAATATGTAATGTCAACTAAAGGCTCTCTTCATCTATTTCATCTATCCTTCATGGATTTCAGCTCCACCTTTGATTTGGTCAATCGGGAACGACTTTAGGCCAAGCTGGGGACCATGGGGATGAATGAGTGTGTGGTTAGTTTCCTCAGAGATCTCCATTAGACCTCGGCAAAGTTTGTGGCATTCCGCTATGCGGCAGAGGGCGTTAGGTCGAACAGAAATCAGGCTCCCCGAACGATTGCTGTCCACCATCTGTTCTGCGGAGTATCTGCCTTAACCTGCCAGAGTGTATTCTACCTCTACTCAATAGGTCTCTTAGTAGGGGCATCCTTCCCTCTTCTTTCAAGCAGGCCATCTTAGTACCCCTCCTCAAAAAGCCCAGTGCCGACCCCGCAGAGCCATCGAATTATCGTCCCATTTCCCTCCTTCCCTACTTCTCTAAATTAATGGAGGCCCATGTCTCCCGGTGCCTGTCCAACTTTATCGAATCTTCCTGTCATCTTGAGCCCAATCAGGCCGGCTTCAGACCCGCCCACTCTACAGAGGCCGTCATCCTTGCAGTTCTTGACACACTCAGGAGCAACGCAGACGCGGGTCTCTCCCAAGCCCTCGTACTTCTTGACTTGTCGGCCGCGTTCGACACGGTGGATCATAACATTCTTCTCCGCCGTGTCGGGCAGGCTGGCATTCAAGGTGCTGCTCTTGAGTGGGTCAGGTCCTTCCTCACTGGAAGAAAACAGGCGGTCCGCCTGGGCCCCTATACTGCCAAACAAATCCCCACGTCTTGCGGAGTCCCCCAAGGCGCCTCCCTTTCCCCACTTTTATTTAATCTATATCTCCGGCCACTCATTCAATCCCTTCGGAAATGGGATGTCATCGTCTACAATTATGCCGACGATGTACAAATCATCCTCTCACTTAACTCACCACATGCCATCAACACATTCCACACTGCCATGAATCACATCCAACTTTGGATGAACCAGAACCAACTGAAGCTGAACCCCAGTAAAACTGAGCTCCTTCTCCCTGGACTCAGTCACGTCCACAGGGGCCCGCAGTTCTGGCCTGCGGAGCTCGGTCCTCCCCCCGTTCCTGCAAAAACAGTAAAGAGTTTGGGGATAATCATTGATGTCGAACTCTCCCTCAAAGCTCAAGTCGGAGCGGTAGTGTCATCCTGCATGTACCAACTTAGGAGGATTCGCAAAATCCGCCATCTTCTTCCCCCTGCGGCACTTACCCAAACCGTCATCTCACTTGTACTCTCCCGGTTGGATTTTTCCAACTCCATCTATCACGGTCTCCCACAATATCTGTCACATCGTCTCCAAGTTGTCCAGAACCAGGCGGCTTGCCTGATTCACGAAACTCCCAGATGGCAATCGGCAAAACCTCTGCTCCATAGCCTTCATTGGCTCCCAATAGACCTAAGGGCAGCTTTTAAGGTGGCATGTCTTACTTTCAAAGCCCTTCACTGTTCTGGCCCTGTGTTTCTCAAATCCCTTATCCGCCCCCACTGCCCAATACGTAACCTCCGCTCAGCCCACCGCCATCTGTTGGTCACTCCTAAGATTAAAACTAAGAAATTTGGCGGCCGCCGTTTCTCCTATTTAGCTCCTGTGCTTTGGAATCTCCTTCCTCTCTCAATTAAATCTTCTTCCTCCCTCCTGAATTTCAGAAAACTATTAAAAACTCACCTTTTCCCCTCCCTCAGCTAGAACTTGCTACTCACGCTTCCTCCTCGCCCACCCATTCTGTCTACCAGCGCCAGGAAGCTTCGGCGTCAGTGCGCTCTACAAATTGCACCTAAGATAAGATAAGATAAGTTTGCACTGATTTTTAGCTCTGGGTGTTTTTCCACACTGGATAATGAGCGTGAAGGGCACCATGTGCAGCACAAGAGGGTGCTGCTTCTTTCTGCCGCTTGAGTAGAAGTTCTACTCAAGAAGAAGCTTCCTCAACGCAAACAAAAGTTTTCTCAACACAAGTGGTTGCGGCCATCCGTGACCTTCTGCATTGAGGAATCTCACCGGGAGCTGATCTGGAGTAAGATTTTCCTCACTCATTTTTTGGGGAACTCTGCGCACTAAGCGAAGTGCAGAGTGGAAAACTCTGTGAATGGAGTGGAATTTTATGCCCAGTCCTAATCTCCATCATGGACTAACGTCTTCAGTCCATTATAGTAGCGATCGCAAATGCACTAAGCACTTTGCACTCACTAATGCGGTCAACCAGGGCTGCACCCTGGACCCCTTTTTTTAAATTATATATGTGAACCGTCTCAAGAAGGCACTTACGACAAAGGGCTTAGATGTTCCGAAAGCAGGTGGGAAATTGCTCCCGGCACTTTTATATGTGGATGACTATGTTTTAATTGCTGGTTTGGCCAGATTTTTAGTAGTTTGAACCTGCATACATTTTACTTAAGTCACACGTTATGGTCTTGGGACCAAAGAACATACAAAGTGTAACTTTTTCAGTCCAGTCCCACATTCTTAGGACCTGATTCCGAGTTTGGCCCACGGCACAATGCCGCCTTCACTACGCCAACCTGTGCAAGGACCGCCAGCCATATTATGAGTTGAACCTGATAATGCGGTCGCCAAACTTAGCCTTTACCATGGAGGTGCCTGAAAACAAGCACTGCAATGGAAAACACAAAAAAGTTCCAGCACAGCATGGACATGAATGTCCATGCCATGCTGGAACTTTGTGGGGATACTGACAGGGGGACACATGTTGTGCCCCCCTTAATGTAACCTCATTGAGGGGACGCCTGGAGCCTGTAGGGCCCCTTGGTTCCTCCACTGCTAGCCTTTTCATGGGGCTCCCAGCATGAAATGCTGGTGGTGGATGAACTCATAATGTTTGCTGAACTGGACTGCACCATTCCCTACTCACCATATTGTGTTGTGGTACAGCTGCCCCACTTCCAGGAAACGACTGTTCCCTGGCACAGCTGGCGCTCCTCTGCCGCAATGACTTTGCAAGTGGTAATGTGGCAGATGGTGGACCACCACCTCATGTCTGGCGGTTGCAAGACCGCCAGACTCATAATCAGGCCTTAAGTAAGGTGGATAATTTCACATACCTAGGTATTCCATTATATTGAAAACTTAGTTGGCAGCCGTTATTTAAAAAAATATGGCCTCTCTCATGAGTGCGTGTCCTGGGGTTAATTAATTTTCTTCCTGTCTGGGTCATAAACCTCTGAAAATCATGTTAGACGTATACAAAGCCAAATGTATACCAATATCCACATTTGGCAGTGAAATATGGGGCTATGCAAATATAGATTACATTGGGACCATAAAGAACACATATCTCAGAGGGCATCCTGGATCTGAGGCAATATATCTCCGCAGAAATCTTACAAAAAGAACTTGGTTTTAGTTATATTACAGATTATATATGGTTGTGTCACTTTTTGGTCTGGTGTAGCGTCTGGCTAAAAACTGTGTTAAGTCTGAATAGATTAATTATACTTGATTGCATGAAATTGGACAAAGAAAAATTACATACTATTGCTGCCTTATATCAGAGATAATTTTATAAAGTTAAGCAGACCTGAATAATTTTTGAATCCATCAAATATCACCAAACAAGATATGGCCTGGTTAAAGGAATATTTTAATGCAAGAATGGTAGCAGAGAGAGAAGCTTTATCCTTGGCCAAACCACTATTTCGCAAATTTATGATGGTCAAGACTGTCCCAAGGATAGAGCCACACTTGCTTTATGACATGCCAAACCATCAGTGTCGCCTTTTAATTTTCTTAGGTTGGGTCTGTTCCACCTGTAGTTGTACACAGAGGGAACATGGTACAAGTTAACTGATCGTCCATTCTGTTCCTGTAATTTTTCTTCTAAATGTGGCACCTTTTACGTTGTGATGATATGCCCCATGTTTGCACAGCTTCATCACAAATATTTAAAAACCCTTTTTAAATTTAGGATTTTGATCAGGCTTGCTAGCCTTATGATTTTTGCAACTTTTAACTTCACTGTCAATTTATTACAATGTACCTCTGTTTCTCCTGGAGGTTTATAAAGCAGTACATTAGGGGATACTCCTAGAGGCGAAGTCAGTCTGTGAAATTTCTCTTGCTACTGTATTTGCATTTTTATCATGATGGTTTTTATGTACTTGCATGCTTTTATTATAAAATCAAATACAGATTATGATTGATTGATTATTTCACTAGGAACAAATGATTGGTTCATAGTGTCCATGATTATTGACTTGAAGAGATACATAATTGTAGATGAAATGAAGGTAAATTATACTTTAATAACAATTGCGAATGAAAGCCATTAAACATGCCAATTAAATGAACGATGTAATGTTGGTTCCTAATACTTGTACTCATGAGCAGTGTAACATTTACCCTTTATTTTTATATACCTGGGTGACTCGGACCCCTCCTTGGATTCCACTGAGACAGATATTTTATTTTTACAATTGCCACTGTTGTCACTGTGATTTGTCATCAATGGTGCATCATGTACTCATGCTTTGTATGAAGTTTGTTTTATTTTTCAAAAATAAAATGAAAATATTTATTTTAAAAAATGCCAATTAAATGTACACAACTAAATAAAAATGAATAAAAGTCAAATACATCTAAAAGCAAGGGGCTGAAATAAAAATCTAGGAGCCTCACAAAATGCTTCCCATGTTCATAGAGTCAGTAGGGTCCAGGAAGGAACCCATATCTGCAGACAATGTATCCACTTTGGCCTAAAGATCCAGTTCCAAAGAACAAACATGGTCACATCTAGACCAGTCAGCAGATGCTGACAATGTACCAGCCAGCATTGTAACTGCAGTAGAAGAGCCAGATTCGAGAAATCGAGAAGTCAAAGCATCCAGGGATGGCTCTTAATGAGCATCATATAGCAATGGTAGTTTCATAGGACAGCACTTAAGATGAGCCCTTAACAGGTGCACCTGCAGAGCCAGATCCATGATTGGACACATTTCATTGCAAGACACAGGTCCAGAGCAAACTTGAAACGGCACAACAGACAGTGAAACATGGGCTGAATGCAATGTAACCACACAGGTCTTAAGGACTAAGACCAATGGTTGTTCCTTTCCTAAAGCAAAGACACTTCAAAGGGCTTAATAATGCACTCACAACACAGCATAGCAGGTGGCAAGTCCATCACCATTTGTCCTTGAGGTAGAACATCCATTGCGAAGCAACAAATATAGGGGCCGAAATCCAAACAACCAGGAATAACAAAAGCGATATGCCTCCAATTGCACTGGAAAAAAAAGAGTGTAAAAATGATAGAATCACCCCAAATACCGTCTGGAATGTGCTAAGATAGCCAGATCCAATTGATTTAAAAAAATTTACCACTTCTGCAGTATTTGAAGCATTAAAGATACAGTGCACAAGTTCACCAAAATGCTGGTGCAAGTTTGCGCACAATAGCGATTGTACTTCAGAAGACCTTGCAACTGAAGATAAAAAGCTTCTCGAGCAGATGTTAGTGCAGCATCCTTATGAAACAATGAGACTTTCAGCTGGCTTAACTTATCAAAGGTAATGTTAACAAATAAGAATCGAGGGCCACAAGGTAATTTCCCTAATAGTCTGTAAGGGGAAATAACACATTATTACAACAAGTCATGACCCTGGAAACTATTACTATATATGGCACTCCTGTCTTCATCCCACAACAACCTTGGTTATGCAGGTTCAAATAACTTCCATTTGAAAGTAATTGGAACTCTGGTCAAATCAAGGAAACTGCAACACAGTAAATTGGCCATGAAAGCATTGCACGTTTGATGAAATGTCACCTCTATACAAACTAATGAATAGGCGAACAAAGTTTCACATTTGTTTCCACTAATGAAGACTTGAGTTCCCTACTCAAATATTTGTAATTGAAGATGAGAAACTAGGTTTCCCGAACAAAACTCTCCTCTAGAGCTTCATATCTGGCTACCTGAAAGTGTTTCAGACAAGATGTAAAATGAAAAATTGATATTGGCAATAAAATAAACCCATGGATCAACCATACAGCTGATGTTGTCTCAGCTATTTTAAAAGGCAATTTTTCTAAATTTTCTATGTTTAACATTGTATAAGCTGCATCTTTCTTTGCCATCAGTCTTGGTGTGTGTGTTAAATCATAAGGCAAAAACCACTCAGTTGGATTTAGATATTTCCATGGCACACAATTGGATATTAAAACCTGCAATGTCCAAATCAATTGCATAATCAATCTCAGCTGACTTTGTCCATGCTGGAGGAGAGACTTGTCAGTCTACATTATATTGAATGCAGATGATACAATATTATTTAAAGAATAAATTCAAGTTGACAATGTAGGCATGCCGTTATCTATAACAGCTAATACTTTTTCCAGATTTGCCCTCTCAATTTCTCTTAAGCGTTCAGCAGCTTCTTGCTGAGAGACTTTCCAAAATTAATTGTATATAGCATATATCTAATGTTTAGAATGTGGAGACTGAGGACCCAACAAGAATTTTTAAAAATCTATGTCATTGGAAAGGAGAGATAGATGTTCCTTAACTATTGATAAGGTGGAATGTTGTAACCATGGATCACATCACTTCCCTACTCTAAAGGTAGTAACTACCCCTGTATGTTGTATCTGCATGTACTGTGCAAAAGAGGGAATGTTAGACGTGTTCATTTCTTTAATTTTAGTCTAACCTAGTCAAGTAGTTCACTGCACTGCACTGATTTGTTCATAAAGATCATTTATCTAGGGATCAGAAAAGCTCTACACAAAGCATCACAGTGCTGGACTTGACAATGTTGGTTTCCTTAAATTGACTTTAACTCAATGTTTTCCTTCCAATATTCGTAGTCTAGTTTGGCCAACTGGGAAATAAAAGTATCAGCATATTTAATTTTGTTTGGGTGAGCATGTTTTTCCTCACTGGGGAAGGGGTAAGCTTATCATAATAACAAACTGGGTCCAAAGAGTTGTGACTAGAAAAAAATATGCAAACATTTTCAAATATGTTTTTGACCTACCCACTGGTGGCGTCAGGCAGTGTTTCAAGTGTGTGTAATTGAAAACTGTATGTGGAGTATTACTCTGCATAAATAGTGGTGAGCATAGTAATAACAACATAACATTTCACTAAAATTAGCATAATCTTCAGTTTTGAATACTGTATAAGGTTCAAGTTTAGAAAGCATGATCTGACAATTTCTACATCCCATTCATCCGAGATGGAACCAGGAGTAATGATGTAATCCACAGCGACCTTAAACACCTAAGGAATCTGTGAAGCTTCTGTAGGACCAAAAATATCAAATTGGACCTTATCCCAAACAATTCCATCAGAGACAGGTAATGCAGAAATGTTCACAAGCGACACGACTCGTCGCACTTTATGGGAAGAAGAATGAGGCTTCAGTACCTCAGCCACCAGTTCCACAGCAGAGCGTTCTGGAAGGTAATGTCCATTTTGAAGCAGGAAAAAAACTGTAACACATCCAACCCAAATTAATAGGAAAATCAGTGAATGGAAATCCAAATATAGGACCATGGAGGAATTAGATAAGTCTGTTTTAGCCAGAAAAGAAATGCATATGTGCCTTGTACAATGCACTGAGGCATGCAACAAATCTGAAGAAAAATCATCAATATCAGCAAATCAACCAGAGGCAGGTTGTTCAGAAACAGGGACCTTAAGTGGTAAAGGAGAACTTGTAGACACCTCAAAAGGTGGTTGCTAAAAACAACTTTGTTTATTTGGAGTAGCAGTAGAAGACTGTAAATTCCATTGTGATGTACATACTGTGTTAGCAGTAGCAACTGGAAGTAGTAAAACTTGAGCATCGGATATCCCCAGCCGGGGATCAACAATATTTGTATTATTTAATACTTGTAAAGGGATTTCCTGTATGGTAGTGAAAGGAGAGAAGAAACTACCCAGGAGTCCTTGTGTCCTATTGTGTAGGACTGGCCACATAGTGTAACTTTATCAAATCAATTTAAATAAAACGTTTGTTTCTACTACCAGCAAGCAGTGGCAAAAACACAGTTCTGGTACCTTCAATGCCAAGGACTGGCACTGATTCTCTGATTTTTTTTGTTTTGTTGTTGTTGGTGCGGGCCCCTCGATTTGGACACAGCATTGGCTTTTCTCCTGATTGCAAGTTATCATGGTTGCAAATACAACCACTTCTAAAGTACGGGTTTGATGACTGTCTACCGACCGTATGTGTTTTTCTACTAAGGACTTTAATTGTGAGAGCTCGCTTTGTTTTCACCCTTCAGTCACATCTTTGAATAAGGATTGATGTTGCAGTTCCTCGAAATTTCCTAAACAAGCATTTTTGTTGCCACGCTCTGCAGCTACAAGCTCCACTGTTTTAACTAGATGGTGCTCCATCACTTGATGTCTGCAGTGTGCTTTTTAACTCTAACACATCAACATGACATTCTGACATTTTCCATGCCTTGATGAAGTCTCAGTGTGAGACGAAACACGTGTTGGCGATTTACGTGCTGGGAGAACTTTTTATGAAATTTGAATAAAGAATACATTGAAGATAAATGACTCGGACTTCAATTGAATGTGTTTTGAGAACTCTGGACCCCTTCTCATCCACTGTGATTCGTGTTCTTTGTTACTTGTTTATTGTTCAATGTCAGCCTTAAACTGTTTTTGGTGCTGATGGGCCAGATACCAGAGCCCATAACTGACATATATACATTTATTTGGAGTGCTGTAATTAGAACTTCTCTTTAAAAGTTTCATTGGCACGCACATTCTGTGTCTGCCTATAGCACCTTTGGGTAGTAGGTGCCTTGAATTTCTTTAGCACCCAAGAGATACTTATTGCTTTGAATGCTCTTTTGATATTTTTCGTGTACCATTTGAATATACATACATGTACTTTAAAGAATAGTGCAGACGTTTCCATCGGGAACACTACTATCCAAATAGTCTGTAGAACTGATTCTCTGTATGATGGGCCAAAATCTTGCTTTTCAGAATTCTTCTCTCTAACTCGGTCTCCAACTTTAGGAATCCAGAAAGACTTTGCTGGTTGCTCCTTCTCTTGGTCAGTGGGAGAGCTTTTGGAAATTTCATTTGAGCGCACATCTCAAAAGTCTTGTAGTTCCTATAAGACAGCAAAATGTTCTTTGATGTCAATAGGAGTTTCTTCCAACACTGTACCAGGATTATTGAGATCTGGAATGTGCATCTGGACGCCAAACAAAACTTCATAGGGGGTCCAACATTTTATTAAAAGCTCTCTGAACTTCATACAAGTGATGGCTCCAACTATGACCTGAACCTAATACTCTAGCTGTTAAGGACTGCTTTAACTCACAGTACTTCCTTTCCACTATTAAATTTGCTTAAGGATGATAGTAGAGGAATAATGACAGCAACACCCAGGGTTCCCATGGGATTCTGGTATGCTGTAGAGGCAAACGCTAGTCCCTGGTCATAGTGGAATGCTCCTACTGCATATGTCCCTAAAAAGACCTACAAATCTTTAAAATCTCAATGCACTATCTGAGTACAGAGGTCTGCAGTGATCCAAATAGACACATGGTATGTGTATTTTTGAACCTAGGAACAGAGGGCAAGCTGCGGTGGAAGTTTTTATTTGTTAACAAATGTCACAACTAAGGACATATTCTTTACCCTGCTTGTACAGACCATGCCATGAGTAGCATTTCTGTAGTAAGGACAGTATAGCCACCACACCTGTATGGGCAGACGCTAATCCTTCATGAGTAGATATGATGAACTCTAGCCTGCAGTCGTGGTTGAGTACTACTTGTCATCCACCTTGGGAATGAGAGCAAAAGGTATGTTTGGGCACTCAGTAGATAGGAGTATTTTGCTGAAAATGTTGTAGGTAATGGTGTGCCACTGCAGGAAGCCTTGACAGCAACCATGATTTCTCCACCCGCGCTCTGGTATGAATGAGTAATTGCAGCTGATACAGTAGTCTGAACCACTGCTTTGGCAGCTTCCTCAGTCAGCAAATCCCTTGCAACATGTATTCCAACATACTGATGACTTAAAATATGCATGATATGAGTTGTGGCAAGCAATATATAAGAAGTGCCACTTTCCTCAAATCAATTTATGCTTGAAAATGTTTCCATTAGAATATCGGAATGCATTCAAGTGTCAATAATGTAGGGTTTAATTGAAAGACTAGACAGAATAACATGAATCACACACTATGAGTGTGGGTAATTCAGGATCATTATCCTTCAGAGCCAGAATTAAAGCATGCAGTTCAGCCAGCTGAGCTGTACAATCCCTTAAGGATTGTGTAAATATGTTTTGTGGATAGAATTCTCCATTTTGATGACACCACGTACTACTGCACTTGCTGCAGAATATCATTGTTTAGTGCCAATTACGGGCTAAGCTGAATCATCAATATATATTATATAATCAGACAGAACAAGAGACAAATTGTCACTGGGGACACGGTATTCTTGTTCATACTAGAGAACTTATTTTGTTTATAAAGTGGGGTCAAAGACATAGTCAACTTTAGAAGTTGTTAAGGAGGTGGCCCAAGGTATCCATCTTGGATGTAAGGCTTTGCATTAGGAATGCTTGACTTGGTGACAGTCTCTTATGCTGAATTAGGAGTAGCCCCAATTTTGCATTTCCCCAGAGCTAACGGTCTTTCCTTTATAACAGCTGTCTGAATTGCAGTCAGTATTTTTTCTGTCAATGAAAAATGCATTTCAGCATTGGAGTGTAAATGGGATTTATAAGCACTTGGTACAGTACCACCCTTGTTAAATGTGACATATGGATAACGGATGTATGATGTTACAATGCAGGCTATTACAACGCCTGCCTTTACAACGCGTTTTTTACATCGCATACCATTACAACGCATAGTGCTTTTAGGCGCTGGATAGTGATTTATTTAATTTACTATTCCAACTCCAGTCCCCGTGGATAGTAGGGAAGGTGTTGGATAGTAAATTAAATATATTCCCTATCCTAGAGCGCCCCCCAGCGCAATGCGTTGTAATGGTTTGCGTTGTAATGACCGCGTTGTAATGGTAGTGCGTTGTAAAAGTTTCGTTGTAAAGGTTGTTCACCATGGATAACCAGTAGATCCAGCAAGTATGTGATGACCAAGCAAGTTAGTTGTGTTTACATTAGTGTGTATGTGTCTGAATGCAAGCATGTCAGTTTGCAGAGTTCTGAGAATAGTTTAATGCTCTGATGTCCTATGTGTACTGGAAAAGTCTGGACAAATTAATTAATACAATACTTTATCCCTTGTGCATTGTCTTCGTAGTCTGGTATGTTTGTTCTGTCAAAGTTGAGATAGCCTAACAGTGGTGTTTGGTGGTTGCAAGAGTGCACATTTCTCCAAGAAATGTGCTGTAAAGCGTTTACCTTCATTTGACATTTCGTATCCCAACAATAGGACAGTGAGAAAAGCAATTTTTGTTTTAAGAAAATTGAATTTGCCGCCAAGTTCAGCAAATCCCAAAACAATGCGATCTATGCTAGCTAAGGGTATGTTTAAGTCATCATCTGTGAGGTATATATCTCAACATAGAACAATGCCTCTGAGTCAATTTAATGTACAGTTGACGTCACTCGGGCAGAGAACAGACCCGGATTGTTCTTATACCTATGAAGAAGTTGGCAGAATTCTTCTGGACCTCTAAAGCAGTGACAAGCATTAAATCTCTGCTTTCAGGTGCTATATTTTGGCAATTTTGGCAGAAAAAGTTAATGGAAATATGCACAGTGGTTTTGTATTTTTTACACAGTATGTTCTTCATTAGAGCTGCACTATGTTAATTTTGAATTATAAAAGTGCATTTATAACTGTTTAAATGTCTGTAGTTTAAGACTAAGCAATAGGAATGATCTGGTTTAGCTACTTCTTACAATAGAATTTTCATTCTAGAGATGCAAGGCTCAATCACACCTAGATAATGTAGCCTAACCAGGCATTTTGCTACATTTTTAATTGGCTATTGTGGTTGCACACGTCTTTTTTCTGAATAGGGGTGGGCAGAACTCATGGATCCGTAGAGTTACATAAAAAATCTTTGAGTTTCTACGGAATTCCGTGAGCGGGCAGAAATCGGTAGATCAGGCTAAGCGGACTGATTTTTACTGCTAAAGCTTGTTCCACGCAGCGCGTACTGAACCATACAGAGTGCCTGAGGGTGCTGCTACTTTGCTGTTGCCTGACTAGATTTTTTGCTTGAGTGGCAGCTTTCTCATTGTGAATGTCCGCTACTGCAAGTGAATGCCCACCATGAGAAAATCTGCTGAGTGCGATTCTGCACCCGAAAATCTCACTAGGTGATGCAAATTCTCACTTGCACTCACCAACTTAACGTTTGCAAGCTGCATGTCTGAAATAAACGGTTGAGTTTTGCTGGAACTCTCCATAACAAGCATAATGTGGAGTGGGCAAAACTCAGTGAACTTCATTGGTAGAGCGGAATTTATTATCCACCCTAGTTCTTAGGGAGTGGTCCTAATATGTGTGACATATTTGGTAGAAATACCTACCACTTTCTTCTTTTCTAAATGAGGTTTTTGTTGTGTAATTTCCGTTTTTATGATGGTGTCAGACGAGCATTGTGAGTCCTTTCTCAGTTTTACTGACTGAAACAAGCTTTATTTCGATATATTGCACATATCTTGAAAAGCATTACAAACAGACAAATATATGTTAAAAAAAAGAAGATAAATACAATATAAAATCATTACATTTCATAAATACCATGCAACCAATATGGACATTAGAACAGGACGTGCAACTTACTAATGGTATACTGCTATTAGCTTAGGAGATCTGATCCGCCAAGCCCAAGCCAAGAATTTAGCTAGACAGAAAGCAAACAAGGGGCGAGGGTCAGATCTTAAAATACGTAGAGCCTCAAGATGAGATCTGGTTCCGAGACTCCTACACAAAGGCTTTAGCCAGGTGCGACGCGGGGCAATATAAGCTGGGCACTCAAAAAGAAGGTGAGGCACAGACTCTTGCCTGCTGTTGCAAAAAGGACAAAATAAAGATGAATACAATGATGTCCTCCAGCTGGCAATCAGACTACCCACTGGCAATAGGCCCAGCCTGAATTTGATATAAAGTGCCCTATCCCAAGATTTGCTAATCTGGTCTAGATATGGTTCGTAGTAGGGGACATCCTTGAGCAAAAGGAATTCAACAGAGGTTCTGCAAAGGGTGGAATTACAATTCCTGGTATTCGTCACCCATGACCAATACAGCGTCTTAAGTGTCTGTTTAGGCGGGGCAGATCTATTAGCCCACGCATCCTCAAGACCCAAATCAATAAGAAGACGCTTAACTTCCTTAAGCCAGCGGATTTTGGACCAACCTGGTGTTAAGAGCAGTTCCTTTAGGCCATCAGCATAGCTAGATAATTCGGGTACCCTCCAGATGCATGCCCAAAGGAGAAGGGGGCGCAACCTCGCCTGGTCTCCTATTGGGCGAGTACCTGCGTCTAAAAGGATTGGGAGGGCAGGAGTGCTATGCGGCAGGCCCATAAGGTCTCTGTGAAATTTATTTTCCACTCTGGTCAAAAGATCTGTGTTCTGAAAGCCCCATAGTTCGGATCCGTAAAGGACTGCGCTCACCCCCCTTGCCCTGTAGATATCCAAAACAGGACCAATGGGTTTGAGAACTGAGGCCCGTTGCTCTTTCATAAGTGCCCCTACCACCTTCTTATGGGCCAGCGACGCCTTTTGTTGGTGAGGTTGCCAGCTCATTGAATCACTAAGGCGAATGCCCAAATAGTCAAACTCCTTTACCCTTTCAAGTGGGACAGAATCCAGAGAAGGTGGAGTAACAGATTTCTTCCGGGCGTTCATTACCAGAAACTTGGTTTTGCTGACATTTATGGATAGACCCCTTGCGTCACAAAAGTCCTTAAAACCGGTGAGTAGGCGTTGCAGACCTGCTGGTGTTTTTGAGATCAGGAGGGTGTCGTCTGCGAAGAGGAGAGTAGGAATTTTCCTACCAGCCAGGGAAGGTGCGTCAGCAGGATGTTTAAGAAGATGCTCCACCACTCCATTAACATATAAGGAAAATAGAGTGGGGGCAAGCACACAGCCCTGGCGGACTCCCCGATTCACAGGGATGCGAGATGTTTTCTGGCCCTGGTCTCCCCACCTGATCTGAGCAAAATTGTCCTCATGTAGTTGAATGAGCATGTGTAATAAGTACTGGGGAATGCCCATTGTGTCCAGTACACGCCACAGTTGGTCTCGTGGGACTAAATCAAACGCGGTGCGTAGATCTATAAACGCAAGGTACAGGCTGCTTTTACCCAGGACGACCACTTTCCAAAGAATCATTAATAGCCGAAATGTTTGCTCAATGGTGCCCGTGCCTGATCTGAACCCTGCCTGGTAGTCCGAAAGGATATTTTCATCCTCCATCCACTGCTGAATCCTTCCTAGGACTACTCAGTTTTACATACCCTTTATGCCAACGTTTCAGTCATTCCCTTCTCACCAAGCATTTTGTCACATGGATTCTGAAAGGAATGAGAAGGACATATATCAGTCCTGACTCCCTGTTAGGTATATTATGTTGATTTTCAGTGGACTCCGATTGTGGACATCTACCCATGTTTTTTTTCATCTTTATTTTTCTGTTTGTCCCAACGTTTTTTTAGAGGACTCTGGAGTCTGCTTGGTTTTATCTTTTTTAGAACTGCCTTTAGGGTGCGGCTTATTTGGTCTGGCTCCCAAATAATCTAGATCTATAGATTTTTAGCAATACTATTTAGTAATTTGCGCTCGTGGTCCACAGTGGTAACCTGCACAAGGCATTGGTGTACTGCAGGACTGCTGTCTCCCCTTTATTTTCATTTTTTGTAATTTTAAAGTTTCCTATAGTGCAGACCAGACCCATGGTAGGGTATCAGAACACTTTACAAAGACTGCAAAGAACAAATGAAACAAGTAGCAAAATAAAGCAATACATAAAATCAACATGTTTTGACAAAGATTTGGAGGGGCCCAGGCATTAAAGTTGTTCTGAGCAACAGGTAACTGGGGGGATGGAGTCCTTAGTGGGAGAGAAGAGGCGAGTTTAAGGGTGTAGAACTGGAATGGTTCCTGTGAGAGGTCATGGGAGGAATTTGCACATCAGGAATGATTTTGCTTTAATAATACTTAAAATATTTGAGGAACTTGTGGCAAAGTTGCCAATTAATTTCATCCCATAATCCAGGGCAGGGGCAGCCGCATATTCATTTTGAATCTGTTTTAGCACCTCAGGCAAAACAGCAATGGATGATGTGCCGTATGTTATGGTATGTATGGCAGCAAAGACTGCAAAATGGCACAATCATTTACTGGGGGAACCATACCAGGTGGGAGGCACATTGTGAAAATGCTATTTTTGTCTTTGGGTCCTGTATAGGGAAATACTGCTTCAAGCTGGTTTGTTCTTTGTGCAATCCAAAACAGAATTTCCTCCTGTCTGGCGAGAACCTTACCCATAAATGCATTAATAGTAACTGGACTAATTGCAGGCACAGCTAACTGTGGCTGCACAACTTAAGCAGCCCTTGCTGGGACAGCGTTATTGTGTGCAAACTGTGTTAAATGTCTATAAAGTCGAACAAGACTTTTGTAAGGAGCACGGAGGTCTGCAACATTTAATGGTTTTAAATTGTGGTATGTTGTATAGCTGGCTAGGGCTGGCCATGACACTCTCTCATTGCTGGGGATCCACAGCCTTATATTGTTTAGTGGATGTAGGAGGGTGCCGTGGAACTAATTCTGATGTTCCTGATATGTTAATGGTATTTTTAAATCTTCATAAGGCCTCTATTAACCTCGAATACAGCTAGGGTGTATTTTTGAAATGTTAGCAAAGTGGCATCGACTGCAAGAATGTGTACCCGAGAATAGAATATCTCTGCTTTATATGCTTTGTGGGCCTCAAACACAAAGATAACATCTCCCTCACACCCCCAATTGGGAGCCCTCTTTTTTGTTATAGTGCTGTAACCGCATGTCTATAATTTATAGGGATTTTAGCTACTAGCGCCATTTTTATTAAATATAATTCAAATTAAGGCAAACACTATAGTGGGGTGATCCTTTTAAAAGTTCAAGCTTGAACAACCTTCAGACACAAATAGGAGGATTAATCTCTAGCATCAGTAACGCCTCAGTATAAGGTGAATAGGAGACCTTGGGAAAACCCAAGAACTACTCAGGAGACCCATTAAATAAGTACCTGACCTAGAACATTGGTGGCACCATGTTGTATGTTTCCTATGAATCAAGTAGGACTGTGTATTTGGTCAACATAAACTTCAGAATATGGGAACTCAGTCCACATGTTATCATAATATGTTAGCCCAACTCCTAGCTAGTCACAGTGCCCTATCTGAGCCCCTGAAGTTACCGGGGTATCAGATGGTATCTGCAACCTCAAATATGACAACCCTTTTTATTGTTACGTTTGCATGCCCAAGGTAAACACAAGAAAGGTACGAATCCGACTTTTCAAACATTCATTGAAACAATTGTATTCTTGTATAGAAAGTGTGGGCCACAAATATTAGTACGATGAATCAAACCATTGTAACCAGCATTACAAGATTTGTGAAAAAGGTAAACAGTTTAACCATTAAAACATTACTATGCACTATCTAATAGTACAACAATTGAGAGCACAGTGGGAGCGCCTTCTGTCAAATCCATTGGAACAGACTAATCCCCCATACCTGAACATGATGTGCCAGGAAGCCTGGATGAACTTTGAAGTTTATTGATTTGTATAAGCGCTGAATCACCCAGAAGGGTGTCTCGGCGCTTAGGACAACATAGATCATCCAAGCTAAAGAACTAGAAAAGGTGAGTTTTCAGCAGCTTTCTGAACTGGGGCAGATTCTGACAATTACGAAGATGAAAAGGTAACTTATTCCAAAATACAGGGGCGAGGTAAGAGAATGCTTTGCCCCCGCTGCGTGCTTTTTTAACTCTGGGGGTGCATAGCAAAAGTTCAGAGCCTGATCTAAGCACTCGTGCTGGGTTGTATATGGCTAGTTTGCTAGAGAGATACGATGGGCCTTGGTCATTGAGGGCTTTGAAGATAGTCCAGCCTATTTTGAATTTTACCCGCTCTCTCACGGGATGCCAGTGGAGGTAGTTAAGGAGGGGTTCAGAGGGTGTTCTGGCTGGGGCGTCAGCAACAAGATGGGCGGCAGTATTCTGCACAACCTGAAGTTTATTGAGGGAGCCTTTGTTAGCCAAGATTAAAAGGGCATTACAGTAGTCAAGTCTACTAAGTACCAAGGCTTGAATTAACGTTTTCTTGGGGGGAGAGGGTAAGAGGGGAAAAATCCTTCTAAGTAGACTAAGGATGTAGAAGCATGAGCCATCAGTGTTATTAGCATGTGCCTCAAGAGTTAGGTTGTGATAAATTTTGATATATAGGTTCTTGACCACTTCTTTAGGGGCAGGGGCAGGACCAAGTTCCTCTGGCCACCAGGTAGACGACCAGCGTGTAACAGCTCCTACAAACAACATGATTTCAGATTTCCTAGCGTTACGTTGTAAAAAGGTAGCCCGCATCCACGCAGCGATGGATTTCATGCCTTCGGAGAAAATGAGCTGTATATCTGGTCTAAATTTCATCAAATGTGAGGAGGAGCAGTGTGTCATCTGCATATGAGATGGGGTGAATCCTAAAGATCTCATGAGTCTGGCCAGAGGGGTAACATAAATATTAAATGGAACAGGCTGTAGTCCTTTGCAGGGTAAAGGTTAAAGTCAGCAGGGCTGCATCTCAGTCACAGTTCACAGCATTCGATGAAAAACCCAGCAGAAGTGCTCTTCTGCCAAATGTAGCATGTAAAATAGCTTATGGGTACAGCTAAAATGAAGACTTAGCCATGGCCCTGTTGTACCTGAAGAAACCAAGTAAATTCTTGTGAAATTATTCCAAAAAGAATATTCCATGTTGCAATGTTTAAACCTGTAAGACTCAGAATTCCAATGGACACCATAGTGTTGTTACTAAAACATCTTTAATAAGGAAAAACAGCCCTTCATGCACAGTACTATTGTTTTTAAACATTATCCACCAAAACTGACAAGGGGCAGCATCAAAGTGAAGATTTTTTATTTTAGAGAAATAGTGACAGCAGCAAAGGGCTAACAAGTGTTTCATGACAAATATTGCTTCATCAAGGCCATATGTTATAGTTATAAGTCACTACAACAAATGGAGAAAAAGTACATCACTCAAAGTAAAACCATTACATTCAACAATAAAGTCCACCTGTCTTTACCAAGTAAAGTATATAGTGTTACAAACAAGTTTCCTTAGCTTACTTTCCAATTGCATCTGTATTTTGTCAGTTGCAAGTTCATCACATAACTAATTAAAGAAAAATGTGAGAACTTCCACTTATTCCATATATCCTACTGAACCATTTCCCATATTCTATCAACAATGGTCTAATGAGTAATAATGCGAGTTGGTTTCAAGTTTAAAAAAAAAAAATCATTTACACCAACAATATTCTAATAAAAAGCAAATGTTCTATTAAAAATGAAACAACCTATTCCAGTAATTATGGCAGTCAATTTGGTGTCACAAAAAAACACACAAAAAATACAAAAGTTCTAATAACAGATGCTGCAACCGCTTCTGTACAGTGTAATATACATTCTCTATCAGTGATTTCCATTATCTATTATGTTTTCTTTCAAATTACACTACACCACAAATTGGCTCAAGAAGAAAAAACTATTACATAAAGACCACCTCTTGGTATTCCTTAACTATATGCTTCTTTAAATTCGTGCTTTATAATCTCAAATATTCTCTTATGCTACAACAAATGTAAAATTAATTTAGTATATATAGAAATTCATTAAGTTTATGATGGGCTCAATTTGAAACAACCTCCAGCTTAGTAATTTTGATAACTATACAATTTCCTATATTCACATAGGAGAACGCATAGTTGAAAAATTATTCAATTGGATGCCGCTATGGATTGAGGTTGTCAGTAGGGGTGGGCGGAATTGGAGCAATTTGATTCAGTGGAATTCCACAGAATTACATAACAATTCCACGAGATTCCCTAGAATCCACAATGGGCAGAATGGGCATTTGGCAATATTTGTATTGCTCAAAATGCACCCTCCGATCCATAAATGGTGGCGAGGGTGCATTTTGCAATCAGAAAACTGCACAGCCAAGTACCCATCAGTGCTCTTACATACTCTGCAGAGTATGTAAGGACACTGCTAACAAGTGTTAGCAGTGGTTTCTAAACTTCAGGGATCACTGCATATGACTGCAGTGCATAGCCCTCGGTGCCCTGCCATGCTCTGCAGTAATCACTGCAGAATATGTAAGGGTGCAGAGGAGTATGCACTACTGCACAGTGATATTAAATAGGGCTAGCAGAGGGAGCAGTCCCTCTATGTATAAAAAACACTGCAGATTAAAGTTTAATCTACAGCTGGGACCTAGAGGCATTTAGTCATTTGGGGATCTATGTGGCACATTCAGAGGAAAAACAGTACTCCATCAATATAGGCAGGTTGCTGGCTGGGCTGCAAGCCTTAGTGGCATTTTGGCAAACATTGTCACAATCTTTAGCAGGTAGAATCTCCCTGGCGAATATGGTGTTGCTCCCGAGATGTTTGTATACATTACAGAACTCGCAGTGTTTGATTCTGTGGAGCACCTTCAAGGAACTTGATAGCCTCTCGTTGCTTAAAGTAGGTCAGGTTCGGCATGCAAATTCTCAAGCTCAATTCTACACATGGGTGTGGGACTTCCAGACCTCAATCTGTACTAGCTGGCATTGCAGCTGCAACACGAGTTAAGATGGTGTGCGGAAGGAAATAGCTGGGAGAAGTATCTACTAGTGGGAGATCTGGGCGTGGTACACCATTACGGTGCAATAGGTCTCACTCATTTGTCATCTAAACAATCCCTCAGCGGTGGGAGGACATCATCAGGAGGGTGTTGTGTACACCAGAGATTCCCAGAAAACTACTGATATAGTGTATACCCCAATTTGAGGACCTCAGCCACAAGTTATCCTTGGCCATGTGGAGAGACGGGAGATGTGAGTTGTGTGGAGATTTCTACCCAGCTGATAATTGGCTGTCATGAAGCACAGCAGTTGTTTGGTGCGGGTACGGAACAGTTCTTGCAGTTTATGGCCCTGTCTGCGGTGCCGAGGAGACTGTGGCCTGTCTTTCTGGCTATGCATCAAGAGACCTGCATGAAGGGGGTGATACTGTTACTTGGATTTTCCAAACATTGGTGTCCAAGATATACCAGGCCATAGAAGAGTACCGACTGCACCCTGGTAAAGGAAGTGTCCAGTAATGTACATTTCAAATTGACTAACTTTTATGCCCTGCATCAAGTGTACCTAACTCCAACAAGACTTAGTCAAATATAACCCACCCAGATGGATGGATGCACAGCGGAATGGGACTTACCCGAATGATAATCAATTTTCGCCTTGAGAACACGGCTAAGCACTGTCTGCTGGGCCTCATTATGTGCCCCAAGGATGGTAGGGTGCGATACAGATTTGCTCAGTTTGGGCTTTTGCTGGCTAAGAATAGGGTTCCTCTCCGGTGTATGTCTGCTTTTGGACCCACAATACTGGCATGGTCTAGGGACCTGGGAGAATGAGCTTGGGCAGAATTGAGGAGTATGAAAGAGGTTTGCACTGATGAGCGCCTGGAGGATGACTGTCAGGAGAGTATGTTGCATTGAGTGACAGAGAAAGAGAGGGTTGTGCCTGCTGCTGATTCATTAGACAGGGAGTTCCAGGCTCTTGATGGATCAAATGGGTTTATTCATTGCTATCCGGATGTATATGGGCTGTGGTGCACTGTTGCTACAGGTTTGCAGAGAGCCATACAGATGGTGATAGCAATGCAGTGGGCCCTCCCTCCCCTGTGGTGGGAGGGCAAAACACAAAACGACCCCACTGGAGTCCTATTTGATATGGGATATGAGGTTTTTTTGTGGGGAGTTGCTGGTTTCCGTTCGGGATGATCATTTGACTATGATTGGAGATGATTGTAGCTCTGGCATAGCTGCACGTTGCATGTTATCATGTTGCTGACAGTGACTAAGTCACTGTTTACTTTTTATGTTCTGAGACACAATTGAAAATAAAACATTCAGAAGAAACAAAAACATGTAATCCGCAGTCATTTTTAAACAGAGAGGGACTGCTCCCTCTTTCAGCACTCTTTAGAAACAACATTTACTGCCATTTAATTCAGCCTGCAGAACAGCAGAATTTATAGGTAATTCTACATTAATTACAAAATTCCTCTGATTCCACTGATGAACTTCACATTCAGTCCAGACGTAGCAGTCAGTCATCTTGAATAACCAAACAGGTCACAGAGATAAAGATCATAGAGTCCTACCACCCCAGAAGCACATGACATCAGCCATTTTGAGCTCCTCAAAATAAAAGGATTTAATTTGCAATGGTAAAGTTTGCCAGTATATGGGGCCTCATTTATGAGGCCTTGCGTCAGTTTTGCGCTTCCGATGCGTCACTTTTTGTGACGCTTCGGTGGCGTAACATGCCTCCTGATGCGCACTATTTACAAAGTGACGCATCTAAGCAGATGCGTCACTTTGTAAACCCCTGCACTACATTATACCTGCGTCAGGTATAATGTATGCAGAGGGGGCGTTCACCCGCAAAAAGCCTCGTAATAGTGACGCAGTGAAATCTATGAGATTTCACTGCGTCACTTTTAGGATGCTGTTGCGTCAAAATTTTGCGCCTGCCTCACAGCAGGCGTAAGACTGACGCAAGCCCTTTCACATGGGGCTTTCCCCATGTGAAAGGAAGCATTGCTGGAGTTGCGTCACTTTTGTGACACACTCCAGCAACGCGTCTCTTTTGCGCCTACAGATACGTCAGAAATACTGAGGTATCTGTAACTCCTTGCGACATGATGCGTCATATTATAAATATGACGCATCAATCATGTCGCAGGGAGAGCGCAGTGAAAAGTGACGCATCGCTGTTTTCACGCAGCGATGCGTCACTTTTCATAAATGGGGCCCATGGTTCTTAGGACAACACTATGCCCATTGTGACTTCGAGAATAACAGGTAAAAGGATAAAATAGAGCGTTAAATAGGTAGTGAGCAGGAGTAATTTGCAACGTTTTTGAGTCACATACCCTAAATGAATTTTACATTTGTTGTAGCATGAGAAATTATTTGAATCTATAAAAGAAATCTTTAAGAAGCATTTAATAAAGGAATATTTTAGTAATGTTTTAGTTTTACTCTTTATTAAGTCTGACTAAAGGCAGTTTTAGTTGACTTTAATACCTCAAGTTATAATTTTTTTTTTATATTGGTATATTGTTTTTTAAGAAAATCACATTAATACAATACATGATTGATTGACACTTTGCAGGTAACATCAGAAAATCACAAGTTATCATCAGTCAGTAGCTTTCATGGTATATCGCTCACCAAGCATTCCCCCCTGCGCATTCCCCCCTGCGCCTTCCCCCCTGTGCATTTCCATTTCTACCGTGGGTGACACACAAATATCTCCCCTATGTCTGTTCCAGTGCGACCACTTCCTGTCCCATTTCTTGGGGCACCTGCTTGCCTTAAAGACCTCTGTCTCCGCTAGCATGCATCGGTCCATTTCTCTGCCCCATAGGATAACACGAGACGGGGCTCTATCTCCCCACCTCCTAGCCACCTCTCTTTTCACCAATGTGTAACCCAATGTTGTGAACTGTTGTTCAATTTCCGTTAGGTCAGTGGCCTACCAAATATTTAGTAGTCCAAGTCGCGGGGTAAGAGTTACTTTTCCCCTTTGCAGTGGACATATGTGTTGTGGCTCCCTCCCATATGAGGTGGACTTTTGGGCACGTCCATGGTGTGTGGTAAAATGTGGCTTGTTGGCGACATCCCCTCCCACACCTGTCGTCTGGTTTAGCGCCTATTTTTGTCAATACTTTCCCAGTTATGTATGAGCGGTGAAGTATTCTCAGTTGGATCAGGTGGAATCTCTGGGTGATAGCTGCTTCACGGGGGGACATCAGGGCCGACTGCCAGTCTTCGTCCTCTATACGGCCTACATCATCCTTCCAGCGCTTCCTAAGATTTAAGAAGGTGTCGGGAAGGTTGTTACTCAATTTTTTATAGGTTAAGGAAATCACCTTTGAACTAAGAGGTCCATCAAGCAGGCGATCCTCAAGTGGGGAGGATTCCGGAATATCATTAAATGACGGAAACGCTGTCTGTAACACATGTCTAATTTGGAGGTATCGAAAAATTTCTCCTTGTCTCAGCTGGTATTTGTCTTGGAGCTCAGCAAAAGTCAAAATCTCCCCCCTTTTAACCAAATCCCCTACTGTGGACAGTCCAATGAGGTCCCATTAATCAAATCTGGGCTGATATTCCAGTCTCCCCAACTTCTGAGCGAACCAAAGTGGCGTGGCCAGCGATAAGGTGTCCGCCCATCACAGTTGTGACAAGACTATGCACCAGATGTCAAGCGTATGCTTAATCGGCCCGAATAACTTCCCCTTATTTTTCTTATTTGTGGTATACAAGGCGCCCAAAAATCCAGAGCAGTCGGTCTGGTACCTATCTAGAGCATATGCTGGGTCATCCGGGGGGTAGCATATCTAGTGGTTGACAGTCACCAGATGCGCCGCCCAGTAGTAGCGTTGTAGGTCTGGAAGGGCAATGCTCCCATCATACCAACTTTTTGTCCATTTGTGTCTAGCAATCCTAGGGGCTTTTCCATCCCATAGCAGCGTGGTGATCTCACCCTCAACTGCCTTAAAATAGGAGTCTGGAACTTTATAGAGGCAGTTTTGTAGAACTTAGAGGAAGCGAGGAAGTGTCAGCATCTAAAAAGCGCTGCCCTCCCTACAAGCGTCAGAGGTAGAGTTCTCCAGTGTTTAACATCTGCACGTAATTTGGCCTGAGGTGGAGCCAAATTTGAATCATATAAGTAGGTGGAATCTGAGGTTACAGAGCCCCTAAATATCGAAAACTGTCAGTAGCTATCATTATTGCACATTCTGTTGGGAGATGTGGCACCTCCCCTCCCAGCATAAAAAGGACCGACTTACGCCAGTTTATAGCAAATCCTGAGTGTTTACCAAAGTTTGTTAAGATATCAAGGACAAGGCTGATCGACCTGTATGGGTATGCCAAGTACAGAAGGATATCATCTGCAAAGAGCGAAATACGGTCTTCCACGTCATCCGCCCAACGCAGGCACGCACCATCAAATCCCTACGTATCCAATCCGCGATCGGCTCCAGTACAAGGGAAAAGATCAGCGGGGATATCAGACATCCCTGTCTCGTACCTCTTTGGAGCTCGAATGTCCGGGAAGTAAAACCTTTTACTCTCACCTGACCCAACACCCCTGTATACAGAAGGCATATCCAGGCCACAAATTAGGGGCCTAGTCCTGCCCTCCGCAGCACCTCGAATAGATACGGCCATTCTATAGAGTCAAATGCCATAGACTCGTCAAGAGACAGTATTGCCATGTTTTCTTCTATGTATGGCCGTTTAGCCATAACGTTGTGTACTCTTCGTAGATTGAGAGCTGTGTTACACCCCGTCATAAAGCCAGACTGGTCCGGATGGACTAAAAAGGTGATGACCATCGCTAATCTATTTGCCAGGACTTTTGCTAATACCTTTGTCTCAACGTTTATCAACAAAATTTCTATATGAGCTACAGTCATCGCTCGGTTTTCCCTGCTTATCGATAAACACTATGGCAGCCAGGCGTTGGTCAACGGGCAGCTGACCCCCTTCTAAGCTCTCTTTGTACATGGCTATTTGATGCGGTATGGTTAAAGAGGCTGTTGCCTTCAGAAACATGACCGGAACCCCGTTAGGTCCCATAGCCTTTCCTGATTTAAGTTGCCCAAGAGCCATGCCTATTTCCTCCGTGGACAGATCAGCCTCCAGGGCCTCTCTGTCTGTCTCCTAGTAGTTGGAGAATATACCCCTTCAAAGTAGTCGGCAAAGCATTCCACTATGTCTTTTGGGTGTGTTACTGTGTCTCCATCCTGCTTCTTCAACTTATGAACCCATCTGGAGCCTTTTTCCCTCCTCTCCAGCCATCCCAGCGTCCTGCCTGTCCTGTCCCCTAGCTCATAAAGCCTTTGTTGCATCGCTCATTGCCTGGCCATTAATTGCTCTCTTGACTTTAACCTAAACTCATCCTGTTTCAGGAGATGTCTATGGCTGTTGTTGGGTGAGAGATCACGTGAGTGCTCCCGCTCTAGGTCAAGGAGATCAGTTTCCACCCAAGTCAGGAGTTCCCGCTGTTTATTAGTATAGCTTGTTTTTAATGAACTTGTTAAGCCCTTAATTACCACCTTTAAGGCCTCATAGATAATTTGTGTGGATTCAACCGAACCACACATTTTCGGTAAAATAGTTTCGGGTCTATGCCCGGAGCTCGTCCCTAACATCGGGGATACGTAGGAGCCAGGGGTTGATCACTATTGTCGCTGGCGGTTGATGCTCCCAGTGTGTGAATGCCGTCCAGACCGGGGAGTGGTCCGAAATCCCCCTAGGCAGCACTTTATATTGGGCAAAATTACCTACTGAGGACCCATGCGTGAGGAAGCAGTCAATACGAGATAGACTACGGTGGGCATTGGAGAAGAAAGTAAACATTGCTTCGGTGGGATGAAGTGCGCGACCTACATCTGCAAGACCCATCGCCTGTACAAAATCGAACAACTGAGTATTAGCTTTTTCCTGGGGCTTAGGTGGGCTATGATTGAAAGTATCATCTAAGGTCATGTTGTAGTCTCCCCCCATGATCAGCGCCCCATCCCGCAGATCTGTCATTTTGTTGCCTAAGTCTTCTAGCGCCGCTCTGCCCAGGGCAGGCAGCAGGTAGACCGAAATCAAGTAAAGGTCCTTCCCGTCCCATTGTGCTTCCACCCCCGCAAAGCGGTCGGCCGTGTCCATCCATGACTTGTGTATAATGAGCGGTGTAGTCTTTTTTACTAATATTGCCGTACCCCTGGAACCGGTGGTATAATCTGAGTGTGCCAAAAGTGTGTATCCCCCATCTAGTGATGGCCTTGGATTTGCGACCTACCAAATGAGTTTCTTGTAACAAGACCACATCAGGTGAATTTCTCTGCAAGTATTGCTGTACTATGCCCCTCTTGATCTTGTCTCCTAACCCATTGACATTCCAGGAGAACACTGTTAGAAACCGCTTACTATCCTGCCCCATGTCTGTAAGTTACCCTTCGTCCCTTTCTGCGAGCTGTGTCTAAATAGGATAATGTGAATTCTGCATAACTGACAGGTGTCGTTCAGCAAACAATACGTCCGTTTCACAATTTGTGCATGTGAGAGATACTATTTGAATAAACAATTTCTTTTTCATGAAGTCAATCAGTCGCCCCAATTTAGCAACCTAGGGCCAGATGTAGGAGCCCTAATACCGGTCGGAAACGGCCGATTTCGGCCGTTTCCGACCGGTATTAGGGTTTTCAGATGTAGGGGGCTTAAAATTACAGAATCAGTATATTTTTCGATTCGGTAAAATTACCGATTCGGTAAATTACCGAATCGGTAAATATACCGATTCGGTAATTACAAATGTAGGTGGCACACTTTACAGTGCCACAGGCCCTTAATTCCGGTGTGCATGCACATCTGTGCATGCACACCTGTGCAATGTGACACACAGACATGCCCTTAGGGCATGTATGTGTGCCACATGGCACACAAGCCTGTACTTGGGGTGCTAGAGGGTGTCAAAGTGACACCCCCTGCACCCTTGCAGGATTCGGTATTTACCGATTCTGTAAATACAGAATCGGTATTTCCCATTGATTCCTATGGGCTTCAAAGCCCATAGGAATCAATGGGAAATACCGATTCTGTATTTACAGAATCGGTAAATACCGAATTTTAGATTCGGTAATTCAGATTTTAAAATTACCTACATCTGCCCCCTTCCCATTTACAGACTCTTAAATACCGAATCGGTAAAATTCGGTATTTAAGAGTCTGTAAATGGGAATTACCTACATCTAGCCCCAAATCACCAAGAAACCAAATAAGAGAATCACATTATTCTGCAAAACACCCTCCTCCCCCTTCACTCCCAAATCCTCCCCCCTCCCTGCCCCCCTGCCCGTTGATTTAAAACTACCCACCTCCAAACATACCAGAGTGCCTCACTCCCCTCCCGAAATGCTAAGAATGCAGAGGGAACCAACCCCCTCCCCACAGACACATATTGAGATTATAACATGTCACAGCCATCCTACAATAACAGTAATAAAGCAATAGCATATAATTTCTATATAATCAATAAAGTTTACCAATCCACAGTTCACTGAGTATATTAACAGTCCCTCAGCAGTGAGTGATCCCTCCACCCATCCATGCCCCCTACTTGCATATTAAAGTCAGTTCACAGCCCTCCAGACCCATCACCACAGCCGTTAGTCCTGTTTCTCCAGTTGGCTAGACCCCGCCGCAGGGTCAGTGCTCTCTGCTTCCATCCGGGCTCCTCTTTGTGCAGTGGATCTGTTGGGACGATCCCTCCGACGGTCCTACACAGTGTTACATCCCTCCATCTAGTCCCAGACTGCTTCCAGCGATTCAAAAAACCATGACTTGCCATCCTTCTCTACTCGCAGGCGTGCCGGGAAGGACGTGGCGTATTTCACCTCTCGCTCTCTTAGTTCCTTCTTCACGTTTGAAAACTTCTACGTTGCGCTTGAACCTTGGCTGTGAAATCCGGATAGAATGCCACCTCATAGTTATCTATCTTCAAAGTTGGGCCGGACCCTGAGGCCTGTACTATTATTTCTCTATCACGATAATTGAACACCCGGGCGATCAACGGTCTTGGAGGCACGTCCGGTTTAGGCCTACCACCCGGCACCCTGTGGGCTCTTTCTATAGAGAAGTAGCTGGACAGTTTCTTAGCTTCAGGAGTTTCGTAATTAGGTCCTCCATGTATAAATCTGCCGCCGGCCCCTCTGTTCGTTCCGGAACACCTAAAATTCTAATGTTATTGCGCCGGGCACGGCCCTCATAATCGTCCAATTGCTGCAACATCTTTTCCTGCGTCTGCTGCAACTCGAGCATCCGCCTCTGAATTTCCGGCGTGTCCATCTGCAGAGCGCCTGTCACCATCTTTAGTTCCTTAACTTTCTCATCCATTTTCTTGAAGTCCGCGCTAAGCAAAGAGATCTCAACAGTGACTGAGTCAAATGAGGTACGTACCCCGCCTATGACCGCCATAACATCATGAAGAGTCGGCTCCTGTCCCGGCGCAGAGTCCCCGGTCACTCCATCTCTCTCCGAGCACGGGGAATCTCCTTTTTTGCCTGATTTTGTCCATGTGAATTTTGCCAGCTGCTTCTGGGCATTAGCCTTGGGACCTTTTCCTCCCATAGCCATGATGGTACCGTCCACAGACAGGTTCAGAAGGCGGCCCACCGGACACAACCGTAACCCAATGGGGAGAACAGCCTAAGCAGGGTTCCGTGCCGGGGGGAAGGGCTATCTATCCCCAGGATCCGACACCACAGCCGACCTCCGAAGTCAGGGATCCGCTGCCCCAGCCACCAGGCAGTCGCGTCCAGGCCTCCCTGTCTCCATAAGTGAAGAAGGTCTGTAGTTTGCAGTATGTCCATTATTTAGAGCACCCCAAAGAAGGCCAGCCTCCACCGCAGCAAAGCAGGCTAATGCATAGGGTCCTCCAAAGCGCAGACACCACTTCAAAGCAGCTCCCATACCATTAGGTTGTCACGCCGGTCTCCGTCTCAGTCAGTCAGCCGGGAATTCACAAGGGCATCTCCTGCACAGCAATTCCTTCATGTTCACATCCACATCTCTGCACCCTTCCTATGTAGTGTAGTTCCTATTATCCCAATAGGCTCTGCGCATTGGAATAATATCTTCAATAGTATAGACCTAGGGCAGAGGTTAACTAGGTCTTCTACTGACGATATTAGACTTAAAGTTTTTGGTTTTTCCAGCTAGCTCAGAGTTCACTAGAAACTTTCTCGAATAGACAAGGAGGAGTTTAACTTCCCTGGATAGACAAGAAGGGATTTAGTTTCTGACAACCATAGAACATGACAACTTTGCTCTCCCCCAATCAAGAGTGTATCTCTAGAGTCGTGTGAAAACAAAAGACAACTTGTTTTACTCAGTCAGTACGTGCATTCTTAGTTTCACCAGTTTGTAGAGAAAAGGAAGAGACGGGCGTGTTCAATAAAAGATGTTATTTATTGATCAGTCTCTTTTCTCGTACAAGAGAAATGAATCGATATTATTGCGATACTTATGGTTAAGTAAAGTGCATACAATAAAAGCAGAAGTATAAAATAATACTGCAGAAGCATTGATATGGTTTCTAAGCCATATGATAGTTAAAATTGATAAAATAGATACATACATATATACATTTGACTAACCGTACTCAACTGGTGCTTCTAACCACGCCTACCCCAGTGTACCTGACCTAAGCCTAATACGTGGGCGGGAGTAGATAAGTAGCAGTTTAAGTTAAGTTTGTTTTGCCAAGTGACTGACTCAAGAATTCTCTGCAAGGGGTTGTTCAGTTCTGTACCTGAGATCTAGAATGGTTGAGGGCTGGTATCTCTTGTCTCTGGTCTTGATATTCCAGCTGCCTGCGAGGGCTGCTTGGAAGCGCCGGAGCTGGATTTCTCGGCAGGAGAAAAACAGCGTCTCGTTCTCAGCGCGTCAGGAAGGCGGGGCAGCGCGTGTGGGCTTCGCTCTCTGCTGGGCTCCTCAGCGCGTCTCGCTGCTCCGATCTCGTCACCACCGCGTGTCTTTGCTTAAGGCAATGTCGGTAATATTTATACCTGTAAGGTGTCGAGATTGACGTAAGGATGGACATGGATACCTCTATAAGGATGTCATACGAACGGGCTTGTTCGCACATTCTTTTGCTGAAGTTCTCGGTGAAATCAAAACAATGGCCGCAGGGATTTTCCCAGGTTGTCATAGGTTTGATTTGTTTTGAGAACTCCGTATACCTTATCAGGGGCTGGAGGAATAGTGCTTGTCTAATTAGATGGCATGCGTTATTACCTAATCAGATAACACGTTTCTGTGCCGTGGTGTGGCTTAATCAGATAACGGTTTTGCACCGTGGGTCGGCTGCTAGTTAAGTATTAACCAGAACAGGGCCGGGAATAGGGGAATCGATACAGAACCTATAGGAATACATCACACCCACTCCACGCTGACTATGTCCATATTTACAAGATCTAGGCATAGCAAATACACTAGTAGAGCATGTGTATACAGTACAACCCCAAAATACATCCATATGCATTTTGAAACATGAAATATACGAAACAATATATATATACATTATATGCACTCAAGCAGTATATTAATGCTAAATATCACGCATATTCATACATCATAACTAATAAAATATGAAAATTACACATGAAATGGCTCTTTAAGACAGAAGAAAAAAATTGCGAGACCATTTCATCACAAAATAAAATATTTATGAACAGGCTAGAGGGCAGCTAATGATTCTAAAGTTCCTAAAATAGAAATATAGTTCTCTAAGAATAGTCTCTACTTTAAGCAGAAGATGAGTGTCCCGAAAAATTGCAACATATTTTGGGGGCCGCTGAAAAATAATGTTCCGCTGTCCATAAACTGGAGAAAATTGTTCATGATACTTTATTATCAAAGTTGAAGGCCAAATTCATGGTGTTGGGAACGCCGTGTGCTAGCCTGCTCAAAAGCCATTATTTCTGCTCTGGTGAGAACATCATATCATTTAGACTCTCGAAAAAGCTGTCAACAGCTTCCTGTGAAAGTTCCATTAACTCGGAAAAAGATGTTACCATGCATTCGTGAGCATGATTGCCTTCATTGATGTTTGGATCAGCATAGCTGACAGAAGGTCGTACCTGATCGATGCTGCTTTCATGTTGAACCTCACTACCCCTTAATCGTAGTGGTGAAGTCTCCACGAATGCCGTCATCAGGATAGGTAGCCGCTGGGGACAGCACAATGCATGAGCCGTGACCGGACCCAAAAAAGTTTCTGCATCCATTGGCGCATCTGATTGTAGCGTCAGACAGGTGTCCCACATGCATTCTTCTCCGCATAGCAAGCAACTTAATACAGGTAAAACACAGTTTTGCCACATTGGTCTAAATGAAAGAAACCAAGTCATGTTCAGGTCTCTAAGCCGGGATAGTCCAAGGATTTTAGATATCTGGTCCCGGTATCCAATGGCTAGGATTGTTTCTTCCCTTGTCGCAGGTGTTTTGTCTGTGACACGGTTTGCCATAGCGAAATAACAGGATCAAAAATAGAATTCCTGCCACTAGTCCCAAAAGGAGAGGAAGTCCACCAAAGACGGAATGGACAAAGTCTGGAAAAATACCCAGAATAGCTTTAAATGGTGTTAAAGCTCCCGAAAACACTGTCTTAAATACATTTGAGACTCCACTGGTATCAGAAATATTTAAGATTTCGTTCAGGATTTCTGCGAAATGTATGGGGGAATTAGTTGATAACAATGAATGAATCTCTGCCGTTGTCCTTGCAACTTGGAGATCATACGTTTCTTTTGATGACGTGAGCCTGGTCGGCGTCTGAAGGAGCACTGTTTTCATTCTGCTTAAAGTATCGACTCTAAAGGAAGAAATTTTCAAATTCGGCCATAACCTTGCCTCCCTGTCTGGCATTGCGCTGGGGAACAATACTCGTTCACAGCACATGACCTTCGCAGTCGTACTTATGAGATAAGCTACTCCGGGCACCAAGCTACAACATCTGCTGTCTACGATTATAATGTAACTCCCGTTCGATAGTCTCCTAAAGAATGGTTCTATTTGTGTCGCAGGTGTGCCTTGCTGGTGACATGAAAGGTTATTTGAGGACCCTTCACAGGCTCCGTGTAAACTAATACCATTACACAGAAGTGTACCGCTTAGTGACATGGCACAATTATTGCCACTAGGAAACACTTTCCGGCCTTTATTACTGACACAAGCATGTGAATAGGGCAAGTTCCATGTTGACTTAATGTACCCTTTACCCAATTTTTCGTACATGCCAGCCTGTATATATTTTTGGCAGTATTGAAACCTGAAAGTAGATATTGGAATATTAATTATTCCATGTATTATCCACTCACTGACAGGTCGTTCTGACATTGTCAATGGTAATCTCTCGAGTTTCTCAATGCTCAGGATTGTATAATCAGCACCCTTCTGTGCCATACTGATTTGTTTATCAGTAAGGTTAAAGATATTGAACAGTGACGTTGTGTTGATTAAACGCCAAGGCACATAGCCTGAAAGCAGATTTTGTAACGTCCAGCCAAGTTGTACAATAGAACGCAATTGGGACTGACCGTGTTGTAACAACAGTAAGTCTTGCGATATTATGTCGATTGCTGAAGACACAATGCTGTCCAAAGAGTATATTCTGGAGGACAGAGTCATTAACCCATTGTCCACTACAGAAAGTGATTTTTCCAAATTAATACGGTCAATTTCCCGTATTCTCTCTGATGTTTCAATTTGAGTTATTTTCCAGGCTTCGTTATAAGCTGCATATACAGAGGCTGCTATGAAGCGTTTTTGACGCTGTTTGCGTGGTCCCATAATGAAATCACGCAAGTCAGCACCATCAGTAAGTAAAGTTAGGTGTTGCTTAATTTCTGCCAGTGTGGATGTTTGTAGCCATTGAAGGCAGAGCTTGCCCACACTGTACGTGGTAATTATCCCTGGGTGTTGTCTTTGGGAATATCTAGGGTCTGGCCTGGTCAATTTGAACCCCTGGATTTTGTTCAGGAATCTGTCTTGACAGTTATTAGTATCTGTGGGCCAGATCAACCACTTTTTCCAATCTGGATGTGTTCTGTTTTGGCTTAATATATGGTTTACGTCTATCTCCTCATCTGTCGAGCTATTACTGTTTATCGTTGGCTTGGGAATAGACGGTTTGTTTAAATCTTTGATTTTGGCTAGGCCAAGACAGGTAGTTTGTTGAATCGTGTCATTCAAAAATATCATTTGTTCTGGGATCATGCAGGCTCTAAACAATGATTCTATACCTTGTACTTGCCATTCCTTTGTACCCCAAACACTTTTTACTTCAACATTTTTGTCCCAGTATTCAAAACCAAACGTACTCATTTGTTCAAAAAACGAGTCTGAATATATCAATTTAGTGTTTGTAAGCATGGTTTTTGTACCAGTCTTGTTTGATAATTTGAAATAAAACGTTTCTGCATTACTTGTGTTGAACCCTGAAAAATATGAATATTTGTCAGAAAAGGTTCTTGAGCTACCTTTTGGAGGGGTTGCACAGTGTTCCCATTGATTATAATTTAGAACATTTCTAGGTTGTGTAGATTTATGCAGATAATGATTACTATAGTGATTATAGCAGAACATTTTATCATAATTAGATGAACCCTGCAAATAATCATGTTTTGTAAATTTAGCAGACATCACTAGGTCAGACATCATATTATTAATGCTTTCCACGTCCCAATCATCAGCAACTGAGCTTGGTTTTACAAAGTCACTCAATGAGATCTTGATTTGGTGTGGATATTTCAGGATTTCAACCGGACCATAGATTTCATAATCAGTATTGTCCCATGCTACCCCACCGGGTATAGGATTGGCTGTGAAGTTGACTGAAGAAAGTTCTCTTTTCTCGACGTGTGAAGACGTGTGTGGATTGAGGACCAAGTTGATTTTCTGGCTTGCTGTGTCCATATTAGCATATTTTCCCTCAATGAAGTGTCCCAAACATAGTATCATGATGAGCCAAAGTATGAGGATAAGTGCACCTAAGGCCACCCAGAATTCAATCCATGGAGAAATCAGATAGGTTTCTTTCAGTTGTTGAAAAAGTTCCTTAGCTTTGTCTTTAAAGGTTTTTGTTGATGTTTGTTCCTTTGATTCACTCAGGTTTTCAGATGAATCGCTGAAGTTGATGAAGTAACCGGATGCCGTTCTGTCTATTGTTCCAATAGTTTCAGGATTGATATTTGCTTTATCCGTGTATTTTGTTGCAGCAGCATAGTCATTTATTACTTCATTGTAGATTGGTGTGTCTTTGCTAAATGTTTTTATTTGGGTTTGTAGAGGTTTAAGTTCCATAGCATTGTTGCATAGACCTTGTTGTTGTTCTTTTGGCATTTCAAACATGAGTAGCCTCTTAGATTGAACCTCTGTGTTTGTAGCAAACCTTGGTGTTCTACTACTTATCGGGAGTCCACTTGGCCTACTGTTTGTTATCGGCCACATGATTGTGGTTTAACCAGGTCGATGGATACAACTCGGTTCTCCTTTTTACCAGCAAGGGGCGGTAGTACTACTGATCTTGTCCCATTGATAGACAAGACAGGAACTGCTTTTCTGTAAGAAGGCCCAAATTCCTTCTTTACCGCGATCTTTTCTCTGACTAGATCCCCGACTTTTGGAATCCAGACAGGTCTTGCTGGGACAGGTGGTTTTTCTTCAGTGGTCGTTGGCTGTTGTTTCAACGTTATGTTGCTCAGGTCTTTCCTTGTTTCGTTTAAGTCCTGTATAATAGCCAAATGATCTTTGATATCAAAGCTTTTTTCTTTAACCACTGAAGTCTGACTGTCAAGATCTAAGACCATCATTCTAGTTCCAAACAATAGTTCGTACGGACTGAATCCCCTCAGAGAATTTCTTGGCAGGTTATTTAGACTACGTTGGACACTTATTAGATGTTTGACCCACCCAGCTCCCGAACCTAATACCTTCGCTGTTATAGATTGCTTTATGTCTTTGGTTTTTTCTTTACACCATCCCGTTCCCTCAGGTAGGAAGTGAGAAGAGTCCCGCTATGATATGCTCATTTGGCAATGTTTTTCATACACTTTAGGGCAAGAAGAAAAAACATTCAGCCAAACGTAGTATGCTTCTAGCGTATATGCCATTATAGACTCGCAAATCTTTTTCTAACAGTCCAGACGTCAGCCGAGTGCTGGGGTCTACATCACAAGTGGAAACTAGTCTTTATATGTTAATTGGACGCTTTAGTTTTTATTGTTGATCAATTCTGGAGTGAAACTCCATGCTAATATACCGTTTCTCTCGCCACTGCGATCTCTATTGCAGTCTGGGCAGTTCTTTACAAAGATGTGATGATGCAGGCTCATACCTGGCCACCAGTACACTGATTGTAATTCTTCCAGAGAATCTTTTTGTTTAAGGTGTCTGAGACCCTTACCCATATGTGCGTCTGCTATTAACAAACCTCTCCTGTCCATGTTTGGAATCACTCTGTCCCCCACTCCAGGGATTCGAGCAAAAGGAATGGAGTTTGCATCGATTATGTATGTATAATTGAGTGGATAGTTGATCGGTAGTGCTGAGCAGTCGCCTTTTGATGACGTTTTCACCGCCAGCATAGTTTCACCGTCAATGTGTTTTACTGTACGCTTTTTCTTGACTACGGAAGCCGATTCAGTTGCTGCCGTTGTGGCTTTCTCAGCCAATGAATTCCCTCCAACGTGAACGCCATCACGCTGATGACTCACTGAATGTATCACGTGAGTTTTTGGTAGTTCTTTCTGTAAAAGAGCTACTTGTTCCCAAAGCACTTTTTGCTTTATTGTTGCACCTGTGTCATCTTTGTAACCGTTTTGAATCCATTTCTGTAAATCGTTATTGTATGATTTGACGCAGTAATACGAATCGCACACAATAAGTGTCGGGAATTCGCGATCGGCATTATCTAGCGCCATTTTTAACGCTATTATTTCAGTTGTTCTGAATTAATTTCCACTGAGTTTGTTTTTGTAAGTAGAGGTCTTAATTTACCTCCGCGCCACACTTCTTTTACAATTTCGCATGTGGCCTTGTAAGCCAGCTCTCCCCAAACTGAGGGTTGAGCATGCCCGTCTGTATGTATTACACAGGCGTACTGTCGTAAAGGCAGAATGTGGATTGGCAGAGGGTATTTTATTTCATATTCTAGATATTTTAATTCCTTTAATTCTGGATCAAAGTAGTATTTTACTTTGTCCGTTGCAATTGAATTCACCCATTGTATCCATTCTGGATTCAACGCTGTTTTTGGTAAATTACATGGGGTTGTTAATGCCTCAAAGGCTGACTCTGCTGTTCTGACTGTGATATGTCTACCGTCGGCGTTGTCTTTTTCTCTTGCTATAGCCGTTTGAACTGCATGAACAATGTTGTCTTTAATACTGAACTTCTTTTCAGCTTCTGCGTACAAGTGTGATTTGTATGCAATTGGTACCTTTTCTCCCTCATTAGAGGTCAGGTATGTGAATCCGCATCTTCCTGAGATGACTCGAATCACAAGATTGCGTGAGTTATCACGTGTTTCTAATTTTGTTTTAATTAGCATGTCTGTTTGTAAAGATCTCAAAATTTCTGTGTGTTTTTGAGTCCAATTGATTCTTTTAAAATCTGATTTTATTAGATCATAAAGGGGTTTGATCCTTTCTGCGTAATTTGCAATGTATGTTCTTCCGAAATTTAGGAAGCCTAGAATTGATTGTAAGTTTTTTAGTGTTCTAGGAGCTTGGAGTACTGCACATTTCTCTAGAAAATTGTCAGCCAGGCTTTTGCCTTCACTTGATAATTCATATCCTAAAAACAGGACTGTTAGATGGGCAATTCTTGATTTTTTAAAGTTCAATTTGTAACCCTCTGCTGCGAACCCAAGTATTATGGTGTTCACTCTCTTCAAGTGAGTATCCAAGTCATCATCTGTTAGGTAAATGTCGTCGACATATGATAATGCCTCGTCATCGTATGTTTGTAGCAATTCTGTTACTCTCTTTGAGAATAATCCTGGGCTATTCTTGTGCCCCTGGGGTAAACGGCAGAAACTTTTTTGTGAGCCATTTACCGAGAACGCAGTCAAATATCTGCTTTCTGGTGCTATATTTTGACAAAAGAATCCATTAGAGATGTCTAATGTTGTTTTGTATTTTTTGCGTACTATGTTATTCATTAGTGCAGCACTATGTGAGTTTTGCACTGCAAACGTTTTGCAACATGAGTTAAGGTGTCTGTAATCCAAAACTAGACGATATGAGTTGTCTGGTTTGGAGAAAGGAAACAAAGGATTGTTCATTTGTGAGGTGCAAGTTTCAATCACCCCCTGGTATTCAAGTTGATCTAGGATCTCTTTTACCTGTTTTTTAGCTTCTTGCTTAATTGGGTACTGCCTCTGTGCAGTAGGTTGTGATTTTAACAGGATTTTGTGAGGAGGAGAGTCCTCATCCCATCCTACATGATTTTTATATAAAGCAGGAGCTTGAGCTACTGCCCACTTTCTAGCAAGTGTATATTTTTTATGAATTGGAATGTGATTTGAGAAGGCAGGCATAATTATTTCTTCGCCATGAGGGCACTCTCTGACGAACTCGGGTGGCCAGTCTTTTTCAGCTAGAAGGATGTCATAGCCCTGGGAGAGATTATCCCAAAATAGTCCCCTTATTTTTCTAGTCTTATCCCCCTCTATACGCAATGTAATTTCATATATTTTGTGAGGTTTGCTAACTCTGGTGTCGGCAGTTTCCACTTGAATATATTAATTCGTGTCCACTGTCTCCAGATGATTCATAAGGGCTTTGCGAGCTATGCTCACTTCTGCTGCGCTGTCTAGCATTGTCTGAGCCCATTCTCCGTTTTTCAGCTGTGTCCTCAGTATTCTCAGCATCTTTGATTACTTTAATACTGGCTACCTTCTTTTTTGGAAATTGTAGCTTTTTATTCGGATGAGCAGGTTCCTTGTTTTTGGACTTGACGTGCTCTTCCCTGTGTTCTGATCGTCCTCTTCTTTCCTATTTCTGCGAGGAAGTCTGAAAAGATTGAGAGGGACGTGTATCATTATCTTGATATCTATCAGGTTTCTTTATATTATCCCTATTTCTAAGGTTGTATTTTTTCCCAGAGGGCTCACTTTGGGGAGACCTGCGTCCTTGGTTCGGAGATCTTTCTCTCCGCCGAGGAGACCTTCCTCTGGACTGGAATCTTTTTTCTTTAGGATTGGATTGTTTGTTTCCATCCCAGCTCTTTTTTTGAGTGTTTAAATTATTTTTAATAAATATCTTTTCAGGACTTTCAATCAGTTGAGGTTTTACCGGTATTCCACCCAGACTATCTCTTCCTAGTTCTTCATAGGATTTCTCTATGATTCTGGCAATTTCAGTTGGTTGGTCTGCTATATCTGTCTCTTTTAACCTTTGGCGAATCGCCACGTTTGCTGCTTCTCCCTTTATGTTGGCTAATAATATAGCCGAGACCTGCTTGAAGTCTTTCAGTAATTTCATACCAAGAGTTAAAGCGGGTTCTGGACCATATTCATCTTGAATTTGTTTTAGCACATCTGGTATTACTGACATGGATGGTACACCATGTGTTTTTGTGTATATGGAAGCAAAGACCGTACCCCAAGTGTCACAGTCCTCCACGTGTGGTGCGATTCCCATTGGAAGACAGATAGTCAGAATCCTGTGTTTATCTACAGGGGTGGTGTCTGGAAACACCGCCTCTATTTGAGTGATTTTTTGTGCTAGCCAGAAAGGTATTTGTTCCCGTTTTGCGGGTACTTTACCTAGACAGGACTGTATGTTCTGTGGTGTAATTTTATTTGTGTTACCCTGATGAGGGGTCAGCTGTGGAATTTTACTTGCTGGTTGGATTGTTGAAGTCCGCATTACATATTGGACTAATTGTCTATGTATTTTGATTAGTTGTTTTAGCTGTGCTAAAAGATCTGGTGCAGACATTTCTTCAATGTCTGGATGTGGTGTATATCCGGCTAGGACCGGCCACGTTGCTCCTGGTCTACCTAGTGGACCGAGCCTGGTGATGTGATTATTATGTTTTAGGGCGCCATTAAACAAGAGCAGGTGCTCTTGGAATTTGAGTGGTACTTCCACCTCCTCGAAAGGAGTGTAGGTATCCGGTGGTTCCTCTATTTTATAATAGTGGAACTCTTTTGTTACAGCGTTTGCTGCTGGAAAGTTCATCCATGAATAGAATACCTCTGTCTGCCGATATTCGTGTGCCTCAATTACGAATATGACTGTACCACCTCTCGATGTCAGTCCATTTTCTATAAGTTTTAAAGTTATAGATTTTCTTATGTTGACCGGGATGAGTTTTATATCCGGGTCATTTTGTAGCAGAGTATTATCAGCTGCTAGGAGTTCAGCTGCTAGTCTAACTGTCTCCCTTTCATCATCACTGTCTACCATTTTACCGACAGGAAGGTTATTCTGTTTGTTTGCAGATCAGGTTTCTATGGAAACAAAGATTAGATGCACAATATTTTGGAACAGTGTATCCTTCAACGTTGAATAAACCAAGAACCATACATAGGAGTCTCCTCCTACGAGGTTTGGCGGATATGACCTTTTACCCACTCCAGACGTCTTTGGAGTATTATGGGAAAAAAGGGGTTCTGTGTGAAAAAGCACGACTGAGTTACTCTAATGTCTTGCGTTAGTTTTATCGCCTATCCAAACGTTGGGCGCCATGTAGTGTAGTTCCTATTATCCCAATAGGCTCTGCGCATTGGAATAATATCTTCAATAGTATAGACCTAGGGCAGAGGTTAACTAGGTCTTCTACTGACGATATTAGACTTAAAGTTTTTGGTTTTGCCAGCTAGCTCAGAGTTCACTAGAAACTTTCTCGAATAGACAAGGAGGAGTTTAACTTCCCTGGATAGACAAGAAGGGATTTAGTTTCTGACAACCATAGAACATGACAACTTTGCTCTCCCCCAATCAAGAGTGTATCTCTAGAGTCGTGTGAAAACAAAAGACAACTTATTTTACTCAGTCAGTACGTGCATTCTTAGTTTCACCAGTTTGTAGAGAAAAGGAAGAGACGGGCGTGTTCAATAAAAGATGTTATTTATTGATCAGTCTCTTTTCTCGTACAAGAGAAATGAATCGATATTATTGCGATACTTATGGTTAAGTAAAGTGCATACAATAAAAGCAGAAGTATAAAATAATACTGCAGAAGCATTGATATGGTTTCTAAGCCATATGATAGTTAAAATTGATAAAATAGATACATACATATATACATTTGACTAACCGTACTCAACTGGTGCTTCTAACCACGCCTACCCCAGTGTACCTGACCTAAGCCTAATACGTGGGCGGGAGTAGATAAGTAGCAGTTTAAGTTAAGTTTGTTTTGCCAAGTGACTGACTCAATAATTCTCTGCAAGGGGTTGTTCAGTTCTGTACCTGAGATCTAGAATGGTTGAGGGCTGGTATCTCTTGTCTCTGGTCTTGATATTCCAGCTGCCTGCGAGGGCTGCTTGGAAGCGCCGGCGCTGGATTTCTCGGCAGGAGAAAAACAGCGTCTCGTTCTCAGCACGTCAGGAAGGCGGGGCAGCGCGTGTGGGCTTCGCTCTCTGCTGGGCTCCTCAGCGCGTCTCGCTGCTCCGATCTCGTCACCACCGCGTGTCTTTGCTTAAGGCAATGTCGGTAATATTTATACCTGTAAGGTGTCGAGATTGACGTAAGGATGGACATGGATACGTCAATAAGGATGTCATACGAACGGGCTTGTTCGCACATTCTTTTGCTGAAGTTCTCGATGAAATCAAAACAATGGCCGCAGGGATTTTCCCAGGTTGTCATAGGTTTGATTTGTTTTGAGAACTCCGTATGCCTTATCAGGGGCTGGAGGAATAGTGCTTGTCTAATTAGATGGCATGCGTTATTACCTAATCAGATAACACGTTTCTGTGCCGTGGTGTGGCTTAATCAGATAACGGTTTTGCACCGTGGGTCGGCTGCTAGTTAAGTATTAACCAGAACAGGGCCGGGAATAGGGGAATCGATACAGAACCTATAGGAATACATCACACCTAGGGCCCGGTAGAAAAGGTCCAGCGAGGCCCATTAATGCAGTCTCTCCTGATAGAAAATGTAATGGTGGACCCTGTACCTGCTGCACTTCTTCTTTGATAATGTCACATATAGGCCCAGTAGAGGGCTATATCCCATCATACCTTCATAAAGCAGCCCGCGTTCCTCGAGCATGCATCTGGATACTGGGCAGCCTCTTTCATACCAGCAGCGGCTTGGGCCCATATGGAGAGCCAAAGCACCTCCATCTCCAGGATCAACACTCCCGGGCCCCACAGTCCTGAGACCGCAATGGCCGCCGAATAACCCCGCCCCTCGCTGCCACCAAGTTAGTTAGTACTTGGCTTTCTTTGTCTGTATGCCTGTTTGATGAAAAAGAAAGGGGGGGCCAGGATGCCCGTCGGGACTCTTCTCCATCCGTACCTGTGCTCCCCAGTAAGTAAGTCCACTCTGCCCCCCACAATGGACGATACACAGCTCTCCTCCAGGGCCGATCATATGCCTCTTTTGCCTATCTGTGGGGCGCCGGGCACGCAGAGCGATTGTCAGGCCGGGCAGATGTTCAGACTCCTGGCTCAGGCGTGTCTGCTCTCACTCGGGGAATGGTGGGCCGTATCGTAAACAGCATTTGTCCTGGAGCTGGGATCCAGTCAGGGCCCGCTGTTGGCTGTCGGCTCCTCCGTGTCTCAGGACGCTCTCGGGCAGTTCAGCTCCATGCTCCACACTCCAGAGTTCGGATGCGGGTAGGTGGCCTGGTAAAAGCAACTCTGATCTCCTCCCAGTGGGTCTCTTGGTGCTCCGCTGGGCACCTCTAGTTGTCCTCTCGTCGCCGCCCTGATTCGGCCTCCCTGCCGGATAGGCTGTGAAGCCAGGGCCTCAAGTGTCTGTGTGGCCGACGTAGCAGGAGCCAGTCCGCTCTCCTCAGCAGATCAGGTATTTTCCATCCAACACGTCCGGTCGCGCTCTGCCGCCACTGATCTCTATTGAACCTTAGCAGCAATTGACCTCCTGGGGCATGATCGTAGCGCCGCTCCAGGGACCCTTATTCTCCGTAAATGTGTCGCAGGCCTGCCATTACTCGGCCAGATCCCGACATGATCTGAGCCTGTTCCACGGTATCACACGGGGCAGTGCGGTCCAGAAGTCAGCATGTGGGTCTAGGAGTCGGACCTTCAGTAATTAACAGCAAAATACGTGCTTGGATGGCTTAGGATGTATGAAGGTGCCTGTACAGGGGAAGGAGCTCGCCTAGGCAGCGGCCAATTCTCACGGCTGCAAGCCATGCCCCACCTCAAGTTATAATTAAACATTTTTAGGTAGACTAAGGAGTACAGAAAAAAATAGGCGGCGTTCTTTCTCTTATTTTTCTTGTTTTGAAATTGTTGAATGGGATGTCCATTAAGCCATAACATTTGGAGGATTGTTACATTGTTTCATTCCTGTTTCTATTAGGCCTTGGTGATTGGTCATGATGAAGTCCTTTCGTTGGACTGCAACTGAGACTAAAACTCAATGTGTGTTCTCTGACTGCACTGACATGATGTCATCTTAATTGCAGCTTTCTGATTTCTTTGTTTATGAAGTGCCTGCTGTTTTGGTGCTATGTTATGCCATAAAGAGTCAGTGAAATTCACTAATTGCCCAACGGGATAAAATGCTGTTGAACTACTGATTTTTTTACTCACATATTAAACACATGCATGCACATAGGCTTTAATAATGATGCCTTTGAAAATACAGAGTTTGTCAAAGGAACTTCCTAGCCACTATCTTTCTGTTTAAGACTTTTAAGTTCATCACCTAAAATGAAAATAACATCTTTTGATTTCTTTTTATAACACTCTTTTTTGAGGGTACACATTAACTTTGTTAATGCATTCTCTTCGGGAGAGGCGCTCTACTCCCCAGCTTCCATACTGGTGTAGCCCAGTGTAGGAAATTTGGTTAGCACAAAAGCTGCCAGGCTTAACTTAGAGCCAGTTTATAATGTATTTATGCAGCACACAAAACGGTTATAAATTAAAACCACAACACAATAAAAATACCAAGCCAGTTTAGAAAAGAAAAGTACATTTAAATATGTAAAATTACACCAGAATGACAAAATTCCAATTAGTGGAACAGGAGATATGCAATTTGAAAAATCTTAGGTAAAAGCGACAACAAGCTCAGAGTTCCAACTCTGGTTATCTGGTTGTACCAGACCAGGACAAATTACCAAGTTCAGGCCAACCACAGTGGAGCACGGGATGAGTAAAGAACCAAGTTTTGCCCGCTAGACAGTCTACCAGGAATTTATTGCAGCAGATGCTAGCGGGGCGCAGGCAGGTCTATTTGCAGGTAAAGGCAGGTCCAGCACAGCAGGTCAGCTGGGCATTTGCAGAGAGGCTTTTGCTGCTTGTAATGTCCCTGTAACCCACACAGGAGGTCAGCCAACTGACCTTTGGAGTCACTCAGTTTAGACTGGTATGAAGGTATGGAGGTCAATTCTTCTTTCTCAGGCAGCAAGGCAGTCCTCAGCAGCATTGCAGTCCTTCTTCTGTGATGTCCACAGGTCCAGGAGTGTTCTGAAGAGTGGATCTGGAGGTCCAATATTTGTACCTGGTGCCAGTCTTTGCATGTTGGGACTCCCTGACATACACCCACATCTGGTCTAGAAGGTTATTTCCCTTCCCCTGTCAAGGTGCCAAACTGCCTGGAGTGATAAAAGATATGGCAAGCCTGGTTTCAGATTCCTTGGTATGCATAGGAGGCAACCCTCTGAAGTGTAAGTGAGGTTACGTAAAGGTCCTCTCCCAGCTATCCCACCAGTAAGGCCCATCTCATTCAAACCTAATCCCCCTTTGTGTTACTGTCTGAAAGCATGACACAACCCGCAACAGCAGAGCCATTCCCATTCACAGTCATGTAACCCATGACATCAGCAGAGGATACAGGCGGTTAGGACATGAAAATGACAACTTTCTAAAAGTGGCATTTTCAGATCTTTGATTTAAAATCCAACATTACCATTAAAGAGGATTTTAAATTGCAGTTCATGTGAGAGGAAACAGCATATCTCTATCTGCTCCCAATCCAAAATTATCACTTATCAAATGTGATGAGGTAACCCTGTGTTAGACAATGGAAGAGAGGCCTTACAACAGTGAAAAAAGACTTTAGAAGTTTTTGACTGCCAGGGCATTAAAAATTGATGCGCACATGTCCTACATTTTAAATACAATGCACCCTGCCCTATGAGATATTAGGACCCACCTTAAGTGTGACTGGTAAGTATTGAAAAGGAAGGTTTCGGCCTGCCCAAAACAGTGTTTTGCCAGGTCAAAATGGCAATTTAACCGCACCACAGGCTGATGTGGCAGGACTGCGACATGTTTTAAAAGACTTCTTTAGCAGGTGGCACAATGAGTGTTGCAGGCCCATTAGTAGTATTTATCTTTGGTGGCCCTGTGTACATGTAGTGTTGTTTACTAGGGACTTACAAGTAAAATAAATATGCCAATTTTACGGTTTTGAAGTAAAGAGTTCAATCATGTTAGCACTGGTTAGGAGTGGTAAAGTGCACAGGTTCCTTAAGCTAACAAAAATAAATTCAACAAAACAAGAAGAGTGATTGCAAAGTGTTTGTGGAAATATCTTACCAAGAAAGCCAGATATACACTGTTTCGCCTACACAGGAGTTCTCATTGCTAAGTCAGATGAAGCTGGAAAGGCCATTAACACTGGCATGCTCAGGTCCAAGGTGATGTTCCACCATAAAGTCCATTCCCTGCAGGGAGATGGACCACCTCAACAGTTTGAGATTCTCACCCCTCATCTGGATAAGCCATCTAAGGGGTCTGTGATCTGTCTGAACCCAGAAGAGAGTCCCAAACAAGTATGGTCTCAACTCATTTAGTTTCAATACCACCTTATTTAGTTTCAAGATCTTCCTTTGAATTGCACTTCACCTCTGTACCCTGGTAATAAACCTCCTAATGATGAAGGCTAAAGTTTGATCTAGGCCCTCTTCACTGAGCTGTGAGAATACAGCCTCTATTCAATGCTCTGAGGCATCTGTTTGGACAATGAATTCCTTAGAGAGGTCTAAGGCCTTGAACATGGATGCTGTACAGTCTGGGTCTTTGGGGGTCCCAAGCCTGAATGGTTTAGATCTTGGCCTAGAGGGGCTGCACCTTGCCTCCACTAACTTGGTGACCTAAGTAGACCATATATCCCTGTACTATCTTGTGCTTACTGGCCTTGATGGTCAGGCCTGCCTTCTGCAAGACCTGAAGCACTTTCCGGAGGTGGAACAGGTGGTCCATGCAGCTGCAGCTGATGACAGCTTTGTCAAGATAGGTGGCAATGAAAGCCTACCTCCATACCAGGACCCGGTTGACCAACCTCTGGAAGGTGGTAGAGACAATCTTTAACCCAAAGGGCATCACCCTAAAATGCAAGTGGCCATTCAGGGCGGAGAATGCAGACCTTTCCTTAGCTCCCTCGGTTATAGCAATCTTCCAGTACCTTAACATTACCTTGCCGGCTCCCAACCAATCAATGAGCTCATTAGCTTAGGAATATGGGGTAAGCATCGTTCTTAGTGACTGAGTTCAGCCCTCTGTTATACACACAGAACCGAAGTTCTGGTGTGGCACCCAGTGGGTGGCCTTAAGTACCAGAACCATTAGACTGGACCAAAGGGAGTTAGAATGCTCTTACAAACCCTAGCCCCAGCATCTTGGACATCTCTTCCTTGCTGCTAACATTCACCTTTTCAGATAGCCTACACATGATTTTCTAGTATTGCATTGCATAATATTGTATCATTTATATAGCTCTTACTACCCCTATGTGAGGCAATGAAGAGCATGGCTACATCGGTTGCATGCAACATCGTGTACATTGTGTGACAGGAAAGGTATTGTCTTTCTTTTGATCCTATGTGGAGAGTGCTTTTATGTAATGTGTGATGATCACATTGGTGCGGTGATCATATAAAGGGATGCAGAGATGGCAGTATGTTAGATGAAGAAATGTAAGAGATAAGTTGACAGTTTATGATTTTTAGTACAGCTTCCAGCTGTGACTGGCTCTGCAGGTGCCCTTATAGTATTTCTTATGATCATAGTGAAAAAAGCAGGTTATCACACTTGATTGCCATTTATCGTCCCAATCAGGCATAGTTTGGAGGGTGCGATGGTGGGGAGAACGGCTGGAATAGAGTTGGTCAATATCAGAGTGTAATTGATTAATGTTTAATGTCGGCAGTGATTAACTGAATTAGATTCCTCCAGTGGCTAGCTCTATGTGGCAGATCTCTTCACTCATTCCATGACTGTTCAGTTGATGATGAGTGTTTATTTGCTGTGGACAAGTATAGTAACACGTGATGAACATGACCACATGAGTTCTGTCTTACATGAGTATAAAAGGGTAAAGCAGTATTATGGTGTTTCCATGCACCCTGAATGAACTACTGTCTGCAGCCTGACCCCTGTGTCTTATGGTATTAGTATTAGTGGCGGGCAGGAGGTTTATATTTGTATTGACATTACTATATAATACCATGGCCAGATTTGGGTTAGTAGTTCATGGACCATGGGCCAACATTACAGAATGATGAAGTTATCTTGGAAATAGCTATGTTTTCTCTACAAAAGTGCTTTAAATTTTGACTGGTATTGAGTTCCAGAGCTTGACAACTTGTACTAAGAAAGCGGTGCCTCATATGGGCTTCTTAAATTAAGGCGGAATGATGATCCATGGTGCAAGCCTGGAGCACAGTGTCCTATTTTGGTTGCATTGCTTGAATTTAACCTAAAGGTATAGTGGTCTTTTTCTTTGAGCTGCTCCAAGGGTGTTGTAGGGTGTCTCGAACAATGCTTGTCTAGATACAGCTAGCCAGTTGAGTCATTGGAGGTCTGAAGTCATGCCTGTGGCAGTGCTTTAGACAGTTGGTGTAGTAGATGCTCTTTATGACTTTACTGACAATAGGTATCGAGGTGATCTCTAGATTCCCTCCCTCTATGACATTGGAGGTGTACTGAAATTTGTGGGCAGTATAGTGATAGACTGCTGTTTTTGCCGCTGGCCACAGGTTATGATCTCTGAGTTTGAGGTGTTGAGCTTTAAGTGGTAATTCATCATCTGTGTATTTATAGGGTGAAGGCAGTCTCCAAGTTTTTATTCATAGATATCATCCAGGCCATGCATTTTTTAAAATAATTTCATTTCATTGCATAGTTACAACAGGTGAGGATGAATGATCAACTCATGTCCTGTAATAAGGTTGGGTAGATGTTGAATAATAGAAGGGATATGCTGTACCCTTGCATGATGCACATTGTTGGTTGTGAAGGGGTGATGTGAAAGTAGTAGGAATACCAAGCTTTGCCTGTCTTTGAAGTAAGAGGTGATGGAGCGAGATAGAAAACAAAATTTTGTTTAAACTCGCAAAGTCACATTTCCATAACATGAATAAAATTATTAATGATTTGTGATATGTCGTACTAATACAACTTAGATTAAACTTTACACGTGGGGGGACTAACATGTGTGCTCATAAACGTGCATAAATGTTGCATCTTTTTGTTCGTACAAAATAATAAAATAATTTATTGTTTTTGTTTTTGTCATTACTAATTGCTGCAAACTTAAAAGAAGCATGTGCTTGTTTTGCTTTTCTTTGTCTGTATGATGTCATTTCTACTATTCTAGGTGCATATGGGTCTCATGGAAAAACGGAGACTGGTAAATATAAACGCTGCTTTATTTGTTTGCAATGGCTAGGTAACATTTTGATTAATCGGGTGGGTTAATTAATTAGTAAACCATGGGGTGGATACAGAATCTACTTTATTTCTTACATTAATACTTTTCTTGTGTTTGTTTTATACTAGAAAACATAAGTTGCCTGCTTTCGGGCCTAGTCATTTGAATCGCAGAAAAAGAGCTGACATATAATTCTGCAGAAAGTCACGAGACGCCCATTCTGAATTAAAACGTTTATTGAAGCTGCATTCACAAAGCAAAAACTGATGAGCTGACATCATTCTGTCGGACATGGCCAAGGTCGAAAGTGAACATTTTGTCAGTCCTTAACTTGGCATCCGCGGAAGTGTAATGAAAGTCTATGGAAGCTGCGAGGACGACTTAATACATAGTTGCAAACGCAGGAAGCTTCTGGCTTCACGTGGAAGAGACAATGGTCTTTATGAGACATGATTTAATGGAACTTTTTGAGAAACGGGTGACATGTCACTTGTCACTCTCAGCCAATGGGACGTCGAGGATTTCTGAAAACTTTCCTTTGCTAGTTTAGTTAGCGTAGAAAGGTATAAAAAGTCATGCCCTTAGGGTTGGGCTGGCTGCTGCTTTCTGACTTTCCGATGAGGGTGATGTGCTACTGGACTTTGCGTGGAGCACGTAAGAATCCTCAAAGAACTTTACTTTAATTTCTATCTATTTAGCTTAGTTAGGGAATTAGGTTTTAGAAATGCTAAACTTTATATATTTTCTTTAAAATTGTTGCAATTGCTTAAATAGTAATTTTCTCATATTTCATTATAATCATGCTTGCATTATTGCTAATAAATTTCATTTATAAAACTTTCAACTTATATACCATAATTTAGTAAATAAAATCTTACTTTTGACAAACAAGCTGGTCTTGGTTATTCAGAAGTGTAGGTTACTATTAGCTAGATCACGTCGCCTATGGTGGTCGTTTAAATGGTTGGGTTTTATTCTAATGACAATATTCTTTCTGCAAATGTATAAATATGTATATAGTTTGTAGATAATGTGTATATAGATTTATTCTGACCACCTGATTCAGTAGGCCCAAAATATATCAGGTTTATAAATGGGTCCATATTTAGTTCAGAATTTTGTTTATAGGTTATGAAGTTGGGTAGTGTAGTTTATGATATATTTTCTATAGCCCGCTGGATCAATTCTCTGGTAGCAGAAATTGATGGTTGCTAAGAGGTAACCAAGGTAATATGTTGGTTGCTAGGGGTTACATTATGGTATGGAAATAGGATCGATGTTTTAACACATGTTAAGTTTGTTTTTCGTGCTATCTGTAAGCTATACCGGTATAGATTGTGTGGCGAGAAATTAGTCACGCAAGCCATCTGTTCTGTTTGTAGTGATATCGCCGAGTATCACAAGAGGTATCGCCGAGTACCATAGTGTTGTCGCCGAGCAGCACAGTTTTAGGGCTAGGTCTGAATCTTGTATAGTGAGGGTTTTCTAAGAAATCAAAGCAGCATGAGAATAGGGACAAAGCGCCTTCCATAAAACTCACTGTGATGAGAGTATTAGTTATATCCGAGCTTGAGTGAAGGGTAAATTAACGTCGGTGCATGATTATCTATAAACAGGTTAGAGTCCTGTACGGGTACATGTTTCATATCTATAAACAGGTGAGAGCCCTGTACGGATAACGTCGTTATTTTGCTAACGGTGCATGATCTCTATAAACAGGTGAAAGTCCTGTACGGATTTCATGTGTGTTTGAAATTAGGGAATTTTCCGTGTAAAAGTGCGAGTTTGAATTGTATTTTATGTTCAAGTGGAACTCTTAGAACTTTCACTTCGCGGTGGGTTCAGAGCAAAGCGAGTTCATAATTATACTTGTTAGAAGGGTGGGGTAAGGTTACTCTACTGACAATTGAATATTATCCTTAGTGTGAATAGCGCCGTCTATTCCGAAGTGTGGATACTTGAATGTATGTAAACTATCCTAATTAGTGAAACGAACAGATGTTGTCTTTATAGTCATTGTTAAGAATTAATTTACACTGAAAGGTGCCTTTAAAATGGCGCTGTGAAAAGATTTTGTGAAGGAGGGGTAAGCGCCAGGAGTGAGAAGCGAGAAACCGCAGCTGCTGTGTACGTCACAGAGCCGCGCTGGGATTGGGTGACCTACGTCACAAACTATATTCTGATTGGCTCTTGAGTCTCTGACGGCCTGTGAGCTGATTGGTACTTCGGAAAAACTCTAAATTTATTGGTTGAGCAGAAAAGTGACGTAGCTCAACTGTCATTGGCTTGTTGGTGTGTTTCGCGCACGGATTGGTTGTTGTACGGAACATCCCGGAAATATTTTACGAACGATTTTGTAAATTAGATTTAACTCTTAAAAATGAGTTATCATTTTAAACATGTTGAGAAAAAGTCAACATTATTTCAGAAATTTAAGAATTTATTTTCACCTGACAAGAAAATCGAAACGCGAGGTGGTAAACTACTTCATAAGTATAAAACACCTGCAGCGTACATGGAAGGTGAATATGGATATCATACTGTCCTATGGTTCGAAAGTTGGAAACGTTATACTAAAAATGACGGTGTTTTAGCTTGGCCTGATGATGGTTCATTTAATGTAAGAGTTTTAAGAAATTTACGAGAGAAAATGAATGCTCTTGTTCCAAAACCGAGACCAACTCAATTTGAAGCTTTAGTTGAGTGGGAAGATGAGATGTATCAGTTACAAAGAGAAGCTAGTGGAATTAAAAGACCTTCTAAAAATCCATCTTGGAAAAGAGAAACTCATGAAGATAGATTGCGAATGTGGAGACAGGGAAACATGAGTGAAGGATTGTATTTAATTCATGAAATGGTAATGGGTACTCCTACAGGGAAATCTATGGAAAGTGAATCTGAGGATGCAGTTATGGAAGAAATATATACAACTACTAGAAAGAATCAGCCTAATCAGCCTTTGAGACCTCCTAGATCATGGTCTACTCCGGTGGTTTCTACTGAAACTTCACCGAGTGCACCTCCAATTAGTGAAGCTCCTAAACTTTATCCAAATAATTGTGAAATCACTGAAACTCCTAGAAGATCAGAATTCGAGAATGCTCGAAATGAAGGTAGACATTTTACAATGACTCCAAGAGCAAGGGAACCTCCAAAAGATTATGCAAGAGAGACAAGAAATGTTGAAGATGTTGATTATAATGAATATTTAAGATCTAAAGAAGAATTAATTAAAAGAATGACAAAAGGCATGGAAGCTGTCACAGTTCCAGTAACAATTGGTCCTGTTCAGCCTGTATTTGATCAAAAGAATACAAACAAAAATGGATTAACTATTCCTTTAAATACAGAAATTCAAAAGGCTGCTGAAAAATTTTATTCAGATTTAACGGAATTAAACACTTCTAAATCAAGAATGCCTGATTTAACCTTTAATGAGGATTTATCTCCAAAAACACCAATGGGTGCTATGTCAGATATAGGGAGTCCTGAAGTCAGGGTAACCACACCAAAACTTGATGTGGCCAAATTAAAAGCGAATATCGAAGAATTAATAATTGGAACAATTGGTCCAGATAGTTTAAATTACTATCGGGATGATGAACTACTGTTCATTTGTAAAAGCATTCAGTGGAAAACGAAAAATAAATATGATCAATTAGAGGATCTAGCTGCAGAACTTGAAATCGATGTGAGTAAACAAAAGAATTTTGCAAAGCATTACAGATTAGACTTTTCAGAAAGTGACATTGAGAGTTTGAACTCAATGGGAAGAATAGTTCACATTAAAGATTTGATTGTCTATATCAAAAAGCTAGGAGAACTGAATAAATGGAGAGTAAAATGGACGAAAAAGAAGGAAGATGAAAGATTGGATAAATTGTCAAAACAATTTCCAATGAGAGAAGTTGCAGGTGGAGGATATGTTCATATCCCGTGGTCGAGACAGGACATTCTGTTATTTACAAATGACTTTCCAAAATTGAGGGAAAAACCAGTTGAGTGGTACAGGCAAGTTGATAGATTTATCAAAGTGTCAAAAGTTCTGTGGATTGATTTAGATGGATTTTTTGACATTGTAGTTCCATCTGATCTTTGGACAGAATGTAAAATATCTATTAGTTGGCCAAAAGCAGAACCTGAACGAATCAAAGAAACAGGCGCTCCAAATCCACTTGTAATGGATTTTTATGAGAAAGTAATTGTTTGGATGAAAAACAAAATTCCACCCAAAGAAGTCGATTGGGTTAAAATAGAAAGAACAGAACAGGAAACAAAAGAATCAGTTCATTCTTTTTATGAAAGACTATTGTTAATCTTTAAACAATACAGTGGTTATGAAAAATTAGATGAAAAAGACATGAGTCATTTTGTCTATAGATTTGTTTATGGACTAAAACCTGAAATTGGAGAAATGATCAGAACTAGTATTGTCGGATGGCAATCATTATCTGTAGATGATATTCTAAGAAAAGCAAAATATTGTAGCGATGAAATAGAAGTAAAACAGAAGAAGCTGAAGGAGAAAGCCATGTGGGCTCAGGTAAAGGTGGCTGAGCAACAGATTGCCAGCATGGGAAATAAGAACACTAATTTTGTTCAAACTGGAAATACAAACCAGATACAAGGAAAGTTTAAAGGTAATAATTTCCCAAAGAAATTTAGCCCAAAGATAGAAGAGCTGAAACAAAGATTACCTTGTTTTAATTGTGGCGAAATTGGACATTGGAGGGACGAGTGTCCTCATCCTCCTAAAAACTTAAAGAATCCCTTATTGAATCCACAGATGCAGAATGGTGTTAACCTGCAGCAACAGCTACAGATGCAACAGGGGTTAAACGAATTTAATATTCAGCGACAGTTACAGCAACAGCAACAACAACAGGTGAATAATCGTCAAGACCAATTACCACAACCACCTTTTCCGAATTGTGGGGGAGTTCAAAAATATAATCCAAACGTGGGATTTCAGGGAAGTGAACAGGTAATAAAACCACAAAAACAGCAAAAGCAGCAAAGGGTTCAAATGCAAAATGCTTCACAACAATTTTTATTAACAGAAAGTCAAGACAGTGATTCTGATGATTATTGCTGACGGTGCCCGAGAGAGGAGGAAGAGTGTGTTGTTGGAGCCACTCTTGAGGTTGACCAGTCTGGTCCTTATGTAAACGGGAAAGTTAATGATGTAGACATCACTTTTCTAGTGGACACTGGTGCTACCCGTTCTACTGTTAGATCAGTGGAAATTGAAAACCTACCTCTCTCTGGGGATACCATCCAAGTTGTGGGAGTAAGTAATCAGCAAATTAAAACTGACTTAACTGATCCAGTACCAGTTGAAATTGGAAATTACAGAGACAAACACAGATTTGTGGTTTGTAATAGTAGTCCAGTAAATCTATTAGGCAGAGACATCCTATGTAAAATGAATTGCAGAATATATTGTTCTCCTGATGGAGTTGAGTTACAAACAATGGAGGAAGATGGTTTATACAGGATGACAATGATGATGATGGAAGCAGAAGAAACAAAATTGTTTCCTGCATTTGAAGAAAAGGATTTACCTGAAGAGCTAAAAGAAACAGTGAAATCTGAAATATGGGATTTTACTGGGAATGAGATGGGTCTAATGAAAAACGTAGATCCTGTAAAAATTGCATTAAAACAGGGAATAGAATTTCCAAACACTCCACAATATAAAATGAAAACAGAAACAATTGAAGGTATTACACCTATAATTGAAAAATTAATCAAGCAAGGCGTATTAAAAGAAATGAAGAGTAGCTCTTGTAATTCACCAATTATGGGAGTTAAAAAGTCTAACGGAACATTTAGGATCGTACAAGATTTGAGAAAGGTTAATCAAATTGTCATTCCATGTTGTCCTGTGGTTCCAAATCCAGCAGTAATTCTATTTCAGATTCCACATGATGCTGAATGGTATACAGTCATTGACCTTTGCAATGCATTCTTTACTGTTCCCTTACATCCAGACAGTTATGAAATTTTTGCTTTCAGATTCCAAGGTAAGACCCTTGGATGGACAAGAATCCCTCAGGGCTATACAGAAAGTCCTTCAATCTTTAATGAATTGTTAAAAAGATCATTAGAAGATTTAGACTTACCAGGTAGGTCTACGTTGGTGCAGTATATTGATGATTTGTTAGTAGCTGCAAAGACAAGAAAAAATTGTGTAACAGACACAATAATTCTGTTAAATCACCTTGCAGAAGAAGGACATAAAGTGTCCCCAGCAAAACTACAGTTTTGCAAACAAGAAGTAAAATATCTTGGTCACAGAATTGCAAAAGGAAAAAGACAAGTAACAATAGAGAGAATAAAAATGATTCAAGCAATGTTACCGCCAAGAACACAAAGACAGGTCAGAATGTTCCTGGGAATGGTAGGTTACTGTCGACAATGGATAAGTGGATTTTCAGTAATTGCAAAACCACTACAAAGATTGACAAAGTCAGATGCAAAAGATCCAATTATTCTCAATGATGCTGAGATGGAATCTTTTGAGAACCTGAAAAAGAGCTTATGTCAAGCTCCTGCTTTAGGTATGCCAAATTATGAGAAAGATTTTGAACTGTATTGCAGTGAGAGAGAAGGATGTGCATTATCTGTATTAATACAGAGACATGGAAATTTAAAGAAACCTATTGCATACTTCTCTGCAGTTCTTGATCCAATTGCAAAAGCATTACCAGGTTGTTTGAAAGCAGTTGCAGCTACAAGTATCAGCCTCGAACAAAGTGAAGGAATCATTATGGGATTTCCTGTGAAAGTTTTTGTGCCTCATTCAGTTGAAATATTACTGACAAGAGGTAAGACCCAACATTTAACAAGTAGCAGATTGACAAAGTATGAGAAAATCATACTGGGAGCAGATAATGTTTCGATTTCAAGATGTTTGAATCTGAATCCTTCTACATTACTGCCCGATTCTGAAATTGTTGATGACATTGAGACAGAACATGAATGTTTAGATGTCATGGAATTCTGCACTAAACCAAGAAAAGACATCAAAGACAGACCTTTATCTGAATCGGATTTTGTCTACTTTGTAGATGGCTCATGCTTAAGATCCGAAGGAGGTGTCTTGAAAGCTTCATACTCAGTTTGTACAGTTGTAGATGTTGAAGAAGCATCATGTCTTGAAGGAGTTCGTTCAGCACAAGTGGCTGAATTGATTGCTTTAATTCGTGCATGTGAAATATCAAAGGATATAAGAGTTACCATCATTACTGATAGTCAGTATGGGTACGGAGTTGTGCATGATTATGGACAACTCTGGTCACAGAGAGGATACATGACATCAACAGGATCACCAATTAAAAATGCAGTTTTCATTAGAAGATTAATTGAAGCAATACAATTGCCAAAAGAAATTGCCATTGTCAAATGTGCAGCGCACACTAGAGGAACTGATTATATTTCCAAAGGAAATGCCTTCGCAGATGAAACAGCAAAGTACTGCGCAAGGAAAAATTATTCATACAATCGGGAGAGGAGTAAAGAAACTGATTCAAATTCATTAATGCTAACAACTGTTGTAGAAACATGGCATGAGATTAGAGATTTACAAAACGAAGCAGATGATGAAGAAAAAGACCTATGGTTAAGATCAGATTGTAGACCACGTGAAGAAGATGGAGTGTGGGTTTACAAAGATGGCAGAGTAGTCTTACCAAATTGCTTGATTGCTGACATGGCCAGATTATATCATGGTCCTGCACATCTAGGAAGAGATTCAATGGTCAGACTTTTTAGAGAAACATGGTTCAATACCAAGTTTAGAACTATTGCTGAATCTTTTTGTCAAAGGTGTTTGTCATGCCAACAAATGAATCCAAACAGAAAATCAGTGGTGGGGACAGGAATAATTGGTCGAGAGGGTGGTCCCTTTACCAGGTTACAAATGGATTTCATTGAAATGCCCTTACACAACTGTTTGAAATATGTACTTGTAATTGTATGCTTATTCTCAAGATGGGTAGAGGCTTTCCCTACACGACATTGTGATTCAATTACAGTAGCAAAACTATTGCTCAGAGAAATCATCCCAAGGTACGGTTTTCCAGTCACTATTGAGAGTGATGGAGGAAGCCATTTTGATAACAAACTGATGAAGTTAATTTGTGAAGCTTTGAGCATTGAGCAGAAAATACACTGTGCATACAGACCAGAGGCATCAGGTGTAGTTGAACAAATAAATGGAACAATCAAAAACAGAATTGGAAAAATGTGTCTTGAAACAGGTATTAAGTGGACTGATGCTCTTCCACTTGTTTTGATGTCATTAAGAAGTACACCAGATAAAAAGACAGGTTTGAGTCCTCATGAAATTTTAATGGGAAGAGTTATGAGGCAAGCTTTTGTACCTGTAGGTAAACTGTTGAGCATAAATGACAGTGCAATTTTGGATTACTGTAAAAGGTTATCTGATATGGTAACTTCTGTGTCTAATCAGGTGGGAACTGAAGCTCAATCAAATGAAAAAGTTTTGACTCATGATCTGAGACCTGGCGATTGGGTCAGAACGAAAGTACATCGGAGAAGGAATTGTCTAGCTCCTAGATGGCAGAAACCTAGGCAGATAATCTTGATTACTACTAATGCTGTAAAGTGCAAAGGATTGAAACGTTGGATACATCCAAGTCATACTATTCCAGTACCAACTCCTGAGAGTTCTGATGTTGAAAGTGATACCACAGATGATTCTGATTCTGAAGCAGAAGACAGAACAGAAGGTGAAGTAATTCAAGATTCTGAAGATCGACAAGAAAGTCGACATCTGGAAACTGTGCCAGTGAATGGAAATCTGACAAGAAAAGACTTAGAAATAATTGAAATAGATTCTGAAGGTGAAGAGAATCTGTTAAAAGGAAAGATAACTGAGGATTCGGTTGTCTCTATTGAAGACAAAGAAGCTGAACCAAAAGAAGTTTCAGACCAGGAGAGTATCGAAAGGCAGAGAACAAACTCTGAAGTAAGGAACAAAAATCCGAAATCTGGGAAGTTAGAGGTAATTGAGGAAGAGGAGGAGAACGAATTACCGAGTACCAGTGATGGAAGACAAAGTGAAGTTCCTGAAGGAGTGAAATTGCCGAATAGAGAAGTTCCTGAGTCAATTGAAATTTCAGACTACGAAACTGAAGAAAGTGACGTGGAAGGTGGAAGTGAAAACGGAAAGAAAAGGACTTGGAAGTCAGAATCAAATAATTCTGAACCAAAGAAGAAGTACGTGAGAAAAGCAGACTACTGGCCAGGTGGAAGATTGAGAGTCAGATTGATCAAAAAGCCAATAGAACAAGTAGAGGAAATAAGTAGTCAAAAGAGTCCAGGAAAAGAAGTTGGAGTTGGAAGAAAAATTGAAGTGATATCGAGAAAAGGGAAGAGAATAATAAGACCAAACCAGAAATACAAGTCTCCTGAGTGGACTTACTTAGTAATTCCACCTGTTATTGACATATATGATAGTAGTGAAGAAGAAAACGAAATACAAGAAATTAGTGACAATGATTGAAGTACAAAAATATTAAATTGGCAAAAGGCTGAAGAAATCTTGTTAGTTGACACAAGGTCGAAGAAAAACTGTTTAGTTGAAGAAAACTTATGTATGACATAAGGTCGAAGAAATCTTGTTTAGGATTATAAAAGAAAAATATATTTTAAAAGGGGGGTGTATATAAATTTTAAAATTTCTTTTTATTTTTGAGGCTAAAACTAACCTAAAAATGCCTTATGTTAAGGAGAGCACTTCAAAGTGTTCTGTTTTTAAAAGATGCTGTAAGATGACTCTGGTATGTCTGCTCATTTTAGTTCTGCTCTGGTTGGTACTAGCTGTGATTATCCCTTTAGAAATGAATAGAGAATTACACAAAATTAACATAACAAGCAAAGCTCTGGTTAGCCAAACTAAACATAGTACATCTGCAAAAGTTATTGATCATCAACCTAACATTCATCAAGATAAATCAATAGGTGATTTTTCAAGTAATACATTCACAAAGCTATTGAGTGAATATGTAAAGGTAATGGATGCAAAAGACTGCTATGTCTGTGTTAAGTTACCTGCTTCTGTTTCTGAGGGAGTAACATATAATATGCTTCCTCTCACTTATGCTGTAACATGTAGTGTATTAACTAGTTTATTTTATCAAACTGGTCGTTTAGAATATTACTATTCAAATTATGATGAAATTTTTGCTAATGTTAAGATTGACAATGCTTTAAATAAGCATAAGAAAGCAAAACAAATGAGAGAATATTTCCTTGTTACTAACGAACTCACTTATGAGTATGCTTACAAGAATAATTTAACATGTAAATTAAGTGCTGAAGGAAAGAAATTTTTGAATATGGTTGAAGAGAGAAGAGCAATTTATAAGAGGAACGAATTAGTCAAGCAGACTAAAACTGCTTTCTGGCAGAAAGAAGACGAGAAATTAAATGGCAAAATGCTTGAAAATATTGCAATTCACATAGACAAACCAGTTAGTGGAAAGCTTTGCATTAGAAGAGATAATACACTTTTTGATAATTATTTTGTAGGTGCAAGTAACTGTGAAGATACTTATCAGATTATGGGAGGTTGGGGATTTAAAGGTGGAAAAGATCCTATCTTTCCTGGGATTTATTTTGTTTGTGGTGACAAAGCCTACTACAACCTTCCAGACCATTGGTATGGAACTTGTTATGTGGGAATTGTTTTTCCTAAAGTGTTTCATGTTGACAGAGATTCAGAAGGATTGTTTAAAATTCATAATTATGTAAATAGAGCTAAAAGAGAAACTTTTACCGAAGTTCTGGGAGATATTTTTCAAGCTGTAATACCTTTTGTTGGTATAACCCTAAATGCAGGGAGAATCAGAAAATTGTCCACTATAGTTGATAGATTATCAACTGACACTGCTGATGGGTTTCAATTAGTGAATGTTGAAGTTATTGCAATTAGATCCATGGTAATTCAAGATCGTCTTGCTTTAGACATACTCCTAGCAAAAGAGGGAGGAGTCTGTGGCATTTTACATGTCCAACATTGCTGTACATATATACCTGATGAAAGTAAGAATATTGAAATGTATATTAAGAATATTACACAAATGCATTCAGAGATAATTCCTTTAGAAGAAGAAGATTTTACAGGGAAACTTTCAAAAAGGTTTCAAGCAATTAAAAACTGGTTTCATAATATCGGAAGTTCAATTCTTGGCAAGATTCTGGCACCTTTGATTATAATAGTATTCATTTTTATTTTGACTAAATTAGGTTGTTTGTTACATAAAAGAAAGAAACAGTTGAGAGAAAAGAAAAGAATCTATAAACTCAGAAAAGAAGAAGAAAGGGAGATCGAATTACAGGAGTTACATAGAGAGCGTCATGTTAATTGCAAAGATTATGCAGAAACAGACTTTTAGGTTTACTGATACAAATGAATTTGAATCGATTTCTTAAAAATTTAATTTACCAACATTTTGAGTGCTGGTGTGGTGATTTGTTAATCACCAGATGAGGGAGTTGATGGAGCGAGATAGAAAACAAAATTTTGTTTAAACTCGCAAAGTCACATTTCCATAACATGAATAAAATTATTAATGATTTGTGATATGTCGTACTAATACAACTTAGATTAAACTTTACACGTGGGGGGACTAACATGTGTGCTCATAAACGTGCATAAATGTTGCATCTTTTTGTTCGTACAAAATAATAAAATAATTTATTGTTTTTGTTTTTGTCATTACTAATTGCTGCAAACTTAAAAGAAGCATGTGCTTGTTTTGCTTTTCTTTGTCTGTATGATGTCATTTCTACTATTCTAGGTGCATATGGGTCTCATGGAAAAACGGAGACTGGTAAATATAAACGCTGCTTTATTTGTTTGCAATGGCTAGGTAACATTTTGATTAATCGGGTGGGTTAATTAATTAGTAAACCATGGGGTGGATACAGAATCTACTTTATTTCTTACATTAATACTTTTCTTGTGTTTGTTTTATACTAGAAAACATAAGTTGCCTGCTTTCGGGCCTAGTCATTTGAATCGCAGAAAAAGAGCTGACATATAATTCTGCAGAAAGTCACGAGACGCCCATTCTGAATTAAAACGTTTATTGAAGCTGCATTCACAAAGCAAAAACTGATGAGCTGACATCATTCTGTCGGACATGGCCAAGGTCGAAAGTGAACATTTTGTCAGTCCTTAACTTGGCATCCGCGGAAGTGTAATGAAAGTCTATGGAAGCTGCGAGGACGACTTAATACATAGTTGCAAACGCAGGAAGCTTCTGGCTTCACGTGGAAGAGACAATGGTCTTTATGAGACATGATTTAATGGAACTTTTTGAGAAACGGGTGACATGTCACTTGTCACTCTCAGCCAATGGGACGTCGAGGATTTCTGAAAACTTTCCTTTGCTAGTTTAGTTAGCGTAGAAAGGTATAAAAAGTCATGCCCTTAGGGTTGGGCTGGCTGCTGCTTTCTGACTTTCCGATGAGGGTGATGTGCTACTGGACTTTGCGTGGAGCACGTAAGAATCCTCAAAGAACTTTACTTTAATTTCTATCTATTTAGCTTAGTTAGGGAATTAGGTTTTAGAAATGCTAAACTTTATATATTTTCTTTAAAATTGTTGCAATTGCTTAAATAGTAATTTTCTCATATTTCATTATAATCATGCTTGCATTATTGCTAATAAATTTCATTTATAAAACTTTCAACTTATATACCATAATTTAGTAAATAAAATCTTACTTTTGACAAACAAGCTGGTCTTGGTTATTCAGAAGTGTAGGTTACTATTAGCTAGATCACGTCGCCTATGGTGGTCGTTTAAATGGTTGGGTTTTATTCTAATGACAATATTCTTTCTGCAAATGTATAAATATGTATATAGTTTGTAGATAATGTGTATATAGATTTATTCTGACCACCTGATTCAGTAGGCCCAAAATATATCAGGTTTATAAATGGGTCCATATTTAGTTCAGAATTTTGTTTATAGGTTATGAAGTTGGGTAGTGTAGTTTATGATATATTTTCTATAGCCCGCTGGATCAGAGGTAATGTATTTTAGACCATTTTAAGACATTCTGAGATGGTGAAATCTTCGTTGTAGTGTGTGGTGTTGATGGTGGTGGACAGTGTCAAATGCTGCTGAAAGATCTAGAAGCAATACGGTTGCCCTACTGTTCTTCTCCACTGGGGATCTTAGGTCATCACAAATGGATATTAGGGCTGGCTCTGTGCCTTTACAACGTCTAAATCTAGATTGCTGGTTCAAAATAAAGTTAAAGTCATTCTTATCTATAAACTTTGAAAGCTGAGTTGAAAAGTGCTCTTTGAAACAAGCCATTAGATTGGTTTATAGTTTGCTTTGTCAGATGGGTTGAGGTTTTTCTTTTTGATGAGTTGCCTAATGTAGGTGGTTTTCAACTCAGGTGGAAAACAACAAAGTAGCTCCAACTACTTTTATGAGTAAGCTCTTACCTATCTCCCATGAGCAAGTTGTGTGAAGGATATTTTTAAAGATTGAGCGGTGTTGGGTCCGAAGATGATCCCGAAGGTCTACTTGCAATAATAACGTTGTGGAATTGTATATCTAAGAGGAAATTGAAAGTATTAGGTGGCAAAGGTCAGATGTTGTCTCTCTTCATGATGGTTGGGTCATATGTCGGGGAGTTTTAGCTGTGTTTTTTTTTTTTCAGAGTTTTATATAGCGCGAACTAGAACCGAATCAGTTATCAGAGCGCTTTACATAGCACCAGTTACGTTACATGAGGATCACTTTCATTTTAGGCACGGGGAGATTAAGTGGTTTGCCCAGAATCACAAGGGGTTTTCGGCGTCGTTACCGAGACTCGAACCCAGATCCCCAGGTCTGACGTCGAGCGCCTTAGCCGTTAGGCCAAACGCTCTGCCATTTTGAAGGCCATTTTCTATCAATTTAATTTTTGAGATCTATTCCATAGAGATGTTGTCACCTTAGGCTTCCAATTGTGACTTTTCTATGTTTTTGCAGTCTGATTCTTGTGGTGCTCCTTAGAAGGGCTGTCGACTTCAATTGTGGTTGTAGAATAGTGTTGTCTTTTTGTGATCCTGATGGCTCTTCTGTAGGCTCTAGTGACCTTTCCACATTCCTGTATTTTTCAGCATTTTTCCACTCTGACTGTCTTAGTGTCAAGAGGCCCCTTCAGATGATTGCTGCTTTCTACAAATATTCAAATCAAATCATGTTTCTGCATCTAAGGATGCAGATCTAAACCCACCTTTTATGGGTGCTAATGTAGATGGATTTCTGGCTTAGTGAAATGATATAACACATTTCTTGGTGTTGTGATATCGCTTTTTTCTGAATGCAGCATATACGTTCAATCGGTCTTTTCTGAACTCAAAATCTGCATATGGTACATCACATAGCTCACATATGCGATGTGCACACTGCACACGCATTCGTAAATCGGACACAAACATTCGTAAATCGTCGGTTCTCCTGTGAGTAAACTTTTTTTCAAAAGCTTTGATTTTCCTTTCACTTGTGCACTGCGTTGTTCTGATAATGACAAAACAATGTTACTGCTCTTTCGCATTTGCTAGCTTCGGTGTTTGAGGCTCATCTGAAAAATATGATGATGCAGTTAGAAGCTCGGCCTTGCTCCCTTGCAAGGCGTTCTCCCTCAGTGCTTGTTTTTATTATATTAGTGGTATTGATGTTTCTTTTCAGATATGCCTCAAGTAGTTTTGCTCACTTGCGGTTTAACACCCTTTATTGACAAACATAAACAAATAAATATACAAGCAGTAACACAGAACGCGGTGTGTATTTGTATTAAAGGTTTTCAATTTACTCCTCCGGCGTGTTGTTATGCACGAAACCACAGCTTTACTAGCACTTTATAGCACCCGAGCATTGATTCAAAATCCTGTCTTGTTTTCGAGAGTATGTGCATTTGAAGTCACGTATGTGAATGTAACCTTTAATGTATATTCTTTGCAAGACCCACTGGTGATTTTACCTCTTCATAAGAGTTTTATCAAGGCATCCTTTTTAAAACATGGATATGACCTTAGGATGTGCGAAGAGTCGAAGAAATCCACTGTTGGTGTTAAAATGTTGTTCAATCATTGGAAGGGTTGTGAATGTTATCTTTCTTGTGTAAATAACTAGAGCATCTTTATGTTCTGACTAGATTACTGTCAGGCACAGTCCATCATTTGGTTGCCTTTCCTAAAATGAATAGTTGCCTACTCGCATGAATAGTTGCCTACTCGCTCTCCGCCTCTGTGCTGAGTGGTCGCTCCCCTCTGGCCCTGGTATCGTTTGTGCAGCGCTTTGAAAACTGCCTGTGATAACTGCTGTGCGCTTTATTTGCCGATCTGTCTTTTCACTCATTAGCATTTTTAATCTGCCAGCGCTACTCTATTGCTGTCTATGGTATCGTTTGCAGCGCATTTTTCACGGAAACTGACCTCATTTTATTGACTGCTGTCTGCTTGTGTATAGCGCTCTGCTTATTAGCATTTCATTATTGGTAGCGTTTACTCACTGCTGCATTCACGTTTTCCCCCAGGCGCTCTTGCCGTGCTGACCCCTCCGCCTCCATTTTGTGTGTTGTTGTCCTCGTGTGCCCGCCCCGCCTCCCAGCTGAGACGCCCTCGCCCCTCCCCCTCCACTATCCATATATGACAGTTCCTCCCGCGCGCAGCGTTTACGCGCAGCGACCGCGCCCAATCCGCGCCGAAGGTGCGCCAAAGGTAAGCCCGTCTACGCCCGTCCGCGCCTGGACCGCGCCCAGCGCCAGACCCCCTGCCCCTCGCGCTGCCCAGCCCTCCCGCATTACCTACGATGCCGCCACCCTCCTAGCCCTTAATCCCGGTCGCGCCCCCACCTGCGTCCAAGCCGCCCCTGGACACACCCATGGACCTTTCTCTTGCTACTCCTGCAAATTCATCGGCACAGACACCATCTCCGCTACTACCACAACAAAGATTCCCGACCCCAACCACCTACAGTGCATCCTTCTCAACACCCGATCGGTCCACAGGCACGCCATAGACCTATGGAATCTACTAGACACCATCTCTCCAGACGTCGCCTTCCTAACAGAAACTTGGATGAACGCTTCCTCCGCCCCAGACATCACCATTGCCATCCCTGAAGACTATAAGATCACACGCAAGGACCGCACCGACCACACAGGAGGAGGAATCGCTATCGTCCATAAGAAATCAATCCGCATCTCAACCAGCTCTGACGCCAACCTCGCTAACTCCGAACACCTTCACTTCCAGATCCACACCGACCCCAATACCACACTCAGAGGCACCCTCCTCTACAGACCACCAGGACCCCGCGCAAAATTCAGTGAAGACATCACGGACTTCATCACCCCACACGCGCTCCCCTCCAAAGACTACATCCTTCTGGGAGACCTCAACTTTCACCTTGAAAAGATCAACGACCGCAACACCGCCACCCTCTTAGACAACCTCGCCAACCTCGGACTTAAACAACTAGTCACTTCCCCCACCCACATCGCAGGTCACACACTCGACCCCATCTTCACCTCCAGCAATCATGTCTCCTTCAGCCACACTACGGATCTCCTATGGACCGACCACAGCTGCGTTCACTTCACCTACAACAAACCAAAACCCACCAACCACCTCCAACCAACTCTGCAAAGAAACTGGAACAAAATCACCACGGACCAGATCTCCGCATCGCTCCTTCTAAACACCCCAGCCCACTCTTCTAACGCAAACGAAGCCGCCGCCAACCTCACCCTATGGTTATCCAACACCGCCGACACCTTAGCACCACTGAAAAAACATCAAAGGAAACCTAGCAGCAAAAAGGCCTCATGGTTCAACGATGATCTTAAGAAGTCCAAGAAACTCTGCCGCTCCCTTGAAAAGGCCTGGAAAAAAGACCCAAACACCAGCACCAGGGACGCCTTCAAAAACGCCACCCGCACTCACCACCAACTTATCCGAAAGGCCAAGAAAACAGCATTCAAGGACCGTCTTGACAACAACGCCCACAACAGCAAGGAACTTTTCAACATCGTCAAGGAATTTTCCAATCCCTCGGCCAACTCCAACGACATCACCCCCTCTCAAGCCCTCTGCGACTCCCTAGCCTCATTCTTCTACAACAAGATTGCAGACATCCACAACAGCTTCGACAACCAACCCGGACACCAACCCACCCTACCATCTGCTGAACATTCTCCCCCCTTGAACACCCTCAACGACTGGAACCCAATATCCACTGAGGACACAATCCGCCTGATGAACTCCATCCACTCTGGATCACCCACAGACCCATGTCCTCACCACATCTTCAACAAAGCAGACTCCATCATAGCACCGCACCTCCGAGACGTCATCAACCGCTCCTTCAACTCCGCCACCTTCCCGGAAGACTGGAAACACGCTGAACTCACCGCCCTTCTGAAAAAACCCACAGCAGACCCCACCGAACTCAAAAATTACCGCCCCATCTCGCTCCTTCCATTCCCGGCCAAAGTCATCGAGAAAGCTGTCAACAACCAGCTCGCCGCCTTCCTCGAAGCCAACAAATCCCTCGACTCCTCACAATCCGGCTTCCGAGCAAAACACAGCACTGAGACCGCCCTCATCGCAGCAACAGACGACATTCGAACTCTACTGGACAATGGAGACACAGTCGCCCTCATCCTCCTCGACCTCTCTGCAGCATTCGACACAGTCTGCCACAGCACCCTTTTACAACGCCTCAATAACATCGGAATCCAAGGAAAAGCACTCGAATGGATCACCTCGTTCCTCACCGGAAGAACCCAGAGAGTCCGCCTCCCACCATTCAAGTCCGAGGCCACTGAAGTCATCTGTGGCGTACCACAAGGATCCTCACTCAGCCCCACCCTCTTCAACGTATACATGAGCCCCCTCGCGGCCATCGCCCGCCAACACAACCTCAACATCATCTCTTACGCTGATGACACTCAACTAATCCTTTCTCTCACCAATGACCCCAGCACCGCCAAAACTAACCTACACGAAGGAATGAAAGAAGTTGCCGAATGGATGAAACAAAGCCGTCTGAAACTAAACTCAGACAAAACTGAAGTCCTCATCTTAGGTACATCCCCCTCTGCATGGGACGACTCCTGGTGGCCGGAAGCCCTCGGAAAAGCACCCATCCCGACAGACCACGCACGGAACCTAGGCGTCATCCTGGATTCTTCACTCTCAATGAACAGACAAGTCAGCGCCGTATCCTCTTCCTGCTTCAACATTCTTCGCATGCTCAGAAAAACTTTTCGCTGGATCCCCACCGAAACTAGGAAAACAGTCACCCATGCTCTGGTCACTAGCCGACTGGACTACGGAAACACCCTCTACGCAGGCACTACCGCTAAACTCCAGAAAAAACTCCAACGGATCCAAAACGCCTCAGCCAGGATCATATTAGACATCCCACGCAATGAACACATCTCTGGTCACCTTAAAGACCTCCACTGGCTGCCCGTCAATAAGAGGATCACTTTCCGACTGCTAACCCATGCACACAAATCCCTCTACGACATCGGACCAGAATGCCTCAACTCACGACTGTCCTTCTACACCCCCTCCCGCCAACTACGTTCTTCCAACCAAGCCCTCGCCACTGTACCTCGCATCAACAAGACCACCATGGGAGGCAGATCCTTCTCATACCTGGCTGCTAAGACATGGAACTCACTCCCCGCTCACCTTCGCCTTACCCAGAATCACCTAGCATTCAGAAAACAACTTAAAACGTGGATATTTGACAAGTAATCCTCCCCCCCTTTCTAAGCGCCTTGAAACCCTCTGGGTATGTAGTGCGCTATATAAATTCTCTGACTTGACTTGACTACTAGATATGATGCCCTGTCTTTGTGATAGACAGTGGCGGCTCGCATAGGGCGTGCTGCAGGTGGTGGGTGGGCTGGGGGAGGGGCAGGGTGAGGCGTAGTAAACTCGGACATACGACAGAACGTAATAATTATGGGGCATATTATCAAGGAACGGCGCTAAAATTATTGCCTCTTTAGCGGCAGGAAACTGCCCGATAGCGGCGATAATGGGCTTGATAATATGCCCTTGAGAATTCCAATAGAAGCCCATGTTCTGGTGTTAACATAGGCTTCTATTGAAATTCTCTACGACATATTATCAAGCCCATTATCGCCGTTTTAGCTGCAGTTTCCTACCGCTAAAAGTGAGATAATTTTGAAGCTGTTTCTTGATAATATGCCCCTACTTTCCTCCTTTCCGTATGTCCGAGTTTACTACCCCGCCTCCCTACCCCTCCCCGTCCCGCCCCACCACCACGCAGCACGCCCTATGCGAGCCGCCACTGGTGATAGCTTGTCTAAACAATATATATTGCACTTCATGTTGTTCTGTGACTTTTATAAGAATCTTGGGAATTACTATCTTTTCTTGAACAGTACAATTGATACTAATAACACACTGAGCTAATTGTTTGCACTGGGAGGCCCTTTTGTATATTTTAATTTGGCTCTTTTTATAAAGGGGGGCAATGCAACTTAGGAAAGGTATCATTTGTTTTATAAATTATGAACAGAGACATGGCTGCCTTTTAACTTTGATTTTATGCATCTGCCTTTTTTATGTTGATTATTTATAGTATGCACTTTTATGGCTGTTTTTAAAACTTGCCGAATAAAGGAATTGAATTAAGTCATGTACTCGTCCATTTTTGGAAAGGAAAAAAAGTTTGCTTCAAAATATCATTGATATTTATGAAGGCGGCCCTTCAATTAGTTGGAGCTTTCTGCAAACGTTGTCTGTGGCACTGTATAATGCTCACTGCGTCATATGATAAAGACAATGCTTTGAGTGTTTATCAGATCAACAGTGTGGCATGGTTGGCTTAAGTATTAAAATCTATCCTCTCCATATGCCCCTGTCGTATTTTTCCAGGCTTTTTCTCCAATCCATAGAATTTGTATGAAGTAATGTGGGTGCTCACAAATATTTAGGCCCTGATTACAAGTTTGGTGGTCTTTGACTGCAGTTGTGACAGCGTTGGATTCAGTGCCACCGACTAGGCAGTCCACCTGCCGTATAACGAGTTTGGAGGTTTGTTGTATAAAAGACAGCCTTGGTACTGCCGCCACTGTCAGCCTTTTGCTGACCGCCTTGAAGGCGGTCAGGGAAAAACAGCTTTCATAGGGCGGTTCAGAGAAGTTCACCCACATTCGAATTGCGTGTTGGCTTTCGCACAAGCTGATCGTGGTGGTGGGAGCGCCAGCTTTGAGTCGCCGGAATCAAAGGATTTGGGGTGTATATACATCCATTTCCATTTCCTCCCTTCTGTCACCGATGTGGATGCCTTCCTTCAGGGCTCCCCTTCAAAGCAGCATGTTGACCCTGACGAAAATTACCCTGTTGGCACAGAAATCTAGGTAAATCCGTTTTGTAATATTTACCCATTGACTGAACTAGGCACATATGGTCTAGACGCCAGCAATGAAAAAGTACTAGTAGAAGGTATTTTTTCATGTGTTATGCATATGTGTACACTGCAGTCAAAACAGACCCAATTGCATCAACATATCTGAAAAATTGACAATGTCCTCAGAAACAATGCCACCGGCCCATCGGGATCATCATAATACCACAGGTAGTAGAGGGGGCACTACACTAGGGCCAACTTTGTTGCCTCATTGCCACCCTTTTCATGGCATGCTCACGGCCATGGAAAGGGTTGTGGCTTGGCAACTCATATTATTCTCGGCGGTGCCGCAGTAACACCACCAGCATATTACTATGTCTGACTGTCACGCCACAGTATCCTGGATCCTGGTGAAGGTGTTGGTCCTGTGCTGCTCCGAACACCACACTCCTAATGGAGTGCATGCTGCCGCAGTGTGGTGGTGATTGGATCGCCACCGCGAGTACGGCAGTCCTGTGGACTACCGTACTTGCAATAAGGCCCCAAATCATTTTGTGACAGCCTATCTTATACTGTATGGAATAACATTTTTGAAAAATGACTTACATATTCAAAGTCTGTTTTGTCACAGGCTAAGACCACATGGCACTATAAATACACTAGTCCATATTCCCCACTGCAACATCCAGGATTCAATTATTTGACTCTCTGGTCAATCAAAGAGACATCTGCATTATTTATATTAACCAACTAATTATATAAAAGTGGATTTCCCATCAATTAGCTCAACTTGCATTTATCATGTAAAATGTGTGCCTTATTTACATGCAGTAACCTGAAAGAATAACAAAATCGTTACAGAATATTTTGTTATTTTTAGCCATGTCTTTTACCCTGCCACCCTACATGCTGCTGCCTGACCCCAAGGCACTCAGGATCACAGTTCCCATGCCTTTTTATACACTTCAACCCCTGTAAATGAAGACAGTCGGGAAAAATGAGCACTGGTCTCTTGGCGCTTATGTGAAGGCTATGATAACTTGTTACTCCCAAATTTGTTTTAATAGGAACATTTTCAAACTCTTCCGGAAGGGAGGGACAGTTTCTTTCCTAAAACCCTCTGGTAATCCATTCCAGACCTGAAGTATAAAGACTGAAATTGCCCTGCCAACCATAGTTACTTTACTAAAGCATGAGTAAGTCAGTAGGTTCACCTCAGGAGACCGTAGGCAATGAACGGGCACATAGTGCCTCAAACACTCTTTGATGTAAACTGGCACAGTGCCATACAGTGCCTTGTGTGCATTACACAAGCCCCTGAACATGACCCTCTGTTTAACTGGCGACCAATGGAGATATTGCTGCAGCAGAGTAGCATTTGCCCATCTCGGTAGCTTAGGTAACAATCTTACTGAATCATTAATTGTAAGCGGGAGCTTGCCCAGCAACTGCTTGAGAAGACCGATGTACAGGGCATTTCCATTGTCCACCCTTGACAATATCATTGCAGAGACCACTGGCCCCATAGTTGACAACGAAAGAATTGGAACCAGTTTCCAGAACTGTTTCAAGAGACCTGTGCATCTCCTCATACAGCCGCCAGTTACTTAGACATTGACAGGTTACTGTCCAGCTTAATGGCAAGGCTTTTAACTAGTGGAACAGTGCAAGGGGGGAGCCTACTACCAGTAGACAGAAACTGTCAGTCCAGGGATTCCCCTTCCTGGTGATTGCCAACCTTTCGGTCTTCTCTTGATTGATCTTCAAAGAGTTAGCTGTCATCCTGTTCACGGTGAACATCAAGTCGTTCTGCACGTTCAATTGTGACTGCGAAGAGCTCTCAATCCACAAGAGCAGCTGAGTATCATCCACATAGTTGTACAGTTGACAATCCAAATGTGCTAGTGTTGTAATTAATGGCTGTAGATAGATGTTAAACAGCAATGTGGATACTAGAGATCCCTGAATGACCCTGCAGGCTAACGCCCATGCCCTGAAGAAATAACCACCCATCTGCACCCTGCAAATGACACAATCCACAGGAGGACGGACCCTGTAATCCCACAAGCTACTGACCAGTGCAACAGCAGTTGATGATCGACCTTATCGAACACTGCTGAGAGATTTTACAAAATCAGAGCCTAGTATCTATTCTTATCGGCCACCAACCTGAGTTCGTCCAGTACAAAGAGCATCACCAACTTTGTACTATGGTGGGCCTGAAAGCCTGATTGGTGAGGATGAATCAATTGCCGATTATTCACAAATTTTGCAAGGATCTTAGTCACTTGCCAATCTTAGCTGGAAATAGCAGTAGGGACAATGGGCGAAAGTTATTTGGGTCGGCCCCGCCTTCTTCTGCAGAAGGCTTACCATAGAACCCTTGAACCCAGATGGAACATTACCGGTCACCAGAGAGGTATTTAAAAGAGACAGAAACTCACCCCCCATAACTGGGAAGGCTGCTCTGAACAAGCTCAGCAGGCAGGGGTACTCCACTGGGCCAGATTTGCCAACAGCCAGTAAAGAGACCTAAGCCTCCAAATCCAATAGTGGAAGTGCAGATAACTGCAAACCCTGATAAGGAGGTACATCTTCCGGCAACAAGAAGCAGGTACCGAATGAAGTGTTCCTTATCTCATTCTGAATGTCCCTGATCTTGTCCATAAAAAAGTCCTGCATCTGGTTGCAGTCCTCTGGGTCTGTCACTGGAGCCTTATCTTTGATCTGGCTTAACTATTTAAGCACCTTAAACATCTCCTTTTGTGAAATCCTGGCCTCAGCAACCCATCATTCATAAAAGGCTACTTTAGTAGCCAGGATATCTCTTTTATAGGCAACAAACTCGGATGTATAGGTTCTCAAAGCATCCTCATAGTGCTTTCGCCATCTCCTTTCACACTGACGAGGCCTCTGCTTTTGCTTCCGTAATAGGGGGTTATACCAGTGTGCACGGATGGCCCTATCCCTTACTCTTTCCCTCTGTGCTGATACCACCTTAGGTATGGTGTTCTGAATCCAATTCATGAACTGCACACTTTCCTGTTCCGCATCGTCCCCTTTAATTGGGGGTTGTTGGACTTGGACCTTTTTGCAGGGTCATCCCAGAACTTTTTGCATTCCTCCTGTATTTTGTTCTGACCTGTTGTTGGTCATTAGGAGTCTGGGCTCTTTATCACTGCTGATCAGTGCTAAAGTGCATGTGCTTTCTATTATACACTTGGTAAGATTGTTCTACACCAGTTTGGCATGTTTAATTTACCTGTCAGTCCCTTGTACAGTGATATCCCATATTCCCAGGGCCAGTAAATTAAATGCTACTGGGGGGCTTGCAGCGCTGCTTGTGCCACCCACCAAAGTAGCCTTTCAAACCTGTCTTAGGCCTCTGCCACTGCAGGGTCTGCGCATGCAGTTTACAGACACTGTGAATTGGCACATAAAGTGGTTACCACATCTGTAAATCCCCTTTTCCTACATATCAGTCCCACTAAGGTAGGCCCTAGCTAGGCCTATAGGCAGGGTGAGGTGTAGGTAAACGGTAGGACATGCCTTAACTGTGTGCCATGCCCTGGCAGTGACAAACAGCATATTTGGTTTCTCACTGCTGTGAGGCTGCCCTTTCATATGGATGCATTTATTTATTTATTTATGAGATTTATAAGGTTTGGTATGTTTGGAATAGTAGTGATAAATCCTGCTTATTGGTGAAAGCGGATTTAATATGACTTTTTTAGCAATGCCACTTTTAGAAGTGGGCATTTCTGTGAGCTATGTGTCTTTGTACCTGCCTGGTGCGTATTGACCATATGGTTCTGACTGACAGGAGAGAGGGGAGGTACATTCACTCCAGCCAGTCCTTGGGGGAGTGAGGTGTGTCCTGCCTTGCCTCGGTGACTCAGTACCAGGCTGAATAAGCCTGGTCCGTATCGGGAGTAGTGGGAGGAGTTGCACCTTCATCTGAATAGGGCTGTGTCTGCCTTCCATAATGATTGCACCTGTGGTGTGTCCAGGGCCAAGACTCACACTGTGAATGGGGGATTTGTGCACTTGTAAAGATATTTTAAAGTCCCCTCAGAACTGGTTTGGACTGGGCTCAGAGCCCTGTGCCAGGGGAAAACAAAGAGTTTGTGACTATAAGTACTGGGGCTCTAACCCCATGTTTTTGGATTGGAAGAACTTGAAAGAGAAGCCACAACCTGGACTTTGTTTTCTGTGCTGATCTGGAGAGGCAGCATCTATACCCCAGGACCCTGTGTGCTGGCCTGCTTCTACTTTTCCTAGAAGCGTGAGAGGGACACTATACTTTGCTGGTGGTCTTTGAGGGGAAAGATGAGGCCTAAGGGGCGGTCTCCTTCCTGCCTTCTCCCACATCTTGGTTCCCCGCCAGGGCTCTGCGGTCATGGCCCCGGCTGGAAGACGTTGCTATTACTGAACGGGGAGATATTTCCAGGAGGGAGCATACCCCGGGTTGGTGTGTCAGGAGAGGCTGGGCCCAACCGCCGAAGTAAGCAAGAGCCTTGCAGGCTCTCATCCGCTGCCTTAGTGGGCAGAAAGAAGGCACTGAGAGCCCGCTGCAGGCGTCACCAGCTGGGAGAGAAGTAAGGAACTCCATCGCCGTCCCGCGTTGCTGTGCGGGCAGCATGGTTGTCGGCAAAGGAAGCCGATGTGGCTCGGGAGGCGGGGCCCTCCGACACAGGGAAGCCGGAGCCTTGTGGACAGCCTGGTTGAGTGCTAGGAGAAGTTTCCCCGCCCGCATGGCTAGGGAAGGTACCTCCCCTCTTCGTTTTGCCTTTACCTGGGGACCGGAGGTGCTGCTGACCAGCCCAAAATAAGGGGATGTGGGGGAGGACCGGGCTAGGTCCCCTCCTTCTGCTCTTGTTCTCCTTGGTGGGCGCACACCACAGCAGCTCTGCACAACTAAAGGGGAGCCGATATATAGGCCCCATCCACAGTCAATCGTCTGAGACTAGGAGAGGTCTCCAACGTGTTCTGTGGCCTCACCCACGGCCGCACCATACGAATGCGGGCAGCTGGCTGAGTACATGCCTTCAGAGCATAGGGGACCCACTTGTACCTTATTGATGGGAATAGGCGTGCAAGCCTCCCTGCAGCCCAAGCAAGGTTATTGGGGCTCTACATATTATGATCAGCATTATTTAGACCTGCTGTTTCTCTAACGAACTATATGCAAACATGTTTACTGTATAGAGGATGTGTCACAATGTCTGCAACCTTAACAGTCATTATTTCTTGCACAAATGTCTAGTCCTGCCCCATGATGGTGTTAAATGATTTCACAATGTTTCTCGGAAGAGTGCAGTCTGAGGAGTCTTTCACTTGGGGTACTATGCGGTTTATGACCAATGTCTTGCAGCATGAGGTTTATTATATGTGATCTACTGCAAGTGTTTACTAAGGTGCACTGCTAACTAGATGTATGAATAACATGTTGTGCTAAGTGCAATATTACCAGTAGCTACTGGTCCCTAACTGTAATGATTATGACAGTGGCCCCATTGGCCTAGTGAATTATTTAATCCCTATAAAGTCATGACGAGTGCCAGTGGGACAGTGTAATATATGTGATTGGGTTCCAATGTGTTTTTATGGATAATATGAAGGCTATTTTTTATTTGAAGTCTGTTTTTATTTCACCCCCTAAGATGGGAGTACGCAAAAAAAGGGTAACATATACACGGTGATAAGCCTACAACCCCACAGGGGCCGGCCGCGTCAGAGGAAAAGCAGTAAAATAACATGAAAATTGTGGATACTTCCTAACATTATACACAGCGTTCCGCCTACAACCCAATAGGGCGGCCGCGTCTAAAATTAAAGAAATCATTCTGTCATGCCAAAAGGTCACCGCTAATAAAACCTGGCCTCTAGGGCCGAGTGCAGACCAAGAACTAGAACTGATAGAACTACCGGACCAGAGTGGTCCAAATTACAACCAAGAGCCTAGAAGGAGGCAACAGAACAGAAAGGGTAACCGAAGAGAAGAAAAGGAAAGAGTTAGAATAGAGGAGAGAAAGGACCTAGAGAGCAGCTAAGGGACCAGAGGGGTACGAGTCCTCACAGGCCTCACCTACAACAGGAACATCCGCCGTGTGCCACAGTTCAGACCCCAGGGCTATTGTACCACAGCACTGCGTGAGGTAGGGGGGAGCACAGCGTCGTCCACTAAATGTAACGCCCTAAGTTTAGGGGGCATGTTTCGCGCATGTTCTGTTTTGCACAAATAGGACACCAGAGGTTGCCATACCGCCTTGAAGCGTGTGTTGCGAGACTGCAGTCTAGCTGAGAGTAATTCCATGGTAAGGACATGCCAGAGTCTCACAAACCACGCAGCAATGGGGGGCGCCTCCGTTTTCTTCCAGTATAAAGCAATGAGTTGTCTGGCACAGCCCAGCATTTGTAGCGCTATGGTCCAATCACTCCGGGTCAATGCTATCAAATTTGCAGGTTTGACTCCCAGCAACAGTGTACTAGCGGCATCAGGCAGAGGAAACCCCAGGACCCCCTTAATGTGACTCAGGACCTCCTTCCAGAAGACGGTTATCAAGGGGCAGGTCCACCAGATATGTAGGAAATCCCCAGGTGCAGCCTGACATCTCCAGCAGTCAGGAGAAGAGGTTGGGAACATTTTATGTAAGCGCTGGGGCATGTAGTACTACTGGGTCATTATTTTATATGCGTTTTCTTGTTGCGGTATACTACGATATACTCTAGGAATATCTCGCCACAGACGAAGCCACTGCGCCGGTGTAATATCGGCTCCTAACATCGTGTGCCACCGCTGTTGATAGGCCTGCGAAGGTGGCACCTGAGGGTGCTGCAGAATCTGGTATATCTTGGAGATCAAGCCCTTTGTTTCGGTACAAGAAAGGGATAGTCTCTCGAACGGGGTAAACTCTCGGGTGGCCCCAGGATAAGTTGCATCTGCCAGGGCCCAGTGTCGCAACTGGATATATTGCATCTCGGCCTTCAGGCGGGAGTCGAAATTCCTCCCTGCAGTGAGAAAAAGACTTCAGGGTGCCCCCGTCAAAGAGGTCTGTAAGGACCCTGCAATCATCCTGAGACCACCCACGAAAGGCTCTAGTACGGAAGGCCGGCGGAAACCACGGGTTCCCCTCAATAGGGGTGTGTGGGGAGGGAAAAGTCGTGAGACCTCTACGCACCACCACTCTGTCCCATATTTCTAATACTGTTTTAGTGGGCATCGCCAAGTAGGCGCTCGGGGATCGCCCTGTCTTATGGTTCCACGCCAAGTCCACATGGTATGACCTGTTACCGCCCTATCCATGTGGAGCCATCCCTTTTCACTTTCTCTGGTGCCCCACTCAATCACCTGCCTGGGAGAAGCGTGGTCGCTTCCCCCCCAGATGAAGCTGGTTAGCTCTCTCTGCAAACTCCGGATACTATGTAAGGGGAATGTCTGAAATTAATATCGACAGACAGAATGTCTACATACAAAAATATCGACGCAAAAATATCGAAATCAAAAATATCGAAATTATATCTACATAATGGTAAGTACAAAAATATCGAAAAAATAATATCGTTGTACAAAAATATCGAAATTAAAAATATCGTTTTTTTAAATGTATTAATAATAATTTAAAATTAATTTAAAAATACATATAATTTTACAAATATTAACGCATGTTTTTACAACGCAGATACTTTTACAACGCATACCATTACAACGTAAGTATTGGTAAGTATATAATAATTTTTTTATGTAAATTAATTAAAATTAATATAATATAATTTAATTTAATTTAATTTAATTTAATTTAATTTAATTTAATTAATTTAATGTAAATTTAATTTTACTTTAATTTTTACACTGTACCCCTGTATCCCAAAAACCCAAAACTGACCCTGAACCCTAAAAATACCCCTTTACCAAAAAACTAAAAACTGACCCTAAACCCTAAAAATACCCCTTTACCCAAAAACTAAAAACTGACCCTGAACCCTAAAAATACCCCTTTACCCAAAAACTAAAAACTGACCCTGAACCCTAAAAGTACCCCTTTACCCAAAAACCAAAAACTGACCTTGAACCCTAAAAATACCCCTTTACCCAAAAACTAAAAACTGACTCTGAACCCTAAAAATACCCCTTTACCCAAAAACTAAAAACTGACCCTGAACCCTAAAAATACCCCTTTACCCAAAAACTAAAAACTGACCCTGAACCCTAAAAATACCCCTTTACCCAAAAACTAAAAACTGACCGTGAACCCTAAAAATACCCCTTTACCCAAAAACTAAAAACTGACACTGAACCCTAAAAATACCCCTTGACCCAAAAACCCAAAACTATAACATTTTAAATATAATTATATACTTACCAATACTTACGTTGTAATGGTATGCGTTGTAAAGGTATTTGCGTTGTAAAAACATGCGTTGTAAATGCATGCGTTGTAATAGTTTTTGCGTTGTAAAAGTTTCGTTGTAATGGTAGTGCGTTGTAAAAGTTGCGTTGTAATGGTTGTTTCCCTATAAACACACAACCCACTACACATAAATAAATGAAATCATTTAATCACTTAATAATTATTAATTACCAATTAATTATTAATTAACAATATCAAAAATTAATAAATTAAAAATATTAACACATTAACTCTAATTAATGTAATTTACTACTTAATATTATTTCATTACAAATTAATTATTAAATGTTTTTTTTTTTAACACTAAATTAAATATATTAGCACAATAAATCTAATTAATGTAATTAACTAATTAACAATAATTAATTACCAATTAATTATTATTAACAATAACAATAAATTATATATCTTAGCACATTAAATCTAATTAATTTAATTAACTAATTAATATTAATTAATTACCAATTAATTATTAATTAACAATAACACTAAATTAAATATATTACCACATTAAATCTAATTAATGTAATTAGCTAATTATTTTCAATTAATTACAAATTAATTATTAATTAAAAAATATTTAAAAATATATATTAATTATTTAATTATTATTAAATTACTTCCCACCCTATTCCCCTATAAACCCACAACCCGCTCACTTACTAAAACGCAAAATGTTAACATAATTACTAATTTTCAAACATACATTTCTAAACATATTTAGCAAACATATAAACACCATAATAAAATACATAACACTAAACAACAAAATTTCGATATTACTAACATACATACCTTAATCTCGATATTCTGTCTGTCGATATTATGGCACATCGATATACTATACCATCGATATTAAAACATCGATATTATTGTATATCGATATTTTAATTTCGATATTTTGTCTGTCTACCATGTAAGGGGGTGGGTGTAGGTAGACACTGAAACAAGTAAAGAAGTAAAGAAGTTTGGGCAGGATGGACATCTTTACCGCATTGAGTCTACCCAGCCATGATGGTATCAGCGGTTTCCATCTCCGCAGGTCGTCAAGGACCGACCTGCGACAATCCTTCCAATTAACTTGCGACCAACCATCTAATGAATGAGTCAGGTGTAAGCCGAGATATCGAATGTGGTGTTCCGTCCAGCGATACGGGCAGATCTGCTCCAGTGGGGGGACTTGGGGTTTGGGAATTGTATGGTTGAGCGCCCAGGACTTGCTGTGATTAATTTTCAGGCCAAAGGCAGGCTCAAAGAGGCAAAGCGTAGAATGGACCGCAGGTAAGGACTCTCTGGGCTTACTGAAGGTAAGAATGAGATCGTCCGCATAGAGCACCACTTTATGGTCCTGTCCCTCTAGTGGGATGCCATGAATGTCCGGAGCACGACGGATCATATACGCCAGAGGTTCAATCACCAGGGCGAACAGTAAAAGCGAGAGTGGGCAGCCCTGCCTGGTCCCTCTCCCTATACTAAACGGTTCCGTTAGCTGTCCATTCACGCGGACCCTGGCCTTTGGCGCAACATAGGGCGCCATAATTCTAGTGATCATCTTTGGGCCAAGTCCCATTCTGCAGAGGACCGCCCGGAGGAACGACCAGTCCACCCGGTCAAACGCTTTTTCAGCGTCCAATGAGAGGAGGCAGGCCGGGATCTGCCAATGGTGTGCCTTCCCCACCAGATGAGCCACCCTCCGCACGTTATCAGCTCCCTGACAGCCGCGTATGAATCCCACCTGATCTGGGTCAATCAGGTCAGGCATATGAGGGTCCAGTCGCTTCGCCAGCACTTTGGTGTATATTTTAAAATCGGTGTTTAGTAGAGCTATCGGGCGGTATGACGAACATAATGTGGGGTCTTTCCCAGGCTTCAAGACTAAGGCAATTTCCGCCATTCCCATATCCGGAGAGGGACCCAGTTCGTCCGTGAAAGAGTTGAAGAGCCGGAGAAGGTAAGGCCCCAGCTGAGCCTGAAATATGCGATAGAAGGAGAGCGGAAGCCTGTCCGGACCCGGCGCTTTCCCCAGGTGAAGCTCACGAAGAGCCGAGGTCACCTCCTCCAGTGTTATCGACTCCTCCAGGAGTTCCGCAAATTGGGGATTCAATGCCGTCCCCCCATACTGCTCCAAGACTTCCTCCACCACTTCAGGAGGCGGCGTCTCCGCAGCGTAAAGTGAAGCATAGTAATCCCGGAAAGCCTGTTCAGGCAAGCGCTAGTGCAGGCGAGGCATAATTTATCGCGCTGCTGCTGCGCTTGGTTTGTTGGAAACACCTAAGTCAAATGGTGATTGAAACTTAATTGTTTTAGCTGCTTATGCTCGGCGCTTAAAAACGCGAGTCTGTGCATTTTAACTTGTGTAATTTTTATAGTAACTCTTCACTATTTGGAATTGCGGTGTGCAGCGGGCTTCTTAGGACATACCTGCATTTAAAAAGCTGATATTCCCACCGCTGTTTGGCGGCTCGTTAGCTGGTCTGGGGGTAGGCGCCATCTTGGGAGGGGAAGTGCCAAAAAGGGACGCCATCTTTGTTGCCGCTCTAGTTGTCGCGGCAGACATAGCACGATTGGGTGCTACTTAAGCCGGCTAGAGCAGGTGCTCGTTCTGTTCAGGCAAGCGCTAGTGCAGGCGAGGCATAATTTATCGCGCTGCTGCTGCGCTTGGTTTGTTGGAAACACCTAAGTCAAATGGTGATTGAAACTTAATTGTTTTAGCTGCTTATGCTCGGCGCTTAAAAACGCGAGTCTGTGCATTTTAACTTGTGTAATTTTTATAGTAACTCTTCACTATTTGGAATTGCGGTGTGCAGCGGGCTTCTTAGGACATACCTGCATTTAAAAAGCTGATATTCCCACCGCTGTTTGGCGGCTCGTTAGCTGGTCTGGGGGTAGGCGCCATCTTGGGAGGGGAAGTGCCAAAAAGGGACGCCATCTTTGTTGCCGCTCTAGTTGTCGCGGCAGACATAGCACGATTGGGTGCTACTTAAGCCGGCTAGAGCAGGTGCTCGTTCTGTTCAGGCAAGCGCTAGTGCAGGCGAGGCATAATTTATCGCGCTGCTGCTGCGCTTGGTTTGTTGGAAACACCTAAGTCAAATGGTGATTGAAACTTAATTGTTTTAGCTGCTTATGCTCGGCGCTTAAAAACGCGAGTCTGTGCATTTTAACTTGTGTAATTTTTATAGTAACTCTTCACTATTTGGAATTGCGGTGTGCAGCGGGCTTCTTAGGACATACCTGCATTTAAAAAGCTGATATTCCCACCGCTGTTTGGCGGCTCGTTAGCTGGTCTGGGGGTAGGCGCCATCTTGGGAGGGGAAGTGCCAAAAAGGGACGCCATCTTTGTTGCCGCTCTAGTTGTCGCGGCAGACATAGCACGATTGGGTGCTACTTAAACGCCCCAATGACAACGCGCAGCGGTGACGCGCAGCGGGCGCGCCTGAGACGCGCCGGAGGCTCGCCAGAGGCGAGCCCATCTTTGCCCATCAGTGACCATCCGGGACCCGGGGCCAGAACCCCTGGTCCGTTTTTGCGCTATTCTAGAGGCGAATTATTGGAGCTTAACTTGGGTAAGTCTCAACTCGATCAGGATTGCTTACATTTGTTGGCCCGGGAGCACCTGCTGACTTTACCTAAGAGCATTAGAGCGAGGCAGGGCGGCCCCAATGTTCGCACTTTAAATTTTGGTCTGCTGAATACACGCTCTCTGCAGTGCCATAAGCTGGAGGTCTTTTCTTTATTGGAAGACGGAGAGCTAGATGCTCTCGCACTTACCGAAACCTGGCTGGAGGACTGTTCGGCGCCTGATTTAGTGGCAGCACTGCCAGATAACTTCTTGGCACTCCATGTCAATAGGGAGGGAGCCAAAAAAGGAGGGGGAGTAGCCCTCCTCTACCAGGCCCGTCTCCGCGCCGAAAGGTTTCTATCCGAAACCATGGGGGGTGCAGAGATTATGGGGGTAAAACTCAGGCAGGGGGCGGCCTGTCTGGTGTTCCTGGTGGTATATCGTCCGCCTTGGGCTTCGCCTGATTTCCCGGTTCTTTTTACAAGATTAGTTCAGGACTTGCGCTCACGATACGATAAAATGATTGTTGTCGGCGACTTCAATTATCATTGGGAAAAATCCCCTAAAGAGGGGCAAGCACTTCAAATTGAGGAAGCAATTCTTTCCTTGGACTTCACTCAACAGGTGAGGGGTCCGACACACGAGAAGGGACATGTGCTCGATCTAGTCTGGACTACTATGCCAGTTCAGGGCGCTGTAGAGATCTTGCCATGCGCTTGGTCAGACCATTTTCTAATAAAGGGCAAAATACTTTCGAATAGCCACCTGCCTAAGTCGGGGGAAGGTTGGAAAATGGCGCGGAAGTGGAGAAACTTTGATGGGGATAAAATGGTGTCTCTTCTAGAACAGTCTCCCCCAGTAAAGGAGAAGAACGACAATATTGATACCCTTTGTGGTCATTTATACCTTAAATTGGGGAGAGCCATTGATCTGGTGGCACCCCTTCGTAGGGTGAAGAAGGTGGAGAGAGGGGCTGGGGCTCCTTGGTACAGTGACTCCCTACGTGACATGAAACGTGAGGTGAGGAGGAAAGAACGGGCATGGCGGAAAGATTATGACGCCACTGCTAAGAAAGAGTATAGTTCATCATTAGCGTCTTATAAATTAGCCATCCAAACTAGGAAGGCTGCTTTCTTCGAGGAAAGAATAGTTGCAGCCAGGAATCCACAGAAGGAAATCTTTCGGGTTCTGGCGGAGCTCAGGATTAACAAAGAGCAAAGCACTGAGTTCGTGCAGGAGGATTGCCAGAGGTTCCAGGACTTTTTCGTGAATAAGATCTCCGATATTCTGGGTGAAATTGCTGCAACTACACCCCTCGAGTGTTCCTGCCCACCCGACCATACTGCCCCACTGGACATCATCCCGTTAGCTGGATTCCCCTTAATTTCGAAACAGGAATTATCCACTATCACTGGCCGAGTTAAATCCGGCTCCCTGATGGACCCATGCCCCCCTGAAGTGTTTAAGCTGGCATTACCAGGCATCGAGGATGAGGTTTTGCATTTGCTGAACACTTCCCTCTATACAGGACAGGTTCCTCTAGCTTTCAAAGAGGCTCGCCTGATTCCGTTATTAAAAAAACCTGGGTCGGACACAAAATGTTTAAAGAACTTCCGTCCCATCTCACAGCTGCCTTTCTTGGCTAAGGTGGCCGAGCAGCATGTGTTGGCTGTACTCTCAAAACATCTAGAGTGCAACAACCTGCTGGAGGCTAATCAGGCAGGGTTCCGTGCTAATCATAGCACGGAACTAGTGATGCTATCAATCCTGGACGAACTGAGGAGTCGGGCTGACAAAAAACACCGAGTGCCCTGGTACTATTAGATCTCTCCGCGGCCTTTGATACCGTGTGTCATGAACAACTTCTGTCGCGGCTGAGATCTTTTGGTATCAGGGGCTCTGCTCTTGCATGGCTTACATCTTTCCTGCAGGGCAGGACACAAAGAGTACAGTTGGGGGACCTGCTTTCCACCTCCGCACCCATCACCTGTGGGGTCCCACAGGGCTCCGCCCTGTCGCCCTTACTCTTTAATGCCTACTTACAGCCACTAATTGCACTCCTGAATAGGATGGATTGCTTAGTATACAACTACGCCGATGACACCCAGATAATCATTCGGCTGGATGATGGTCCAGGAGCGTCTACCAGGCTGCAGGACATCCTTAAAGCCACGGTTAATTGGATGTCTAAAAACTCCTTAAAAATTAACCCGGACAAGACGGAAGTGTTGCCCATTTCCATCACGGGCAACCCCTGGAACGAGAAATTCTGGCCTGTGGAGCTGGGTGTACCACCGAAACCGGCGGCCGCAGTGAAAAGTTTGGGCTTGTACGTGGATGAGAAGCTCTCCATGGGAAAACAAGTCTCGACAGTTGTGGGTACCTGCATTGGCCTGATGCGACAACTGAGAAAAATTTCAGCTTTACTCTCATTTTCCACCTTGAGAAGCGTGGTCTCAGCCATAATTTTGGCTAGGCTGGACTACGGAAATTCCTTGTATATAGGGCTACCCCAGCGGTTGCTGGATAAGCTACAGGGGGTAATGAATGATGCTGCCAGGCTGATTTACAAAAAACCTAGGACGGCACATTCGTCCCCACTGATGCAGGAGCTACACTGGCTCCCGATTCGGCAAAGGGTTGCATTCAAAGGATTGTGCATTGTGCATAAGGCGCTATATGGCAATGCACCAAAATATGTGAAATCTCGCCTATCTCCCTACACGCCGAGCAGGACTTTGCGCTCGTCGGATGCTACCTTCCTGTCTCAATCTCGTTTTAAGTTGGCCACGATGGGAGGGCGTGCCTTTTCCAATACACTCCCTGCTCTGTGGAATAAATTGGCCCCGGAACTAAGGAAGGAAGGCAATCTGTTAGCCTTCAGGAAGAAATTAAAAACGGTTCTGTTCAAGCAAGCATGGAGCAGCTCTTAGATGTACTGTTAAGATCATGTACCTGTCAAACCTTACTACGCAATCTGGACAAATCAGCGCTTAGAGACCCTTGTGGTTATAACGCGCTATACAAATTAAATAAATAAATAAATAAATTTATCCGTAGCCGCCGTAGCCCTGGACCCATTTGCTAGCTGTACATTCGCAATATGAGACTTAGCAGCTCTGACCCGCAGTCTCCTCGCTAAGAGTCTCCCAACCTTGTCTCCCCCCTCAAAATGTGTCTGCTTTAAAGCCAAAAGGGAGCCTTCTGCCCCATTCGCACACAACAACCGCAATTGGCCTCGAAGATTCGCCAGGTGTCGTCTCATTTGTAGAGTAGTGCCGCCCTGATCTTTCGCCTCTGCCTTCCTCAGGTCCTCCACTAGGCCATCCTCCACCGCTCGAGCCTCTCGCGTTCTCGCAATCACAAGGGAAGTAATATGGCCCCGGATCGTGGCCTTAAAGGCGTCCCAGACCACTGGGAAGGGCGTCTCAGGTAAGTCATTGTTCTCAAAATAGAAGGTAATGGCCTCACGGATGTCCTCAACATTTGCTGCATCCCGGAGGATACTTGGCGGCAAGTACCATCTCCGCTCTCGGGGAGGGCCCGCACCCGGGTCCCGAAGGAGCAGTTCCACATGAGCGTGTCGGACATCTCCACTCCCCTCACATCCCGGACGAGGTCGTGCGACACAAACACATAGTCGATGCGAGAGTAGGAGCAGTGAGCACTCGAGTAAAATGAGTACTCACGTTTATCCGGTGAGAAATAGCGCCACGCATCGAACAGCCCTAAGTCCCCGATCTGCTTACGAAGCGCCAGAGACATTGCTCCAGCCCCACTGAAGGAGCCCTCGCTCCGGTCCATCTTTGGGCACCACACCATGTTCAAATCCCCCCTCAGAATCAGCGAAGGGCTGCTCAGAATCAGCGAAGGGCTGCCCTGTGGTATCTGATCCCGCAGGAGGTCCCGGAGGAAGCGATCCTCAGCCTGATTGGGGCCTACACGTTACACAAGGTTAATCGGCGACGTCCCACCTCAACACTCACCCTGAGAAAGCGGCCATCGCCACTTCGGAAGGGCCTGACCTCCCCCCGCCTGATGCCAGCCCTGCACAAAATCGCTACTCCTGCTGTTTTCTTATCCGCCGCTGCCCAGAACTGAAGAGGGTACCGAGGGTGAGCCATGCGCCCAGTGTCAGCCTGTAGGAGGTGGGTCTCTTGCAAGAAGATGATATCCGGATTGTGACGCAGAAGATAGTGCCAGACCTGTTTGCGCTTGTTGGGCGAATTAAGACCCGTCGCGTTGAGGGTCATGACCTTCATAGAGCTAGCCACATTCATAGCCATGCCAAGATATCACAGAGCCGATCACGATCCACACATCAACCATACCATTTGCAGCGCAGCCCCCCCTAATCCAGGGCCGTACATCTTCACCCCCCACCCGTAGTCCACCTCCCCTCCCCAGGTCCCCATAAGAAGAAAGGAAAAGAGAGGAAAAGAGCAGCAAGAAACCAAGAAAGTTAGAAGGAGATAAGAAGGGTACGAAAAGCCACAAGGGCCATCCATCAGGAGAAAACAATCGCGGCCAACCGGGCCGCAGGACACTGACCCGTTACAGGGCATCCTACACCCACAGGTTCGGACGCTCTCTGGGATGTCACTCCTTAAGGGGTAGGTCAATTACACAGATGGGGGTGTGATGGTCTCAAAGGGAATCCCGCTAGGGAGCCCCCGCCGTCCCAGACGCCCACAAACTCGGAGTCAGGGGTGGAATTAAGGGGTCTCCCTGTACCTCCCCACTTAGAGCCCGACAAGTTCAGGGGCATATCCCGCCCGCATCAAGGGCAGAGAAAGATACAGACCATTGATCAAGACGTGAAGGGGCCCTCGTCAAGTTCTGCCTTATCCCCCTCCAGGGACCGTATGTTGTCTATAATGTCTTGCTTGGCCCGAGTGGCGGAGAACCCCTCCGCTGGGGGGGTGCGACGATGCCGTTGTACTGTGGTCCAATCTGGTCCCGCCGGTGTCCTCTTCTGTCTGCGGGGCTGCGACGGGCTCAACGGAGGAGTTGTTGCCAGACTAAGGAGCTGCGCCGCCTCTTTGTAGGATCTCACCGATCTGCGCTTCGATTCCCACTGAAAAATAAGTGCGAAGGGGTGTCCCCATTGGTAAGTAATGCCCAGGCTTCGCAGCTTCTCAGTCACCGTTCGGAATGCGCGGCGCCGCTTAAGGGTGTTGGGAGCCAGGTCCTGGAAAATTTGAATCTTATGGCCGTTGTATCGCAGATCCGGGTTGTCGCAGGCATTCTTCCAGATCGCCTCCTTTTCAGTGAAGAAGTGGACCCTGGTCAGGATATCCGGCAGGAGTCCCGACCTCCCTGCCGGGGCGGCCACCCGATGTGCTCGGTTCAACGTTGGGGGTGAAGCGTTCTTGTCTCCCCAAACCTCGTGCAGAAGCTGCGCCACATAGCCCATGATGTCCTCCCCTTCTTCTCCCAACAGAATGCCCCGAATGCGGAGATTGTTGCGCCGACTTCTATCCTCCAAGTCCTCCTGCTTCACCTGGAGCTCGATGTTCTGCTCCTCGAGGGCCGCCAGGCGCTGCCACAATTGTTCCTGGTCTTCCGTTTCGCGTATCCATTCTCCGTTCCAGTCCATCAACCCGGTCTCCAAGGTCCGTCACCTCCTTCCGAAGCTCTTTCACACAGCTGTGGACCTCGGAACGCAAGGAACCTATCTCCGCTTTCAACTCAACCATGAAGGAGGACATGAAAGCTTGAGTGACCGGCGTAGAGCTTTCCGCACCCCTGGATGGGCCTGCATCCGCCGCAGGTGCCCCCGCTTTGCCCCACATGGCCACAACGGTATTGTCCTTGGGGGTCGCTGCCGAGTCGGTCTTGCCGCCTTTGTTGGAGCATGTCATCTCTGTAGGTCCGTCCGCACTGGCATTGCAGGCAACTCTCCCGCGGACTAGGGGAGGAGGTCGGCCCTTCGCAGGCTAGACAATGGATATAACAAGGCCCCCCACCTCACACTAAAGATTCTGGTCACACACCAGTGCAGGACCCACCACCCACAAAGCAATGGTCCAGGCCTCCAGGGGGGCCCTCCACAGCAGTTTATCGTGTTCCAGGGGGTGAGGAGCCAACCGCCCCACCACACAACGCTGTATCACACCCAGCCGCCCCACACCACACCAGGCCAGAAAGAGCACTTCAAGAAGGCAGTCTAGGGTCCGGTCCGCTTAGGCCCAGGGCTCCTCAGCTAATGACTCCCCCGAGGGGTGAGGGCGCAACTCAGTCACCCCCGGGACCGGGGCTCTCCACAACCAGGGGCCGAAGAGAAAGCGGGAAAAGATCTCCCCCGCAGTTCCTCAGAGGGCCCTGCAGAGGACAACAGGCCTCCCAAGGCCTATCTCACAGGAGTCCAAAGATGACGGACTGCTCCAGACGCCTCTACCATACCCCCGGGACGATACCGCTCACCTGTGGGCGTCAGGACCTCTCACCTCGCCAGGTCGCCTCTCGGGGGCTCTACTCATCCACTGCTGCCGGCCGAGCCAGAACGGCGCCGGGGGGAGGGGGGGGAACAGGCCAGCACCAGCACACAGTTCGACCAGGGCCAGCGCCGATCAGGGCCCCAGTCCTCGCCGTCCGTCGAGAGCCTCTGCCGCCGCTCCCAGAGGCGGTACCATGCACCTGTCCCGCAGCGCTCCAAGGGCCCCAGAGACCCACAGCGCGCACAGGCCTCCTCCGCAGCGCACAAGATGGCGGGTCACGGTGTTTAAAGGGCCCCGCGTAGGACAGCAGTACTACCAAGGCCTACCTCACAAGAGTCTAAAGATGACGGACTGCTCCGGTCTCCTCTGCCTCACCCCCGGGACGTTACCGCTCACCTGTGGGCTTCAGGACCGCACACCTCGCCAGAGTGCCTCCCGGCGGGCTCCGCTCCTTCACTGTAGCCGGCCGAGCCAGGAAGGCGCCGCAGGCCTCTTTCACAATGCTCAAGATGGCGGGCACGAAGCCCAGTGGAGTATCTGCTGGCACTCCGCTGCTCCCGCTGCACAGATGGGCCGCCGGCAGGACTCCCGTGGTCCGCACTCCAGGACTGCAATTGCAGGGGTGCCCACAGCACTCAGAGCCCGGCACCCGGGCCGCAACCTCAGACCGTCAGGCACCACAAAATGGCGGATCCTCCTCGTCCAATCCGCAGCGGGGACCCAGCACCTCCGCTCGTCCGCTGCTCGGTGGGACAGGGAGAGGGTCAGCCACAACCGGTCAGCTGAGTGGCACTCCGGGAGTGCGTCCGCAGCGCTCTCAGGCTCGCGCTCACCTCCCGGTCGACCAGGGCGATGTCAGTGGCGGGCCGGAGCTCCAAGATGGCAGGCACCACTCCAATCCCCCGGTCAGCGCCGCTAAGGAGCTCTCTCTCTCCGCTCTCCCGTCAGTTTTCTCGACCGGACCCCGCTCCGAGGCCAGCAGCCCCCACCAGCAGGCTCCGGGGGTGTGTTGAAAGCCCTCTGACTCCGCTTTAATCGCTTATAGATGCTGGGAACGGCGGGAGCTCTGACAGTGCGCGTCTGCTCACCTCGCCATGCAAGCCACGCCCCTGAAGGTTATTTTTATATAACTTTGTGTGGAGTTTCTTTTGTGGTGTGCCTAGTGTGTCGCTGTTGTGTGAGTATGTTGCGCAAACGCTTTACACATTGCCTCTGGGATAAACCTGACTGCTCTGTCAAGCTACCAAGGGGGTAAGCAGGGGTTATCTTCAGTGTGTAACTCCCTTGCCGTGACTACAGTGGTGGATTCTGCCTGGCTTAGGTGCATTGCCTAGCCAACCAGAAGCCCCATTTCAAAGAGGAGTGCATTGAGACCCATAGGGAGTCCACCAAATGGTCTTCGTAAATTTTAGACCAACTGCATCCTATACACCAGACTGGCAGACAGTGTGCCAGCTAAACTAGCAGAAAAATAACAAAATTCAACTGAAGGCGGTCTGACCAGCCACAGGGTTCAATCGCTGCTAACCTGGCAGTCTGCTGATTGGACCATACTAGGTCCAGACTATGGCCCATTTCATGAGTATGTAGCTCAACTAGCTGTTCTAAACCCAGCATTCTCATCCATCCACTGAATATTACAGTTGGGGGTCCCTTGGGACAGCATCTCACCAATAATTGAGATCCCCCACCACTAACACCTGGTTATATTTAGAGCTCATAGCTCTCATCATTTCCCAAAATAATTGATTGAACAGGGGTGTCTCATGGGGTGGGAAGTAGACTACCACAATAACCATACAGCTGGATTTCAGGGTTACCTTTACACACTATTTCTGTAGTGAATCTCCTCCATGCGACCAATGCAACCCCTACCACTCTCTTTCCACGCTGTTGATTATGCGTGATTGAGAAGGTGAAGCTGCAAACCCCCCAGTGGGGGCACCCAACAGTGTGAAGACCATTGCCCTATGTTATTGTTTAATTGAAAGACATTGCTATTGCTCACATGCACTGATCAGGCAGAGTGGCCAATTGTCCAGATTTCTTAGACAGTATTAAATAAGGTATTTTGCAAGGGTCCTACACCCAACTGTGAGCCAGTGCAAATGTCCCACTTTCAAGTCATTGCTAAAGATCAATGGAGGATGATGGGCTTTCAAAATTGTGAGAAAGAGTCGGACAGCGAAAGCACATGCTGCCAAACACCATGTCTTAATCTTCAATAAGTGAAGCATGTTCAGTTCAGTTCAGTTCAAATACTTTATTCGGTTTTACATGAGTAAAAAACCATAAAAGTGACATTGCAACAATAGACAGAAAACACATTTAAAAGGTGTGACATGATCATAATCACAAATGTTATAAAATTCATTCCATTAAAAAAGGATCATAAAAAGTATAAATAAACTTCAGGTATAATGACAAGATATATAGAGCTGTCAGATCTCCCTACGGTTTCTGGATTTTAGGGCTGATTTAAGAAATCCAATCACATATAGAGTACTTTCAGGTTTTAACATTTGCAGATAGCAGAGGGCGGGGCGGACCTGGTTAAAATTTTTTTTTTTTAAAAGGGCTTCAATAAAAACCTCCGGGGAACATTATAAAGAGGACAAATAAATAAAAAGTGCACCAAATTCTGCGGAGACATATTGTCGCAGCTGCAGGGAGGTAACATTTGGCCTCTGTGGGATCCCCTCGGTACAGCTAGTAATAAATGAAAGTAGTCCAGCCGAAACCTTGTTAATAAGAACCGCTCGTAGCTTGTTACAGGCCATGATAAATAAAGCTCCATTAGTGGTGTGGTTTTGAGGATCGCAAATTTACGGATGCTAGGTTTTACCAATTCCACCCCATCTCTATTTAGTTTTTTATTAGTATAAATGATTTTTTAACAGTCTCCACATCAGCAGTAACAATCGAATCAGGGTTTAAAAAAAGGTCCGGACGCCCCAGCTCAGTAAAACAACTTTTTAAATATTTAAGCCATGGTATGTCGAGCATGTGGTCCAAGGACAACACTTCTCTTTGCAGCTGATGGTTGAGGGCCAGGTCTTTATTTAGCCAGCACTTTAGCCAGAATAGTAAAGCCCGTAGTGCTATGGTATCACCGATAAAGGGTAAACCAGTTTCCTCATGAATTATTAAATTAGAGGTTCCCTTAGGTACCCCCAAAAGCTGTTTTAAGACGCTGTTCTCGGCCACCATGAAACCTTTGGCTGGTGCATACCCCCATAGTTCACTGCCATAACTACCCAGTGCAACACTTTTTGCCTGGTAGATCTTCAACAATGCGGCAACTGGACGTTTGCCCATTTTTGTCGCAAAGTTGAATATGGCTGAGTTAGCCCGAATTATCTCCCCTCTTTTCCGTTGTACCAGCGGGCCCCATTTTAACTGATCGTCGAATAAGACTCCCAAATAAGATAATGATGTGGTCAGGTGAACCTTCTCTGCATTTACCACAAATGAGTACTGTTTCTTGGGACGCGCCCCTATCTGCATAATGTTTGATTTGGTATTATTAATAGCAAGGTCGCGATCAGCCATAAAACCACGAAAAGCATTCAGTAGGGACTGCAGTCCACTGGCAGTTCTTGCCTGGAGGACGGCATCGTCTGCATATAGCAAGACGGCAAACCCCTGCGCCCAACATAAGGGAAATCAACACCGGTTTTAACCAAAAATGCATCTAACTCATTAATATACAAATTAAAAAGGAAGGGGGCCAGAATACAACTCTGCCTCACTCCTCTCTCAATGGTAAAGTCCCTTGATACCCTGAGGTCTAGCGAGTATCTAACGTTTGCCTTTGTATCCTTGTGAAGGTCCCTCAGGAAGTTGGCCAGGGTAGCCTCCACCCCCATGGCGCCCATGGATTCCCACAGTTTCCCCCGGTTTACACAATAAAACGCGGAGGAAAGATCCATGAACGCCATGTAGATGGTGCCCTGTCGAGCTATGGTATACTTCCAGAGGACCATGTATGAAGTGAAGCATGTGTTAATTGGCTGGGAGGAGCTGCAGTGCAGAAGATATCCTGTTCAATGCTATTTTCTCCACTTGTGTAGCTTTAGACATGCTAATACAGAGGAATGCCAGCACCTGCAGTCAAGAGGCACTGAACCAGCAGGAAGCACCTCTAACCAGCCGTCTACCTCCCAAAAGCTTCTCCATTATATGCTAACTATCCTCCATTAGGCCAGGAAAATATGATGCAATCAACATTATATATATATTAAAAAGCTGCTGGGGCTTTTCCTATGCATGTTTAATTATGTTCTGAACTAACAAGAGATACTTACCTGACCTTTTTTACATTACAGAAGCAAAAAAGCCTTCCCCAATACAGACCTGAGTCTCCAGGTATGGTCACAGTAAGGGATTCCACATAGTAATTTTCACTCATTCTCATCTTTCCTATCAATATTTCTAAAAAACTCTGGGCGATATTACCAACAAGAGGCGATATTTATCGCAAACTTGGTTTAGCGTGACTTTTTTTTATCGCTAAGCAGGTCCAGGCGATCATTGCTAATAGTGCGATAGTGTGTAAGCGACTTTTTTCGTGAGATTTAGCGAGGATACGCCTACTTCGCATATCATTAGCGATATTTATCACTTCCATGCATGGCGACAGTTTACATGGTCGCTATCGCCGGAAAACTGTCGCTATCAGTAGTTAGCGACAGCTTACTAATAGGGCAATAAAATTATCGCCGCTTTAGCGGGAAAAAGTCCCGCTAAAGCGGCGATAGTGCCCTTGCTAATATGCCCCTCTATTTCTTTTTCACCAGTGTATCAGGACAACATGTCCCAGGCCTGCAGAGACTCCACAGACATTTGGGGTAAAATGCATTAAGACTTTTGACCATGTATTGAGGACACATTAGAGACTGCCCCTACCTACACATACCCAATAAAAAGGATGGCCCCGGCTTTTATATGTCCATAGTGTTGTGGGTGCTCATTTTCAGAGTCTGTTTTGAAGTCCTCATACAATTGCAGATAAGGATTCAAAAGCACAGAAAGAATATGATTTGCACAAGATCAATATGTATTACAGACAAGCAAGATTGCAATGTGGGACTGCATGCTTACTTACCTATTTCTTTCCTACCATATCACATTTTACTAAACAGAACATTAAAGTGGACTTTTTCTCCCTTGGGATAACATACTATGTTTATTGGGTTAAACAGTTTTTTTCTTAATCAGCAAATACTGTTAAGGCTTAACCTGAATCCAAGTACTTCCAATCATAGCCAAAACAGAAGCAGAAGAATATATACAGAAAATAATTGCCCCAGACAACACAATTACATTTCAGGGTATAAAGACCACATCTTCGAATTCCACAGCCTCTAACTAGCCTACAACTTCTGTTGTGATCTCTCCCCAGCATCAAAGGTTGCGGAGATGTAGCTCTTTGGGCACTGGACCCCTTAGCAAGTCTTTTCAACTTCCAAATGGAGAGGTGTGGCGCAGCACCCAGAGCGGCTGACTCTGGAGCACGGGGATCCCAGTTCAACCCCCGGTACTGGCGGCAACTCAGTTCATCATCATGTGACTCTCGGCAATAGCTCACTTAGTCTCCCTGACGGCCCCCAGTGCCTTGAGACTCTTAGGGGTGATTAGTTCGCACTTTACAAATACTGGATTATTGTTATTATAATAAGCAAAATAAACAATGTCTCCATGACAGGTCCCATCACCCATTGGCATCCATTTACATGAGGCATGCTAAGACTGTATTGCTGCTGCAGTTGGGAAGAGAAGTGAGAGGCAGTGCAAATGTTCCACTTTCCCTCAAATACCCTCTTCAGGAAGTGTATTAAGACCTGGCTCTTCAACTGATATCTGTAGCACAGCACCTCTCGGGTGATAAGGCACACTACATAAGTATGACCTGATTGATTGATTGAAGGTGAGGCATTTAGGAGTTTACATAGTAGAGGAAAGGCATGAGTAAGTGAGAGGAAGAGGGCGTCTTTCCCTTTCCAGTGATATCACTATGAATACCTCCTTAGACATTGTTGATGATCAGGGATTGTATGGTGTTGAGCCCAGAAGGACCTGCAAAGGAGGGCCATCTAGGATGCTAAATTACCATGCACCAACCCTGCCCTTAGCCAAAATCTAATAATATATAAAAGAGAAATCGAGTCTTACCTTGTAGCAAAGTAATTTGTGGGAATGAATTTCAAACAATATCAGAATAACATCAATTGACTGTAAATGTGATGTTAGGAAGTTGCTTGACAATTTCCTCTAATTAAGTCAGCCAGCCCTTCATAAAGTAATCATGTTTGGATAATGAAGAGCAAACGGGTTGGTGATTTTTTTTATTACCTAGAATGATAATGATAAACAAAATCATAGATAAAACTCATTAAGTAAGTCTTTCATAATAGAGTAATAGATCTCATGAGTATGTTAAGAAAACCCGGATGGACAGTGGAACCTTCTTAATGTCAGCACCTAACCTACAACTACTCCAATAGTAAATACCCCTTCCCTCTCTATAGGGGAACGTGTGCACACTGAATAGCACCCACCATCACAGTGCTTGTTCCTACAGGAACTCAACAATTCAAACAAAAGCACGGGTGCACCACACCACAAAACACAATTCAAAATGGAACAAATACAAGTCAAGATCCAAAAGATAACGAAAGCAAGGCTCCTTAATTTTGATCTCTTTTTATTCCATTACGTGGTAGGGAAAACAGTACAGCCGATGCGTTTCGTCCCATTGTGGGACTTCTTCAGGGCAATATTTAAATCATTCCTGTGTCTCCATGAATAAAGGAGGCTATACAAAACGTGCAACGAGGAAAGGTATGAGTTAATCTATAAAGATATGTCAACGATGATTAGGTATCACAAATAATGGCACTAGGTCCTGTTTTCAGACATCATAGAAATTATCACCACCTAACTCCATGTACGAGCTTCATAAATGTTGGTCCCAATAATTTAGAGCAAAAAAAAAAAGGGACGACACAGCCACGGAAAATGTGACGTCCCGGGAGACTGCGTTTTCGATTATGACTATTATATTGTGATTCTGTTGACCTTGCCTGACGGGGCCCTTTCTTCTAGAGATATTTTGATAGATGTGTAATACTACTTAGATTGAATTTTGAATCATTCACTTTACTCAGCCTTCATTCTTGAAGCACATTCTCGGGATTCCGGTTACATTCTGTGTGGAACCATCCGGTAGTCCAAGTTGGACGCCTTTATTTTTTCGCTCTAAATTATTGGGACCAATATTTATGCAGCTCGTACATGGAGTTAGGTGGTGATAATTGGTAATGGAATAAAAAGATATCAACATTGAGGAGCCTTGCTTTCGTTATCTTTTGGATCTGGACTTGTATTTGTTCCATTTTGAATTGTGTTTTGTCGTGTGGTGCACCCATGCTTTTGTTTGAGATCTCATGAGTATGTAGTGATCTGGGTGATGATACATGAATAGTTTACCTGCCATTTGTGTGATAGAGCACTGTTTCAGATTTGTATGTTGGGAGGAGTGTTTCTTGTTCCATGGCAGTAGTTTTTAAAATATGTTGTGAGATGAAGAAACAACTCATTTGGTATTTTCAAAGTAAAGGAAGTTCAATTTATGAAAGAAAGGGATTCATATATGTTTGACACAAGAAATACAGAGCTGCTTTTGGAACATCACAATTAACGTGGTCCACTGCCTAATTTCCTAATACACAACTATGTTCTGAATATCAGAAATGCTATTGAACATACCAGAGTAGTGACTCATACACAACATCTTTCTTTTCAATAGCTCACTATCTGGCACATGCATCAACAATGTCATTTGCGATTCCTTATTAGTGAAATATAAGGATTCGCTAATAAGGAATAGCAAAAGGCTATGCATGTAGAAATCGCTTAAAAATAGCGATTTCTAAACATTCCTTAATTGGGACTCGCAAATTGCGAGTCACAATTAAGGAATACCACCCCATTCATTCCTATGGGCCTAGGGGCTCATAGGAATGAATGGGAAGGCATTCTCAATTTGAAAGGTAAGCGCTGCGGTCCCTAAAGGATAACTGGTTCATTTTAAAATAAATAACGCTGCTTAACGCTTGATTTGCGCAACTTGGTCGCGTTTTCATTTTATAATCGTTTATTTTAATTTTTCGGCTTTCTGCTGTTTTAATTTCGTCGCGTCTCTTTGGGGGTGAACGGGGCCTGCTAGGACATTGCTAGCACTCTAATTGTTGACTCTCACCACTGCTACAGTGGCCCTTTAGCTGCTTTGCTTGTTGAGGGGACATCTTGGGTGAGGTAGTGCCGGCTGCGGCAGACATTTTTGTTAGCAGGCGAGCTGCTGCCTGACGCGATAGGCTCACAGGAGGCCATTTAAGACAGGCTGGCCAGGGCGCTCTCCCTGAAAGGTAAGTGCTGCGGTCCCTAAAGGATAACTGGTTCATTTTAAAATAAATAACGCTGCTTAATGCTTGATTTGCGCAACTTGGTCGCGTTTTGATTTTATAATCGTTTATTTAAATTTTTCGGCTTTCTGCCGTTTTAATTTCGTCGCGTCTCTGTGGGGGTGAACGGGGCCTGCTAGGACATTGCTAGCACTCTAATTGTTGACTCTCACCGCTGTTACAGCGGCCCTTTAGCTGCTTTGCTTGTTGAGGGGACATCTTGGGTGAGGTAGTGCCGGCTGCGGCAGACATTTTTGTTAGCAGGCAAGCTGCTGCCTGACGCGATAGGCTCACAGGAGGCCATTTAAACCTGCCACATGCAAGCGCGCAGCGCACGCGCGCATTGGGCGTGCCGTGGGCACGCCGGAGGCTCGCCAGAGGCGAGCCCATCTGTGCCCATCCGTGACCAGACGGGACCCGGGGCCAGGATCCCTGGTTCGCGCATTACTTACGATAGAGGTGAGCTATTGGGATGTAACCTGAGCGATACGTCCCTCGAGGAGGGGAGTGCAGCCCTACTTCGACAGGAAGGGTTGTGGAGGGCTCCGGAGAAAGGGCCCGGAGGGTTTCTTGCTCATAAAGCCGGGGTCGTGCACTATGGGCTGTTAAACACTCGTTCCCTCCAAAAACACAATGGAGAGGTGTTTTCGTTACTGGAGGACGGGGAGCTCGACGTGTTAGGAGTCACGGAGACGTGGCTGGAGGACTCTTCGTTGCCGGATCTTGCGGCTGCTCTACCGGCAAACTTTTCGATTTTATGTTGTAATAGAGTGAGTGAGAAGAGAGGCGGAGGGGTGGCACTTTTCTTTACAGACCGTATGCGAGGAGAAACAATCTTGGCAGAAAATTTGGGAGGGACGGAGGTGCTCGGTGTTAAACTGAGGTTGGGGATAGACTGCTTGATAGTCCTGGTGGTGTATCGTCCTCCATGGGGCATGCCGGAGTTTCCAGACTTGTTCGTGAAGTTAGTGCAGGACTTGCGCTCGAGGTACGACAATATGGTTATATTGGGAGACTTTAACTACCACTGGGAAACTACCCCTAAAGAAGGGCAGGCTAGTCAGATTGATGAGGCTCTATCATCGCTAGGGCTAGTCCAACAAGTAAAGGGGCCGACACATGTGAAAGGTCACATGCTTGATCTGGTGTGGACGTCACTTCCGGTACAGGGATTGACGATTACGTTGCCTTGTGTCTGGTCGGATCATTATCTGGTGAAGGGAGATCTCCTGATGAACCTACAAAAAATGAAACCTGTAGAAGGACAGAGGGTGGTGAGGAAATGGAAAAATATCAATGGAGACAAAATGGTAGTACATCTCCTAGCGAATCCACCCCTGAATTCTCTGAATGAGAATCCGGATGCCCTTTTCAGTAATTTGGATGACAGACTTCGAAAAGCGGCCGATCATGTGGCGCCAGCACGAAGGGTCAATTTAGTGAATAGAGGCTCGGGATCCCCTTGGTATAATGACTCTCTTAGGGAGAAGAAGAGGGTTCTGCGCAAGGCGGAGAGAGCTTGGCGCAGAGCCTATGACACCAAGGCGCGAAGTCTCTATTCACTAGAACTAGCGTCCTATAAACGGGCCATAACAGCTAGGAAGGCCGAGTTTTATGAGGAAAGGATCACTACAGCTATAGATCCACAAAAAGAAATCTTTAGAGTTCTAAATGAACTCAGGAAAATAAAAGAACAGAGGCCGGAGTTCACTCTAGAGGACTGTCAGAGATTTCAGGAATTTTTCACCAGTAAAATTACTGATCTCATCTCTGAAATTGCTTGCACCCCCACGCATGCCTGCCCCCTACAGATTACCCCGGTTAAGAAGTTGGTGGACAGTCCTTTGGACACCCTACCCTTGATTGCGAAGGAGGGACTGCCACTGCTTATGGGGCGAGTTAAGTCTGGCTCTCAGTCTGATCCTTGCCCTCCTGAAGTATTTAAACTGGCTATGCCAGGGATGGAGGAAGAGGTTTTGGCCCTCCTGAACTCATCCTTAGCATTAGGCAAGGTTCCACTAGCCTTTAAGGAAGCACGACTGATCCCTTTGCTAAAAAAAACAGGGGCAGACGTGAAATGCCTGAAAAATTTCAGGCCTATTTCCCAGATTCCTTTCCTGGCCAAAGTGCTAGAACAGCATGTTTTGTCCTACCTTTCCGACCATCTGGAAAGGAGCGGCCTGCTGGAACCGAATCAATCGGAGTTCTGTGCAAATCACAGCATGGAACTGGTTATGTTGTCCATCTTAGATGAGCTCAGGAATAGGGCAGATAGGAGGATACCTGGTGCCCTGGTGTTGTTAGACCTCTCCGCAGCGTTTGACACCGTGCGTCATAAACAACTACTGTCGCGGTTGAGGGATTTCGGCATCCGGGGCACAGCTCTTGCCTGGTTTGCCTCTTTCTTACAAGGAAGGACACAAAGAGTACAGCTGGGAGAATTGCTCTCCACTGCAACGCCAATTTCTTGTGGAGTGCCGCAGGGGTCTGCTTTGTCGCCCCTTCTATTTAATATATACCTACAACCGTTGATTTCACTCCTCAATCAAATGGATTGTCAGGTGTATAACTACGCTGACGACACCCAAATCATCGGGGCGGTAGCAAGGCTGCAAAATATTCTTAAGTATACAGCCAATTGGATGTCTTTGAACTCCTTAAAAATCAACCCTGACAAGACGGAGGTCCTACCAATCACCATTGCTGGTAGTCCTTGGCACGACGGGTTTTGGCCAAGAGAACTTGGGCCACCCCCAGAACCTGCAGCGGTGGTAAAAAGCTTAGGCATCCAAGTGGATGACAAACTATCCATGCGGAAGCAAGTCACCATGGTGGCAGGAACCTGTGTCGGTCTTCTCCGACAACTGAGGAAAATTGCGCCACTATTGTCATTCTCCACCTTGAGACAGGCGGTTTCCGCAATGATACTATCAAGGTTGGATTATGGCAATTCGCTGTATTTAGGACTGCCCCAAAAACTTTTGGATAAGTTGCAAGTGGTGATGAATGATGCCGCCAGGCTCATTTTTAAGAAACCAAGGAACTCGCATGCGTCCCCACTTTTGCGTGAGCTACACTGGCTGCCAGTAAGGCAGAGGGTGCTCTTTAAAGGGCTCTGTATTGCACACAAATCACTCTATGGCAAGGCCCCAGGATACATCAAGACCCGTCTGACTCCATATATACCAGGTAGGGTGTTAAGATCTGCTGAAGCAATCCTTCTGACCCAACCATGCTTCAGACTGGCCACAGTGGGTGGCCGTGCCATCTCCAATACCCTCCCAGCAGTTTGGAACAATCTGCCGACTGATCTGCGGAAGGAGTCCAATCTGATGTCCTTCCGGAAGAAGCTGAAAACTGTTCTTTTTCAGAGGGCCTGGGGTGGGCTTTAACTCCTGGTAGGGCCCTTTAGGAATTTGTTGTGCTACCTGACAAAGCGCTTAGAGACCCCAGGGTTATAATTGCGCTATATAAATCGAATAAAATAAATAAATAAATAAATAAATGTGCGATTCTCAATTAGAGAATCGCAAACTGAGAATGCTATTTCAAGGGTGCCAGGGTGTCAAAAGGACACCCTGTTGCACCCCTGAAATCTGCATATGAGTACATCTTGCACACACACATGCCCCAAAGGCATGTGTGTGTGTAAAATGGAACTTTGCAAAATGCACTTTAGTGCATTTTTCAAAGTTTTTGCAAATTACCATGAAGTTCAACTTCATGGCAATTTGCTCCCCCTATTAGCAAAATAGCTAATGTTTTTACTTTAATGCATTGCATTTAAGGAATCTCAATTTGAGATACCTTAAATGCAATCGCAGTTTAAGTAATCGCAATTTAAATCGCGATTTTTGCATTTTGGATGATGCATCCCAAATGCAAAAATACCGGTCTCAAAGGGGCATATTCTGAGAATCTGCCCGTTTGCGACCAGTTTTTGCTTTGATGCATGTGGGCCTATATTGGTAGAAAACAGGGAACTGCCATGGGCACCTCCTTCGCACCAACCTGTGCAAATCTTTTCACTGGGGATGGCAGAAGTAGGTAACCTGGGCAGAGGAGAATCATGATATGATGGAGTGTGTAATCTTATGGTCCAGATTTATTGATGACTTGTTCATCATACTGGATGGAGAAGACAATCATTGATTACATTCTTAGAAAGATTGAATAAAAATAATTGTAACATCCAGCTGGCAAACAATTAAAGTAGCCATGTGATTGATTATTTGGATGTGTAATTATATCCAGATAATGGTGAACCGTGCAGCAAAATGATTGCAAGGCAACAGCCATTAAGATTATACTACATGCCAATAGTAGGTATTCCAAGGTTCTAAAATGAAATGATCTTTAAGGAGAGTTATTGAGAGGAGGTAGAAGATGTTCAAAAGTAATGGACTTAGAAATAGAGGTGCAGGTTAGGAACCACATATTCCAAGCAACAGGATGTCCAGAATTTATTTTGGAAGATTCCTGTAAAAGTAAAAACAAAAAACAGGGAACAATTATTATCAACAACTTTGAGAAAAAGAGGAGAAGTGGACAGCAAACAAGTGCATCCTTGTAGATTCAGTATAGATTAGCTTACAAAGCACAGTAAGATCAAGGATCTTGTATAAAAATGTTAGAACCTGCTATGAGATGATGTACATTTAAAGGTAATAGTAGGAATGCACCATCAGATAGCTTACAAAAGAATATGTGGTCTTGAAAGACCTCCTTATGAGGAGTCACTTGGAGACTCTGGAGTAAATGAAGAAAAAACATGATTTGTCGACTGGGCGGAAAAGTGGCGGACGGTCTTCCCATCCGCCGTGTTACCCCCCACCATACTAATATGGTGGGGGAAATGGGTGGCTGGCGGGCGGGGAAGGATGCAGGGCGGATCATCACCGCCATGTGGGCCATGGCAATCGCCCTACATCCTAATGGACCCCCTAGAATCTTCTCAATCCCCGCTACCCTTCAGGGACCTACAAAACCACTTTAACTTACAGGACATAGATCTTTATGATTTTTTTAAACTTAAGGTTGTTCTTTGTAGATTACAACTTCCAAATAAGGACCCGTCACTTATCAAGACCATTTTATCCTTTAATGAATCCGGTCACCAGGCCTCTAAGTTTTACCATCTTATACAACCAAAGTCCTCCAACACATCCTCAAAACTCCAAGCTGAGTGGGACCGCACTGAAAAGATTACACCACAAAACTTGCATCAGAAATAGAGATCAGTGTTCTCATATAAAATCTCCCCTACACTAGCACAGACAAAATTCTGGTTATTACACAGGACATTCTGGACCCTTGCACACCTCCACAAACTCTCGCTTAGAGAGACACCAGCTTGCTGGAATTGGAATGACCCCATGGGTGATCTCCCTCATCTCCTCTTCTATTGTAGCGCAGTCTCCCGTTTTTGGGACTCAGTGTTTAGCTTAATCCATTCCACCTGTGGAGTCCCTTAGAGCAGACTTTCTTAACATGACTTGAGGGGTTTTAAGACCCAAACATAAGATCTCATGAACACAGTCTACCAATTGATATCCTATTCACTGCTGCATGCACAACTATCTTAGCTAATTGGAAGACTACATCCACAACCTCCTACCGATCCTGGCTAAACTGGGTCTCCTTCCTGAGAGGAGCAGATAACATCTCACTATAAAATTCCCCATGGATTGTATGCAACACACCCATCTGGAACTCCCTTGACAATTACCTTGCCACCTCTAAACCACCATGAAAGCCCACCAGGAGATCCTCTTCTACATTCCAGTACATTTCCCCTTCTCACACCTGCACAAACATGAGAGTAACTAAACCTGACAATGTCACCCTCCTAAGCCCAGTGATGACTCCTTAGAGGGATAGGTCATGTAACCTGAACTCCACTTGAAACTAAATGCTCTAGGTGCCTCCTAGATGTTACCCACAGACAGAGCGGGTCGACTCTATAGCTACTAGCACCCCTCACTTCTCTCTTTATCTATCTCTATCATTTATTATATGTCAGACCATTCAACTCAAGGGCCCATCAGGACTTCATCTGTTGCTTTTCTTATGCTCATCAACTGTTACTAACCATCTAGGTCTGTACACGACAGAAATGTATATCTTCGATTGTTCCCTTGTATTATTAGACTATTTTTTTACCTTTTGTTTGCTCTTTATTGTTTATTGTTTATAGAAAATGCTCAATAAAATACTCCTGAAATAAAAAAATAAAACATATTTAAAAAATAAAAATAAAAACATGGTCAAAAACATACACAACACTCCACAAGTGTGTTGCTGATCTAAATGTATTTGTTCAGTGAACCAGAATCACATGATAGACAACAAGTTTTTGTCGGCTCTACAAGCCTGATCATGTTGGCTACATATTCACTGTATGCCATTTAAACCAAGGACTATTGCATATCCAGTCACTTGAATGAGATACAATCCACTCTGTTTCATGCACTCTATGCTATACCATATTAGTTAAATATACATTTCATTATAATTAGTTTTGACCCTATCACCATAAGATCAAAAATTATTCCTCCGTGGGATCATACAATCGTGTTGACCAAATCACCATCAAATCAATAATTATTCCTTTGTAGGATCAAACTCAGTAATATAAAAACGCACATCATTATTCCCCAAAAATCAATATCATGCATGCCATTTTTTACATGTTACAGTCAAATTCTTTAATTTGCATCTTTTACGTCTCTTTTTTATATTTTGTGACCTATATTACCCATTTATATACAGTGTGTATACAGTAATTGCACACAAGTGAGCAATTTAAATCTTGTTTATACTGAAACATATTATCATACAAAACAAGTAAATAGTTTCTAATTCATTAACCAATTCAATTATTTTCATAAGTATTAGGCCCACGAGGGGAATATCTCGCCTAATGATCTCATCATTGGGAGGCACATTAATTGATAGTATGTCAATCTAGCCTCATAATCTTAGCACAAATCTTCTCCCAAACTCCTTTTGTTTTCCTCCATATGCATCCATCGACTTATATTATATAATCAGAGGAGAAACAGAGTGCAGATGAAATTCAAGAGTGGAGGGAAAGAATAGAAAAAAGAAAAATCATCTCCCCTTTTTTCCTTCTTCTCCACTCTGTATTCTTTTGCACTCTGTTTCTGATAGAAATGAGCAATATTATCAGCCTTACTTTGCCCTGGCTATCCATCCTGAGTTCACCTGAAATATCTAGCTAGGAAAATGACCATCACAGATGGTGATAGGTAACTTTGGAGCTCATACTCTCTCATTCTCAAAATCCCTTAATCAAAAGGTCAAAGCAACTAAAGTAATCCTTCTCCCAAAGTTTCAGTGTCTAGAATTCCCCTTTCCCCTTTCCACTCACCCTAACACTAAAAATAAAAGAATTGAAAAGTTTGTTATTGCAACACTTCATCACAATCTAAGTACCTTTATCAATGATGTGGTCTGCTAGTCTAGAGAGTCGCATTCTGTAAATAAAATCTTATAAGTCCACAGTATTTCACACTACTTTGTATATTGTTTTTATATTTTTAACTGTTATTTAATTTCATATAGATATTTCATAGTGCGCACACAAGTATCATGTAATGTTTGTGCATGCTCGCTCAATTTGAATGCATGTGTTCTTACATTAAGCACTTTCTCACCCTTTGTGCCTTTCTGTCTAGTCAGCATAAAAAAATGCAATAAAAAAGAAATAAGTATGCCTGCACAAATGGGCCGAGCTGCTTCATCGAAATTTCTCAGGGGTGCAGGTGCTGACCCAGCAGGTGGCTTTGTTATCAATAATTCAGGGTGGGAGTGGGTATGGGCCTAAGCGTGCTTTACTTATAGCACAATGTGGATTATTGCTTGTTTTCTCCTAGTCACAATCCATTGTACATGAAGTACAATCTTTAATATATACACAACCCATTAGGGAAAAGTGCTTGCCAACTTTCTTACTTACTTATGCCTACTACCCCTCCTGGGGTATACACCATCAAACAGGGCTCTCCAGCCTTCTGTGGTCTGGGCTTTTATTTCAATCTGACTCCAAGTGAGAGGTCTTTCTTTCCAAAATTGGGCTGAGGAGGGGAGCAGGCACACGCACTTTCCCTCACCTGCTGCTGGGGCCTTGACGCTGCTCGTTCCCCCTGCCGCCGTAGTTTCCAGCTCCACGGACGCAGTGGGGGGGAACTACAACTCCCAGCAAGCCTTGGGTGAAGTTCCGGTCCCGCCCACACATCCACCGGATCAGCGCGCCCGGAGGCGCTCAAATTGAGGAAGCTCCCACGGAGGAGCGGGGGTCTTTCTTTCCAAAATTGGGCTGAGGAGGGGAGAAGGCACACGCACTTTCCCTCACCTGCTGCTGGGGCCCTGACGCTGCTCGATCCCCCTGCCGCCGTAGTTTCCAGCTCCACGGACGCAGTTGGGGGGAACTACAGCTCCCAGCAAGCCTTGGGTGAAGTTCCGGTCCCGCCCACACATCCACCGGATCAGCGCGCCCGGAGGCGCTCAAATTGAGGAAGCTCCCTCCGCGTCGCGGACGCCGGGCTAAGCCCGGGCAAAGGGCGGGCCCTCTGTGGCCCTCAGAGGCCAGCAGAGGACGGGACGGGCCACCCCACTTGGATTCTTTGGACGAGGAGGTACCTATATTTATAACTTTCCTATAATTCTGCCATTCCATTTGTTCATTGACTCCTATGTAGCAGTGTTTTCCACTAGTCATGTCCATCTGGGAGGAGCTGAATGCCCTGTGTGGCACAAAGTATGTACCGGAAGCTTTGACCCCTCCTAAATTGGGTACAGACGCTGACCAACTTAATTGCACTCTATTTGACGTACCTTTCTCCCCCAATAAAACTCATGCACAAACCAACACCACGTCCCGGGAATCAACCAGCAAAAGGGAGCATGCTGAGGTCAAAAATAAGGTCAACGAGGATAATCTACCAAATGTTGAGGGGGACGAAATGTGCATTAGCCCCCCATTGTGCCCCTCTGACTCAATTTCACTAACATCGGCTAAGAACTTACTGGCTCAGATTGAGCAACTGTTAATCTCGGCTTTATCACCTTTGATCATAAAAATCAACGATCTAGGGGACAGGTTGACTTTTATTGAAAAAACAATAAAAAAGAACTATTCATCAACCGACAAAATTGATGCACCTATTTGCCCTACTCCCTCTATCAATTATGAAAAGTCCAATCCCACTGCATGCAGAAAAAATCAAACTCTGGAACCCCCCTTCGTTACACTCATTCCAAGAGGCCAGAATGTTACCCTTAATCCCGTACCCGTACCATATAGAGCACCAAGGTCTACACCTGACAGAAGGCACTGCATCAATCTACCCCCCGAAGCCGCTCCATTCGTGACTGTTCTCTCTGGGGGCCCTGCTTTGAGCCACGGCAAAATTGAAACTCATCAGGATTTGCTTAACAAAGCGATTCTTTGGTTAAAACAAAACAGACCGTTGCCACCTGCATTAGACGGCGGAATCCTGAGTGTCAGGAGGGTGGGGTGGCTAGGTACGCTGCCCAAAGACATTTCGGGGGACTTGATTTTAATTAAATTTAAGGATAGGAACATTGTCCCCTACCTCCGTTCCTCCCACCCGAAAGAAGGGGATGGTCCCATTTGTATTTGGGATCTGCATGATTTTTATCCCAGCCCCCGGTACAAATCGCTACCAAGACTAATGTCACTGAACAATAATTCTTGGTGAAAGGGGATCCCGGGTACCTTGTGCCATTAATTTTTTATTTTCTTCTTACTTTTTTACTTTTTGTGTTTTAATCCTTGACTATTCATGTAATTTGATCTGATTAGTTAAATTGTTTCTTGTTTATTTTTATCATTGACTTTTTTTTTTTAATCCTGCTAATGATTTGATGAGTTACCTTTGTATGTATGTATTTTTCTTTCTTGTTGCTTTTATGGTTTTAAACTAAAAACCGAATAAAGCTTATTTGACTCCAAGTGTAATCCATCTACTTGCAGTCAGCCTTGAGGCTTCAGTGCCAGATGTTTCTTGGCCTGCCTCTTTTTCGTTTCCCTTGAGGATTCAAGGTCAAGGCGTGTCTGGTGGTGTTTGATGCAGTCTTGCAGATGGTGTGACCTATCCAGCCCCAGCATGTGTTCCGGATTTCTTCATGAGCAGGGACCCGGAAAGTCTGCTGCCATAGGTCGTTGTTACTGATGATGTGTCACCAGCAAATTTGGAGGATTTTTCTCAGACAGGTGTTGATGAAGGTCTTGGCTTTGTTGACGGTGGTCACTGTTGTCCTCCAGGTTTCTGCTCCATAAAGAAGGACAGGCTTTCCAATGGTGTTAAAAAGCCTAATCTTGGTGTGCAGTGTTATGTCCTTGGATCTCTGTTTCTTCTTTAGCTGAATGAAGGCAGCCCTTGCTTTGCCGATTCTTGCCTTGACATCGGCGTTAATGCTTGTCTATGGCGCTACTCAGGTAGGTAAAAACCTCAATCACTTCCAGTGCATTGCCTGCAAGAGTGACTGCAGTTGTGCTGGCTGTGTTAGCAATAAGGATCTTGGTATTTCACCTTTGGATATTGAGGCCAAATTGTGCTGATCGGGCTGCCACAATGTCAGTCTTGTCTTGCATCTAAAGATGGGTATGGGAGCTTAGGGCTAGGTTTTCTGCAAAGTCTAGGTCATTGAGCTTTATCCAAGGTATCCACTGAAACCTAATTCTTCTCCTTGCTGTTAATGTCTTCAAAATCCAGACAATGTCCAGCAGGAAGAGAAAAGGTGAAAGCAAATATCTCGGGTGGACTACGGTCCTCACTTGGGACACTTCCGTGAGTTGTCCTCCATGGACTATCTTGCAAGCCGTTCCCTTGTAAGAGTTCCTGATGATTCTTACAAGTTTATCTTGTGCACCATAGTGGCTGAGTAGTTTCCAAAGGGTCTCTCTGTCCACACTATTGAATGCCTTCTCATAGTCAATGAAGTTGACATGGAGAGGTAAGTTCCATTCCATTGACTGCTCAATGATGATGCGCAGTGTTGCAATCTAGTCTATGCAGGAGCTAACTTTGTGGAAGCCAGCTTGATGGTCTCGCAGCTGAGTGTCAATGTGTTCCTTCATTCTGTTCAGGATGACTTTGTTGAACACTTTGCCTGAGGTTCATAGAATAGTGAGGGATAAGAACATCTGCGAGCCGGTGAGTCAGCACCGAGGCAACAAGGCTCGGGGGGGGGTGTAATCTGCTGACCAGGTTGTTGGCTGAGGCTGGTACTGCCTCAGTCGCTTGGAGGTGAGACGTTTGTCGCGGAGCCTGTTGCCAGCTGCTAAGACTGCCCCTGGGCTGTCGCTGTTTTTGCTGCTTCGCAGCCCCTGTCCATTACTTCTGGGCATTCAACACTCATGAGAGGGGTCAAGAGGTGTCTAAGTTTCGGCCCCGCCTAGCCCGCAAATAACACCTTGTGGACTTACCATGGAAAACATCAAGCCGCTTAGAAGACTACAACGGAGAAAGGGCACTACTCTCCGCTCCGCCTCTCCCGGGGAGGTTCAACAGGAGTCGCCACCACCTCAAGACACAACGTTACACTCAGGTGGCCTACCATCGCAATCTCGGATCAGCGACTTCTTCGGAAAAACTCCTCTCCAAAAGGGCTCTCCTTCCACTCATCTACTACGGCCCGACGTGGATTTTAATGCTGACACTCAGAGCGAAAACAATTGCTCTCCTAGCCCCGTTCACATTAAAAACTTAATTCTGTAGAAACCTTCTCTGTCCTCGCCCAAAACCTCTGCCTTATATGAGACATACCAGCTGCATACGCTTTCTCAGGAGGTCGCTACTACGACCCAGGACAGTCTCTCTGCCTCACTGAGCGCCTCCTCTGCAGCCCTGGGAAATTCATCCTCACCTGTTTTCAGCTCAGACTCCTTAAATACTACTGTATTAAACACTGCGACCAAGCTGCAAGTCCAAGCCTAGGTCTATGGCAGCGCCCAGTTGACACCACCAGATCACCTTGATAACTGCAACGCGGCTAATCCAACTTTGAAGCCCCAACTTCAACACAGCCCAAGCTTATGTTCAGGGGCTCCCTTAATTGGACATAACGACCATTCATCTTCAAACAAGAGGTTTAACTATGATGATTCTTCCTTACCTTACAAACTATCCAACCGTTTCCTGGCCTCCTTAGAAGCCCGAATCGTAGATTCACTTGCTCACTCACCGGGCTTTAGCCCGCTCTCAAACTCTCTTAGAACGTTAACGGAGGACCGGGAATCTCCAGTGTTTACCTCCTTGAACACCACAAACTCTATCTTGGTCTCACTGGCATCTCTGCATGCAAACCAAGACGCAATAGCTAAAGCCACGTTATGGCAGTCGCAGAAAATGGAGCTGCAGATCGACTTAATGCAAACTCTGGCTTCAGCACTATCGGACCTGGGCTCCAGGATAACCTCTCTTGAAGGCTTGGCGGCACTAATGGGCACTCCGAATTGTCTAACCCAGGGTGGTGTGGAGTGGAAAAACGATGGATTTGGGCCCAGATCTTTTGACTGGGGTGAATGTGTGACATTGATCCACATTCTGTCCATCATTGTTGTTTTTGCAGTAACCGCTCTAAGTGTACTGGGGATGCTCAGACGTGAGTCCCAGGCACTCCACATCACTGGAAGCAAGCTAGCCGGGCTGATGAGAGGTGTTACCTCGAAACCGGTCCGGTCCTCGGATGCTTGTTTCCGTTCTGGGAAGGACATGGCTTTTGTAGTTCGGACTGGACTGTTCCCATGGGGCACAGGGTCAGCGCTGATTTGCATATCGCCATTGTCTAACCCAGGGTGGTGTGGAGTGGAAAAACGATGGATTTGGGCCCAGATCTTTTGACTGGGGTGAATGTGTGACATTGATCCACATTCTGTCCATCATTGTTGTTTTTGCAGTAACCGCTCTAAGTGTACTGGGGATGCTCAGACGTGAGTCCAAGGCACTCCACACCACTGGAAGCAAGCTAGCCGGGCTGATGAGAGGTGTTACCTCGAAACCGGTCCGGTCCTCGGATGCTTGTTTCCGTTCTGGGAAGGACATGGCTTTTGTAGTTCGGACTGGACTGTTCCCATGGGGCACAGGGTCAGCGCTGATTTGCATATCGCCATTGTCTAACCCAGGGTGGTGTGGAGTGGAAAAACGATGGATTTGGGCCCAGATCTTTTGACTGGGTTGAATGTGTGACATTGATCCACATTCTGTCCATCATTGTTGTTTTTGCAGTAACCACTCCGAATTCTTGCCCTTGCTCTCCAATAATCAACAAATTTTCGTCTCTCCCCGAAATCCTGAGTGTAATCTTGAAAAGTGTGAAGTGCCACAACAACGGAGATGGACCATTAGAGCCCACACGAGAGTCTCATCTTTCATTCACCGTTGAAGAGCCCTCATGCTCTGCCATAGTTCCTAGTCCATCCCCAGAGAAAAAATACTTCCCCTTGTGTCGGCCCAGTCACAATAAGTCCAACCCGCTTTACACCTGGGACTAGCCCCTGCCCCCCCCAAAGCGGGCTTTGAACCCACTGAAGTTACTAGTCGAACACCAATGCAATTATTAACTACACGATCTGTCTGCTCCGACACTGTCCATATGGACATGACCCACAGCTTTCCTAATGCCTCATTGAAACCTTCATTGTCAAGGAGGGAGAAAAAGAAACTCAAAAAACAATTTAAAAAACAATGCTTAGCGAAAAGGAGAGCGGGGCTTGAAGGCTCAGCAGCACTCAGTTTGCCAGCCATTAAATCAAGGGCTCTCCCTTACTTCCCCATCTTCAACTTGCCTTCAAAATCCAAAACAAAAACTACTGAAAAAAGCACGACTGCCGTGGGTTTAAAGGTCACCAGTGAACAGCCCGGTCTATCAATCCTGGGAGGTCCGGGGCCACAACAGCCATCGGACTAAGCTTCCCACCAACAGTGAATGATCCATTGTCTAACAAACTCACAGCATCAATTACCCACGATCAAAGACTTAGGAATCAGACCATCACTGTACAGTCTGCTGCAGCAATACCAGAAACTCGGAAGAGTCCACTTAAATGTCAGGTAATGGCGAAATCATTGAACGCGAACTCGCAAAGTTATTATTATTATTATTATTATTAAAAAATGTTATAAAGCGCGTAGTCACCCGTAGGTATCCCAGCGCTAAGATCCCTGCACCTGCGGGTCAGTAGGCAAAAAAAAAGGGGGGGGAGGGGGAAGGTCAGAATTCAGGGAGGACAGAATGTAAGGGAAGAGATGGGTTTTCAACCGCTTCCTGAATCGTAAATAGTTTGCTTCTGTTCTCAGGTCGCGGGGAAGTGCGTTCCAAAGGCGTGCGGTGTGGACCGAGAAGCGTCTTCCACCCGAGCGTGCCTTCTTGACTCTGGGGATGATAATAAGAAACTCCTGATCAGATAGGAGGGATCTTGGGGCTTTATATGGTCTGATAAATTTTCTTAAAATAGGGGGGCCTTTATTTTGAAGCAGTTTGTGGGCTAGGCAGAGGGCTTTGAACTTCACTCGCTCTCTCACTGGGAGCCAGTGAAGGAGCTTCAAGGCTGGTTTGGCCGAAGCTCTGGCAGGAGTATTAGTGAGGATCCGGGCAGCGGCGTTTTGGATCCTTTGTAGCTTGTTCAAAGTTGCCTCAGGGGCGCCTAAGTAGATGGAGTTACTGTAATCTAGCCTAGATAGTATCAGGCCTTGGATTAACAGTTTTTGAGAGGTGGGAGGAAGTAGGGGCAAAATCTTTCTCATTGACTTGAGGAGCCCAAAGCATGTCCCGGCTACTTTTTTTGCTTGTGTGGTGAATGACAGATCAGTTTCGAGCCACACACCCAGGCTTTTTACCTCGTGTTTCGGGTCTGGGGGGGGCCCAGACAGGGTGGCCAGATGTTCTGAGGGAGGGAGAGCCCTTTCTGACCAAGGAGGAGAATGTCAGTCTTTGAGCCATTCAGTTTTAAAGCTGAACTATTCATCCAACCTTGTATCTGCGTCAGACAGTTGTATAAGTCCGCAGGTTGTTGACTTGGGTGGGATAAGGACACCACTAATTGTGTGTCATCAGCTTAGCTGACGATACTCACTCCGAACGGGATGAAAACCTCCTCCAATGGGGACATGTAGATATTGAATAATGTAGGGCTCAGAGAGGAGCCCTGAGGCACGCCACATTGGAGGGGTGTTTCGGAGGAGCGGGTGTTATTCTCCCAGATCTGAAAGGAGCGTTGGCCCAGAAAGGACGAGAGCCAAGACAGTGCGGTACCTTCCACACCGACCCTCCTAAGCCGCTGGATAAGGAGCTGGTGGTTGACGGTGTCGAAGGCCGCACTAAGGTCGAGGAGGATCACTGACACTGATCCTCCCGCGTCTAGAAGTGCTCTGGCCTCCTCCACCGCCGCAAGGAGGGCGATGTCAGTGCCCTGCCCTGGGCGGAAACCTGTCTGTGAGCTTTTTAGCCGATTATTGGTTTCCAGAAATTGTGACAGTTTCCTATTCAAAAGTTTTTCGGCAATCTTGCTAGTCCCGGGGAGGAGGGAAATTGGCCTGTAGTTGGCCAGGTCCACAGGGTCCAAAGATGGTTTCTTTAATAGCGCCTTGACGACTGCCGCCTTCCAACTAGAGGGAACGACTCCCTGTTGCAATGAAGCGCTGATAAGATGGGTAAGGGGGGGACGATGATGGGTGCTACTTCCTTGAGGATACGTAGCGGGGCGGGGTCCCTGGGAGATCCGCTTTTGATGATATTTAGCGTGTTTTCAACCTCTTCGGTGGTCACTTGTCCCCAAGAAGATAAGCAGGGGGAGGTAGGGGTATTGAAGATCTCTTTTTCCTCGCTCGGATTTATGGTTGGAATCGAGTCGAGGATTTTCTGGATCTTCTCTTTGAAGAAGCTAGCTAGCTGATGGCAATTTTTCCTCATCTGCCTTGGGGTCTGGTGGGTTTCTCGGTCCGGGGTCTGGAACCTTAAGGAGTTCTTTTAAGATAATAAAAGATTCTTTGCTGGAGCAAGCAGAATTTTCTATTCTTTCTTGAAAGAATATACTTTTTGTCTTGCATATGGCGGTTTATAAGTTTGTAAAGAGGTGAGGTAGGCGTCCTTCTTTACATTAGACTTATCCCTCCTCCAGGAATGTTCTGTTCTCTTACAATCCTGTTGCAGAGACTTAAGCTCTGGAGTGTACCAAGGAGCGGGGGGCACTCGTTTGGTATGTTTGAGAGTGGCGGTTTTAGGGAGGAGTTTGTCTAAAGAAGATGTGACCCAAGAGTTGAACTGTTCATCGGCAGTAACAGGATCGGTGGAGAGGGCAGGCATTGAGTCTGAAAGACTGGTGGCCCATTCGGCTGGTACAAGCTTGTGCCAACGTCTGTCGGTAACCTGAATTTTGGCGGTTTTGGGGGGTACTATGGGTAAATCCCAAAAAATAGGGATTAGAAAGTGATCTGTCCACGGAAGAGGAAGGGGGGGACAGGTGGTAATGCCTGCGATATTAGTGAGGACGGGGTCTAGGAGGTGTCCCTTGTCGTGGGTGGGTTTGTTATTGACCAGCCGGACGTTAAATGACATAAGGTCCAGAAGAAGGTCGGATGCTGTCCGATCTGTGGGGTCTGTGAAGTGAATATTGAGATCGCCCACGATGAGGAAATTAGGGGCGGAGGAAGCTAATTGTGACACCATGTCAGTGAAAGCATTAAGGAATTTCCCTGGTGTACCCGGAGGGCGGTAAATCAACAGTCCTGAAAGGGAATGTACCGGGGAGGTTTGAATGGCAAAATGGCAGCTTTCGTAATCTTCAATGTTGGCGTTGCTGATTCTACAGACAAGGTGTTCTCTGTAGATTATTGCCAGCCCCCCTCCTCTCCCTTTGGGTCTGTGCAGAGCTTGAATAAGATAGCCTGGGGGTAGGGCAATGACAATGTCAGAATCTGAGCTAGCAGAGAGCCAGGTTTCTGAGAGAAACAGTACGTCCAGACCATGATCCTGTATCAGCAGGTTGGTTTCATGTGCATGCCTGGGGAGGGAGCGGCAGTTAAGGAGGCCTATCTGAAGTCCAGGTTTAACCGGGGTCTGAGTAACTGGGTTACAGCGTGTGCAGTTGGAAAAGGGTTTACCTTCACCGTGGATATAGCGACACTCCTGATTTTTTTCCGGGTGAAGAGCCCGGAGCATGTCACTCGTGTACACCAAACGGTCGTGAGATGAATCCAGCAGAGTCCCTGGGCCTGGGTCCGGCCGGGCCCGGACGGGCCCAGACGGGCTTGCCTTAGGCGCGCCTTCGGCGCGCTGACGGTGCGCCCGCTGCGCCCATCCGCTGCGCGTACGTGAAATGCACATGTTTAAGAAGGTGAAGGGGGCGTGGCCTCGAGCAAGTGGGAGTGGCCACAGGACCGGCTCACTCGCTGCTGGCGGCGATTAGCTGGGCGTTCCCGCTGCAGCGTTAGCTCTGCTGCGTGACGGTAGGAAGGAGCGAATTAAGCCCACAGTGATTCAATCAGGTAGGAAGGGGGGATAACAGTGACAAATTATTACACACAAAGTTTTTTTAAAATCAGCGTACTTTCTAGTTAAAAGAGCTCCCGGCTGTGCCTCAGGAGTAGGAATCTAACCAGAGCTCGTAATCAACTCTGTTTAAGAAGGCGAAGGGGGCGTGGCCTCGAGCGAGTGGGCGTGGCCACAGGACCGGCTCACTCGCTGCTGGCGGCGATTAGCTGGGCGTTCCCGCTGCAGCGTTAGCTCTGCTGCGTGACGGTAGGAAGGAGCGAATTAAGCCCACAGTGATTCAATCAGGTAGGAAGGGGGGATAACAGTGACAAATTATTACACACAAAGTTTTTTTAAAATCAGCGTACTTTCTAGTTAAAAGAGCTCCCGGCTGTGCCTCAGGAGTAGGAATCTAACCAGAGCTCGTAATCAACTCTGTTTAAGAAGGCGAAGGGGGCGTGGCCTCGAGCGAGTGGGCGTGGCCACAGGACTGGCTCACTCGCTGCTGGCGGCGATTAGCTGGGCGTTCCCGCTGCAGCGTTAGCTCTGCTGCGTGACGGTAGGAAGGAGCGAATTAAGCCCACAGTGATTCAATCAGGTAGGAAGGGGGGATAACAGTGACAAATTATTACACACAAAGTTTTTTTTAAATCAGCGTACTTTCTAGTTAAAAGAGCTCCCGGCTGTGCCTCAGGAGTAGGAATCTAACCAGAGCTCGTAATCAACTCTGTTTAAGAAGGCGAAGGGGGCGTGGCCTCGAGCGAGTGGGCGTGGCCACAGGACCAGCTCACTCGCTGCTGGCGGCGATTAGCTGGGCGTTCCCGCTGCAGCGTTAGCTCTGCTGCGTGACGGTAGGAAGGAGCAAATTAAGCCCACAGTGATTCAATCAGGTAGGAAGGGGGGATAACAGTGACAAATTATTACACACAAAGTTTTTTTTAAATCAGCGTACTTTCTAGTTAAAAGAGCTCCCGGCTGTGCCTCAGGAGTAGGAATCTCAAAGTGCAATAGAGGGCGACGCAACAAGCCGCTGTGCTTATCATCTACCTGAGGACCCATCTAGAGCCGGTTGGCTCTCCACTGTGCACATGCAGAGGCCCTGTCCGCCCCAAATGCCACAAGTATCAGAAACGGTAAGCCACCCGGGGGTGAACAATCACCCACCTGAAGCTCGCTTCCAACTTATGACGGCGCCAGCACCTTCAAATGATCCAGCTAGGACCCAGAATCACCAGAACCTAGAAAAGGGGGCAGAACTAGTCTTTCTTCCTCACTACGAGCATAAGGGCTCATATGACGTCCTCAATAGAGGCAATCTCATCCGTCTATTCAACTGTGTTCCAGCGTTGTCAGGGGTCACCTCCTCAGACCATATATCGGTCAAGTTTTTTACAATACCAGGAAAAGGGGGCTCAGAGGCCACCACTACATCGTGGTCCCAGGAATCCATTAGGAATGCAATCTTTAGGGAAGCCAATTTATTTGAAAATTGGGGCATCGAAATGTGGATTCCTACCAATCAAAAATATCCCACGTTCTCCTCCCCCAGGCCCCAGTGAAGCAGTACACTAGCGTACTGAAGGGTCCCGGGGCGCAACCCATGCTTGGCTTCCGGAAGCGTAGAAAGTGGACAATCTCTTAAACATCGCATGTCATAACAACCAACGTCTGATAAGCTGCAAACCTAACTGCTCTGCCTTCTATGCAAACGATATCCGCCACGGCTATCCTGCCCTTGAGCCTCTTACTAACTTAGTCCAGCAGTGCCCTTCCTAACACGGGCACCAGCCGGTTTAACCCTAAATTAACCATCACATCCTGGAATGTGGCCGGGCTAAAGTCAATTCTTGCCTCAAAATCAGCTGTGGATTTCCTGAACAAAAGCGATATCATATGTCTCCAGGAGACTGGTCTCTATCTCCATCGCCTCTGCTCGGCTATCACAAACTTTTTTCAACGAGCCGTCCAGGCCAACCCTCACGGAAGACCCTCTGGGGGCCTCTCAATTTACATTAAGCACTGCTGCAAGATAACGGTCACACCTATTCCTCGGAACCTGACAACAGGGCAGACAGTACTTATCACCGGCCTCTCATTGTCAGGTAGGGCCCTCCCAATTCTCCTAATCAATTGTTACCATAATATAGCGAAAACCACAAAATCAACTGCAACTGATCTACTGGTAAAATATCTGGAAGATCTTCTACTGGAATTCGCACTTACGGAGGTACTGTTACTAGGAGACTTTAACATCAAAGACCTTGCAACTAATGGTCTTCTAGCAAGGAAAACCAAAGAGCAGGAAGCGATGACCATTTTTCTAACACCTTACAACCTCCGGTCAGCTCAGCAAATTATACTGGAACAGCACCCGGGTGTTCATTTTTTGCCTACGTTTAGAAACATCTCAACTATTGATTATATTTTCTTATCACCGCTTTTGGGCAATAACCTGGCCAGGATGGAAATTCTCGATTGTATGGAGAGTGACCACAACCCCCTAATGGTAACAATGCATTTGCAAACACCGGTTGCCGCGGTAACAACAGAAGTGGGGCAATCATCGCGGGCCGAACTCCACTCCTCAGCTAGAAGAATCGAATGGGATTCACTAGGCTCTGTCAAGGTGGGAATTTGGTTTAAGGCCGAAATACCTAACTTCAGACTAGAGGCCCCCACAGAGTGGGATAATGCCATCGTTAAATTACAGGATCTCTTGGTAGGCCGCGTTGTTCAGCCCAGATTGTATGGGCCACGTCCAAAGAAAATTCATGATTCAGCATTAGCCTCGCAAAGAAAGACCCTCAGGAGGGCTGTGCGCCGGCACAAACTGATCGGAACTGTACATACTGCCAATAACGTGGCATCGCTGCGAAAGACCTTCAAGAAATCCGTATGGGAAACCAAGAGACTAAAAGAACACTCTGAGTGGCTAAAAATATTCAACCTGCTTAAGGGAAATAGCCAGTCCAAGTTTTGGACCTACATGAACAAACTCCGTTCCACGAACAAGATGAGAGGAAACGCGGTTTGTGAAGAAGATTGGGCCCTGCACGTGTCCCAATTATATCGCAGTGATACCTCGGACCCATTGGTGATTGGACTAGGGGATCGTTTTGAATCCACTCAAACAGAAACTCATGAGCTGACCACTGCAGCCGAGGTCTCCATGCATCTGCGAAATATGAAAAACGACGGTGTTCCAGGGCCCAACGGTCTTCCGGCTGGGGTATTTAAATGTGCCCTGGAAGAGTGGGCGGTCCTCTTGATTCCTCTATACAACAATGTGTTCAGGACATGCCAGCTACCAGACTCATGGTTAGGCTCGATTCTATGCCCCATATTTAGGAAAGGAGACCCCACGCTTCCGGCTAATTACCGACTCATCTCACTGTTAGATCTTGAGGCAAAGGCATACGCACTATGTCTTCTTAGGGTGCTTGAAAAATGGGTTGCTGACAATAACATAATACCATACTACCAAACGGGGTTTCAGGCATCGGCCTCCACAATAGACAATATCACCACTCGAGTCAACAAGCAGCCCAAAAAAACATCTTCCACTTTATTGCCGCTTTATTGACTACAGCGCGGCCTTCGACAAAGTGTCTCGGAATACCTTGTGGAGGAAACTGAATAAGTGGGGATCCCGCAGAGCCTCCTAGGAGCACTCATCTCCCTGCACAAGAACACATGGGTGCAAATCAAAACCGTCCCAAAGACAGTCTCTTCAAGAATTAGTGTCGCTGACGGGCTAAAGCAAGGCTGCGTTCTTGCCCCTCTCTTATTCAATCTTTACACAGCCGATCTTGGAACATTTTTAGAGAACAGCAATCTCCTCCCGCCAAAACTCGGCCCTGCTAAAAAGTTTCTGCATATATTACAATATGCGGATGACATTTTAATAATGGACCAAGCCAAATCGGGTCTCCAACGTCGCTAATGCCTTGAAAATCAATTGGGCAAAGACTACGGTACTGATATTTGGCAGATGTAAGAATAAGAAAAACTTAAGGTGGAACATTGGGCCTGCCAGGATCAATACAACCGTAAAATACAATTATCTGGGAGTCTGGTTCAACAAGACGTCTAGACCTACAGCTCTTCTAGCTGCCTTGCAAAAGAGAGGAGGAGCAATCACATACTCCGTGACTCGGCTGAACCTGTCCCTGTGCAGTCCCTCTGCAGAAGCCATTCTGAAGGTGATCAAAGCTACTCTTCTTCCTGACTTAACCTATGGGCATCAGGCCTTTCCCGGGGCATGCTCTGCTAGTCTTGATCTTGCCCAAATCTCCACCTATAAAAAAAAATTCCACCTCCCAAGTTTCATTCAGCGAGCAAGACTACGTTTGGAGCTGGGCCTACAAAGACAATCAATTTACTGCTAGGCCGATACCCTGAAATATTTCATAAGGTTATTAAAAACCAGTGACAATACTTTAAAATCTCAGCTAAAAGTAACCTTTTTCAGTCCTGGCAACCCTTGGAACACTCAGATTGCAAAGGCCATAAGAGTGCTAGAGATGGACAACGCATCCCTTCTTTTAGATACCATTCCATACTCAGCCTGGAAAAATGCCATCAACAGACAGGTCAAATTAATTTTCCATCGCATGGATCTGCACTCTGTAAAAACATCTTCCATTTTCCTCCCATTGAACTCTTCGTATCTTCCCGGGAAACCGCAAGCCTATTTCCAGGAAAACTTAAACGCAGTGGCACAGAAGAATATTATGTTCATGCGACTTCTTGGCTTGCGCTCAACGGCTTTTAACAGATGGGCTCCAACAAGGGAGGGGGGGACCTGCAGACTGTGCAATTACCACTCTGAGTCATGGCTGCATCTCCTGTGCTGTTGCCCGGCCCTAGCCGCCCCAAGAAAGTCTCTCTTAAAACCCTTGTTTTTAAGATGGGGCATTAGGACATGCTGGGAGGCTTCGGCCTTTTGTTTCGCGTCTACTGACACTCAAGTGCTTGCAAGGTCGGGAACATTTGTGAGACTCTTGGGCAATCTTCTGTTACCTTCTTCGGCCCCCTCTCTCCTTCGTCTTCCCCCTCAAAAACTCATTACAGACTATTTCTCCCCCGTGGTTTAGCACTTTTCGTTTTTATTATCTTTATTTTGGTTTTGAGTAGCAAAATGTTTATATTGGCAATTACAAGACTTTTTTTCTTAGAAGCTCAACGAACACTAAGCTCTGTGAGCTGTTTCTCAGCTCTGTGTCTCTGTTTTCTTCCTTTTATCTTAAACATGACAAATGTGTTAACGCTGATTTTTTATATATGGGCTAATGCTGTCTTTTATAGCAATGGTTTTAAGCAACTGTGCTAAATAAATAAACTTACTTACATAGAATAATTATCCCTCCGTAGTATGCACAGTTTCCCAGGTCACCTTGTAGATGAGATATCCCTCCTTCCAGTCTGATTGCACCTTTTACTCTTCCAACATCCTTACAAACATGGGGTACAGCATGTCTACTGATGTTTCAATGTCTGCCTTCAGTGCCTCTGCAGGAATGTTGCCAAGTCCTGTTCCCTTCACATTTCTCAGATGTCTTGCTGTACTTCTTCCTTGGCTGGTCTGCTGCGGTCAAATGGTAAGTCCTTGTCAGCTGGCTGTATGTCTGGCGGAGACTGCAGCACAGGCTGGTTGAACAGTTCTTCAAAGTGCTCCACCCATCTTCGTTGTTGGCCTCTGTCACCTGTTGCAGGGATTCAGCTCTTAGAACAGAACTATGCTTGGAACCATAGAATATCAGGAGGTAGGGACTAGGGGCCATATATATCAAGCAAATTCGCATTCGCAAAGGCCGAAATTCGCAGAATTTCGGCCTTTGCGAATGCGAATTTGCTACATGGTATGTATTAAGCAAAATGTGGTGCAAAATAAGGAATGGCAAAATTTGCGATTCCTTATTTTGCAATTGCATTTAAGGTATCGCAAATTTTGCGATTCCTTAAATGCAATGTATGAATAAAAAAAAAATTGCAAAATGCCCTTAAGGAATCGCAAATTACCACCAACTTCTAGTTGGTGGTAAGTTGCGAATTCCTTGAAAAATGCACATTTTTGCATTTTTCAAAGTGCCATGTGACGCACATACATGCCTTGGGGCATGTATGTGCGCCACATGTGCACCCATGCATATTTCAGGGGTGCAACAGGGTGTCTTTTGGACACCCCTGCACCCTTGAAATTATTCTCAATTTGCAATTAGCAAATTGCGAATCGCAAATTGAGAATAATTTCCCATTCATTCCTATGGGCCTCCTGGCCCATAGAAATGAATGGGAAAGTATTCCTTAATTGCGATTCACAATTTGCGAATCGCAATTAAGGAATTTTAAGAAATCGCAAAAAAAATGCGATTTTGTACATACATACCCATTTGCGATTCTCAAATAGCGATTTCTTAAAAATCGCTATTTGAGAATCGCAAATTGGTATCTTGATACATATGGCCCTAGGTCACCATACAACCTCAGTATGGGACATATGTATCAAATACCGTTATTGCGATTCTCAAATAGAGATTTTTAGAGAATCGTTATTTGAGAATCTCAAAACGGGATGTAATAAAAGATTTGCTAATATTTTGCGATTCCTTTGCACTCCTTAATTGCGATTCACAAATTGCGATCGCAATTAAGGAATACCTTCCCATTCAGTCCTATGGGCCTAGAGGCCCTTAGGAATGAATTGCAAGACATTCGTAATTTGCGAGTACCCATTAGGTACTCGCAAATTGCGAATGCAATTTCAAGGGTGCAAGGGTGTCATAAGGAAATCATGTTGCACTCCTGAAATGTCCATACAAAGACAGAGAAGGGCACCTTATTCCCAAAGGGGTATGGCACCAAACAGACCAAGGTCAAAGAAGAATTCCGCTTTGGTGTACTTAATAAACAGAACCAAACCACATACACTCAAAGTCTCAATCACATCACCAGAACATAACACCAACACCATCAAGGGCGAAGTGCTCAAATAGTATACAGGTATTTTATTTTAAATATAAAAAACAGAAAAAAGCAGTAAACACCTGCAAAGATAACTATTGCCCACAGTGTTTAAAACTATACAGATATATACAACAATGGGAGAACCTGCAAGAAAAATGAGTTTCTAGTCATAAAAACAGGTTAACACATCTGCCCAAAATTCATCGTTAACACATATGATATTTTGCCTTCATATAACAATAATATCAAATGACTATTACAATCTACAGTATGCCTGTTGACAAAGGCGTCAACGCATTTCGGTGGATGTTGCCGCTTGAGCACCACCTTCTTTCAGACAAAAGACGATATCTCCCAAACAAACATTTTTTTGAATCTATTCTACATCCAGGATATGTGAGAAGTATCAACTACAGGTATCCTTTAGTGGTCAAGCGTAGAAGGGTTGAAGAACTTCACTCTCAGTTACGCACCCATATTATTTCACTGAAATCCCTCCAACTACAGGTATTCTTTAGTAGTGGTGTGTGGAAGTGTTGAAGAACCTCACTCTCAATTAGGCACCCCAGATAGAAGACCCCTTTCTTCGAGAAAGAAAAAGAGCTTTACGATTGCGGAGGTGGTTTTGACCCCGAATATACATCTAATTGCTGGTAGGAGACCGAACAAGATCAGTCCGGATGAGTAACACAGGACTGAGGGATATATTTTAACCTCTGGAATCCCACAACAAGGAAGAAGGAAAGGGGTCTTCTGTCTGGGCCCTCCTACTGTATTTAAAGAGGTTTTTTCGGCCTCTTCTCCTCCAACTTTTGGTTGGAAGGCACACATGTTTTGGAGGGACTTTATTGAAATAATAGGGGCGCATAATTAAGAGTGAGGTTCTTCTACCATTACACACACGACTACTAAAGGATACCTGTAGTTGGAGGGATTTCATTGAAATAATATGGGTGCATAACTGAGAGTGAGGTTCTTCAACCCTTCTACACTTGACTACTAAAGGATACCTGTAGTTGATACTTCTCACATATCCTGGATGTAGAACAGATGGTGGCCCATGACTTCTTCATACCTAGCGTTGTCGCTTCCAATCTTGGCATTAAACTCCCCCATCAGTATGGAGATGTCTGCCTCAAGGCATTTCTCCAGAATTAAATGGTCTATTGTGAAACTGTTCTTTTTTTAGGTCTCGGCCTGATCCAGCGCATGCTGGCCTGACCGAGATATTTAGTAGGCTGCTTGGGAAAGTGCTACTTTCCCGGCGACCAGCTTACTATCATGCGCACAAGCACGCGCGCGATGTGCATAGTACCTTTTTCGTCGCGCTCGCGCCAATGCGCACAACTCGCTTTTTTTTTTATTATTATTTCTTTGCAGCCCGTCCGTGGGTACAATGCTTGTTTAAATTGTCACTTGCATGCCTTCACCACCACCTTCGCTTTTGTGTCTTCACACATGCCTTCTCTTTTGCGCTACTCTTCTGGCACAGCATGGTGAGAGCACGGAGCACTCTTCCATCCCCCTCATCCCTCGGACCATACTGCTCCGTTTTACGGCTAGAATCGCTGGTTACTTCTCATACTGCCCATTATTGTGCATGGCTTCTCAGGAGGGCTAGAGAGTCATCTAAACTCAATGCCTTCAAGTAACCATTTCTCGTCCCTCTCTCCTTGGACGAACACACGCACGTCATTATTTTAAGGCAGAAAACAAGGTGGCGCACATGTTTTGTTCTGAAAGCTTTAACGTTGTTTACTACTGTCATCTAGTTTAATAGTGTAGGCAGAGCAAGAAAAATGTTTCTGGGTGCAATGTAGTTAGGCACACACTTTGAAACAAATGTTGAACTGGGTTCCACTTTTCATGTTCATTGCTGCATTCATTCAGGAAATGAAAGTTGTACTAATGAGGCGAAACCTTTGCCAAGGCTGTAGTATTAGCGTCCCTAGCTGAAGAAAGGACTGGGACAGAATTTTATCGGCCAAGTGAGAAAGTCTTGACGCATTTTTTCTGACTCAAACATGGTGGAAATAATGATTTCTTCTTTGTCATGAAAACTTTTGCTTTATTATTTTCCAAATGTATTCACACAAGCAGGCAGTGTTTACAAAACAGCAGGCATTTCAAGATGTCGCTTAGAGTGCAGGGAAACCCCATTTTATTTCCCTTTTTATCGTCTAATCATGCATTGTGTCGTACAGTGCCTCTTATAGGGAATCTTACAATATACACGTGATGCAAAATACTGTCCTGCTGGTCTGTTTATTAATGGAGAGTGGTGCACCTAGAAGCGCATAGTGCCGACACAGAGCATACTTAAACTGAAGTCCTGTTCTAACACATAACTGGGATAGATACCTAGAATAATAGAGGACCTATAATACAAGAAATGTGCATGTCTGCTTTGTACTGTGTTCACCGCTGTATATTTTATACACATTATGTAAACTTAGGGAATTAGATGGGTTTATGTCCCTGTGCTTTCATGCAAGACAAAATAATTATTTGTTGTGAATAGCATTTTCAACAGGAAGTTGTTAATGTATATACTTTTACAGAAAGTAAAGCGAATGTGTCTTTCCTTGTCAGGTAATGTAGTCAGCTTGTAGCATGTTAATCATTTTGTTGTCACTGCATAATGGGTATATAGATTGAAGGGAAAAAAAGTGGATGATATAAAGAATTTGTATCGTAGATCAAACATGAAAAATTTGAATTTTTTGGGATGTGTCAATTCGAGTAACTTTTGACAAAACACACGTCCTGTTTTTTTTTTAAACAATCTCTTTATTGCATACAAAATAGTTTAACACTAACATCTGTACAAAGGGTCACCTGCCCATTACATGTTTAAGGTAAAGCAAACTTCAGTAAGCTCGCCACTTGGTGATGGGAGGGAAACTGCAACACACCTGTTATCCAGCACAATATCCTTGCTGCAACAACATCAACTGTTGCATGGCTAAACACTTATAAGGTCCCAAAAGCGAGACCTATTGGTTATGTCAATGCTTGTGATAACAAAGGGTAGTTCTGGCAGCCTAAATGGTTAACGTAACTTCCCTATATTCTTAACTTCAGGTCCTAGACTGGAGTGGATTAAAACTGGTACATGGGCAGTAGAACATCAACAAATGTGCAGGTCCTGTTGAAGTTGTAAAACTTGTCCTGCATTGTAAATGTTTTTTTACAAATAGCTAAAATTGTTCTAAACTTGTGTATGATGAAAATATTGCGATTTCACATGGATTTTGGGTTAGCAGATTCAAGGAAATCCAAGATCTCAAGATAAATATAGTTTTGCAAGTCTGGGGATGCTACTATGAATGTATGGTAGTCTCCTGGCACCGATGGGGCATGTCCCTGGCATCACTGGTGAATGCATTGCTCTGGTTTTGAAATGAACCGAGTGTCCACAATGTGGTCACAAAACTCCCCACACATATGGGTGCCATCTTGGAGAAGCAAATGCTTTGTCACTGATGTAGTTACACCTCTGCCATAAAGCTTCAAACCTCAGAATTATGTTTCAATAGTCTTGAGAAACAAGCTGTATCATTCCTATTGTAATAAAAAAAATGAAGTCTTTTTTTCATTTTAAGCCACAAGAATTGGAGTGGGACATAGTTCAATCAATCAAAGTAAGCTTTATTCAGGTTTTGAAACAGAAAACATAAAAGCTAAACACCATCAAAACAATACACCATCCAAAATCGAATCATCAATATATACAGATATAAATTACATTAAAATTAAAAGCTATGGAAAAAGTGCAAACTAAGCATGAATAGCTAATACAATACATCTTAAAAAGAAACAACCCATGTGAATCTCGTGGGATGCCTAGCCACAGCTATTTCTCAACCTTCCAGCAACTTTGAGAAAATAAGTACATTAAAAATGATATCCCCCAGGAGCAATTGGAGATGTATAAAGGGCAGTCTGACTTTAGAAAACTGGCCCTTTTTATAATATGAATAATAAACGCCTTCCTAGGCACCACAATAAAGTTGCAGAACATAATAAAATGCAGTGTTTCGGAGACCTATTGTCGCAACCGCAAAATGTAAGTTTATGACCCCTATTCCTACCACAAGAATAAGCTAACAGAAAGGCAGTAGGGCCAAACTGAACCTACTTAGTAGAAAACAATAGTAGCCACTTTTGATAATATGGTGTCTGTTAGAACTGGCTATTTCTGGTAGGCTAAGGCTGATGCCAAAGCTAGGCAGAAACCACCATTCTAGTCAGGGCAAGGGAGTCACACGCCAAGATAACCCCTGCTCACCCCCTTGGTAGCTTGGCACGAGCAGACAGGCCTATCCCGGAGGCAATGTGTGAAGCATTTGCGCCAGCACACAACAGCAACAACATCCTAGGCACACCACAAAAGGAACTCCACACAAGGTCATATAAAAATAACTTCTGTATTGTAAAAACACATCAGATAGAAATCACACATGTACATTGTGCCAACTGGCACGGGCAATATTCACAAGGGATTATTTACACCAGGACAGGGCCACATGGGCCACTGTCAGAATCAGCACTTAGTAGAAATAGCACTTCTAGAACTTAGAATAAGTATAGCACAAAATAACAGTTATAAATCACATCCAGTAACTACTGGTAACAGGTAAGTACCACCTACGCAACCCTAAACACCTTAGGAGAAATGTCACGCAGGGAACCAGGACCTCACTAGGACCACCTGTACTAGAAAGAACAACCACCTAAGTATCACAATACAATTTGGGGTATAAGCAAGAACACATTACACATGATGCATCACAACATTCAGAGGTGTAAGGAAGGAAGACACATGATGCATAAAAACATTCAGAGGTGCCAGAACATAACTCAATAGCGCAAAAACACATGATGCCCAAAAACATTCAGAGGTGTAAGATCAAGGTGCGTAATCATATTAAATGCATTACATTTCCTAGCACCACATCACATTGCACAAAACTCACATAAGCCACCACTTGTGGCAGTCCCTAGGCCAACTGGCCTTGTTGGGGCTAGGACGCCCTGTGTCCAAAAGTCAGGGGCCTAAACGTGGCAGCTGCCCACAAATTGCTGGGCAGCTGAGGACAATCCCAAGCGCTTAAACGGTGCAGCTGCCCACTAATTGCTGGGCAGCTGGGAATCAAAACTGCAACAGGGTCCTCACTGACCCTAGAACAGAACTGCGCCAACTGTTGGAATCTCACAGGCTCTGAAACTCTGCGCAGAACGTTGGAGCCACACAGGCTCTGACACAACACATGCCCAAACGTTGGAGCCACTCAGGCTAAATATGCCCCATGGAACCCTCGAGGCTCTGAATGTACCTCTGGAGCCCTTCGTGGGCTAAACATGGCCAAATGCCCCCACGAGCCTCAGAGACTCTTAAAACAATATAGGCCTGATGGAGCCTCTCAAGCTCTGAACAAATAGCTCACAGGCAGGAGAGGGCTGGCACCGGCAATGTGCCCCGATGCCCCCTCTAATTAAAATGGCCCCCGAAGCCTTCTCGGGGCTCTACAACAAATATGCCCCCAGGGAGCCTCTTGGGGCTCTAGACAAATATGCCCTCAGGGAGCCTTCTCAGGGCTCTACAACGTTGGCGTAACCCACTGCCAACCGGGGCCGCCCTGCTTGCACCAACAGCATCCGGGGCCTCACGCTGGCCTTAACACCCGCCTGGAGCTTCCCCCCGCAACCCCTCACTCACCGGGCTGTTTGCTGGCTGGGGCTCCTCCGGGCGGCAACTCCCTCCATGGCTGCAGCAAGCGGGGCTCTCTCACTCATGAGAGCCCCGTCGGCGTCCGCATCACTAAGTCTCCTTTGGGCACCAGCAGGGCTCTCCCCAAAACACGGGAGCCCTGCTCACACCGGCGCCGCCATGCTCCTTCTCACGCACGGCCGGCGGTGGTCAATCACAGCGCGGCAATGGGGCGGGACTTCCTCTGCAACCCGGAAGTCCCGCCTACGGTCAGGCGCAAGGCTGCCTGACTTCCTGTGCGGCCATCTTGACGCGGCTCGGGCCGCGGCGGTGATTTCGGGGGCAAAACGAGGGGTGGGCTCCCTCGAGATTAAAATAAAATAGAGAAGCGAGGTGGGCATTCGCAAAATAATTAAATAAACGGGCTGGCACCCGTACTTAAAAATATAAGCAGGACTTAACGCAGGGTGGCCACACAAAGGGCAGGAGCGCTTCCCTCAGGGGAAAACCACTGCGCTCTGCCCAGTAATGGAAACAAAGCCCTCTCAAGGCGCTGGGGGGCCCAGGCAGCACCAGGGGCCCCAGAAAAGGAGATGACCTCCCCCAGCAAGAAGGGTCCAAAGAAGTCCTGGGGCATCAAGGAGGCAGCACAGCAGCTCCTAATAAGAGAAATCCTCCAGCAAAGTTCTTCAGGAGTCCAGGACCTCAATAGTCCAGGACATAAGGTGGAGCACAGCAGCCCCCAGAAAAGGAAAGTCCATCAGATATCCAGGGGCTGGACAGGGCCCAGGGATTCTCCTGGGCCCAAGCAGCAGCACGCCCCTGGTAGGATTCAAGTCAGAAACAAGAACATTTGGAAAGGGACACAGACCCTTTTTATACAGAGAAATTCTTTGTCTAGCAGGGTGCAGGCAGTGTGAGAACCAGCTAGAACTGGTTATCGGGAATTCCTTTCACTGGCCAGGCTAGGGACATCAGACGCACCCCAGGGGGTGGAGCCAGCAGTGTGTGGGGAAAACTCAGCCTCACTCAGGACCCTCAAACCAGACAGTCAATCCACAAGCACGCCCAGGCTCACTCCTCCTCTCACATCAGCATGCTAAACACTCCATTCACCACCGGGGCAGACCCTCCCAGACTCTTGGAGCCAGACTCACCAGCCAGCCTCAGCCAATCACACGCCAGACACAAATTACACAAATATGCCAACTTCTAAAAGTGGCACTTCTACACTAGACACAATCATGCCGCATATACCATACGCAGCATTCAATCTCACGAGTTTGCACATACCAAACTCGAACCTGCACTCCCCACACATCCGGAACCACCATGGGCATACATATTCCCCATTCATTCCTATGGGAGGGCAGGTCACTCTCACCACACACAGAGAGCTCACGAACTTTACACTGTACCACAGTGAAAAAGTGCGCAGAAGCCTAAAATCACCAACACCAGGTCACTGAAACAGGCTAGGAAAATGCAAAAAGTTTTGGGGTGAACCTGCCAAAAAGGGCCAGGTCCAACAGTGTCAAACATGGGGCTTCGGTAGGATAATCTTTTTTCTAGCCAACAATCTCTGCCTAAAAAGTGTACTCTCAGCCATTTATGGCCAGATTTACATATTCCATCTAGGGCACTAAATAGGCACTAATAAGTCTCCCCTACCTAAACTCTGAAAGGAGTCCCTGATATGCTTAAGCCATGGAACATGATATGAGCAATCAAGGGACAAGCAATCCTTTAAAATCTCCTCACTTAGTTTAATCACAGGCCTTAACCATATGACCAACCAGAGAGAAAGATAGGGAAAAGCTGTCGTGGAAATTTGGCAGAGATCGATGTTAGCATTTAGCTGAAGCCATCTTGTTTCCGGCAGCCATTTTGTTAGCCATGTGCTCGCCATGTGCTCTTTCCTTCTTCTCTGTCGTTTGTCCTTGTGCTCTGCTCAGAGAACTAGCTGTACTTAGCCTCTGCTACTCTGCACATGTTCAGAAGAGCTTGTAGCTGCCCATGCACCTGTTTAGGTTTGTTACTGTCAGTATGTTTCTACTAAAGTCAGCAACTGTTTGCTCCTCCTTCTTTGTTGACTGTGCATTTCTGTATGACCATTTATGTATGTAACTATCCTATGTATGCTTGTAGCGCCTTCTTTTGAGCCCCTGTATGGGTATAAAAGACCCATGGTTCTTCTAGTCCTTGCGCTACTTCATACATTACGAAGGGTGTTGTGTGAATGTAGATCCACCTCGTGAGGTTTAATAAAATATCTCTTTGCTATTTCAGTTTCCGTGCCAACTTCTATTGACTGGTCTGAGGACTTGTGTGCAGAGAAGGGCGAAACCCTAGCATTGGTAGGCCTTGCAGAGGTCCACCTCTACAGATTGGCGCCCGACCAAGTGGGACTCATCGGCGACTCGTATGTCTGAAGGAGTGGTCGAAATGGAGGATTGGAATCTCGATACAGACGATCACTGCCCGAGGAGACCCGCGTATGGCAACCACGGTGTTTTTTCCTCTCTTCCTCATCTAACCCTCCAGGTGGTGCCGGTCCTCGACTGAAATCCCTTCTGGTGTTCGCCATGCAAGCAAAAATGGACATGGAGCAGTACATTTATCAACATGGAATGCAAGTGGTTGTGAGAGTGGGTTAAGAGAAGGTGTCCCATCGAAACCTATCGATGTAATGGTTAAGCCATACAGGGGAACCCCTGGAATCAATTGTTTAGACAAGGCGCTACAAGTAGCTCCTGTATCAACCATAAACCGATCAGTAGAACATGTGCTTGGACACAGGGACCCTTCTGACATACTGGGACTTCAACTGATTCCTTACCCCATCCTAGGCATTCCTATGTATAAGCAGAGTCCTTCAAATCCAAATTCAAATAATCAGAGCATTGAAAAAGACAGCTTGCTTCTTTCCCCATGCCGATTGGGGTGGCTCTCATACAATTCGTCGATGACATCTTGTTGGCAGCGGATACGCCTGAACAGTGTGAAGAAGGAGCACTGTCATTGCTTTAATTTCTTTCATCACACCATCACAAACTTTCACTGAAGAAATTGCAGTATTGTAGCCAGAAGGTTACCTATTTAGGTCACCTCCTGTCTAAGGAGGGACGTGCACTTACACCAGACCGCATTCAACCTATTTTAGACACACCAGTGCCCTGTACTCAGAAAGATGTCTGTGCATTCATTGGTCTTACTTCTTTTCGTAGGTAATGGATTTTAGGCTTCTCACACATTGTTAACCCTTTGTTGGCTCTTCTGATTAAAGACACTCCAATGCCCCTTCCATGGATGAATGAATGTCAGAATGCCTTTTATCATTTGCGTCAAGCTCTTTGTTCTGCACCAGTATTAGGCACTCCAGATTACACTAAGATTTTTACACTCTATGTACACAAGAGAGATGGGTGTGCACTTTCAGTTTTAGTACAGACACACGGTGATAAGCAACATCCTTGTGCATATTTTTCAGCTGTTCTCAATCCAGTTGCTTGTGCATTGCCTGGGTGTTTACGTTCTGTCGCAGTGGCAGCTGTGTCTATACGTCAGAGTGAAGGGATAGTCTTGTCACATAGACTATTGGTGTTAGTACCCCATGCAGTTGATGCCCTTTTGAACCAAACCAAAACACAGCATTTAACTAGTGCTTGGTTGACAGGATACGAATTGACACTTTTGGCCCCTCATATCACTTTGAAAAGATGTTCAACCTTGAATCCAGCTACTTTGTTGCAATATCCAGTGACTCAGTCTCAGTCACAAGAGCCTCATGATTGTATATTCCTTACTGAGGAACAGACAAAGGGTTGTGTCGATTTGCAAGATACGCCCCTCTCAAACGTTGATGGGGTACTGTGGGTTGATGGGTCCTGTTTGAAATTACCAAATGGCACAGCATCAGCTACATATGCAATTAGAAACACTTCAGACGGTAGTTGAGACAGCTCGTATCCCACAGAAGTCAGCAAAGGCAGCTGAGCTAATAGCTTTGACACGAGCGTGCAAACTTAGTACTGACTTGTCGGTGAACATTTATACCGCTATGCTTTCTGAGTGGCTCATGATTTTGGGTTACTCTGGAAGGAAAGAGGCTTTCTTACATCCCATGGGATGCAAATAATGCATGGAGAATTGGTACATAATCTTCTGACTGCCTTGACATACCCGAAGAAAATAACCATTGTTAAATGTAGCGCACACAAGAAAGTGACCGATAAAATAGGAAAAGCAATGCCTTTCGCAGATCACACAGCCCGTGAAACTGCAATGCAGCGAAGCACCACATCCATGTACGTAGTGAAGTCACAGGCTGAATGTTGGCATGATGTTAGGCAGGAAGTGCTAGATATGCAGAGAACTGCTTCTGCAGAAGAACTTGAGCAATGGTCTAAAGAGGGAACATTGGACAATGAGGGCTGCTGGCGAAATAAAGAAATGAGCAGGTGGAAACTGCCCACAACCTATTTACAACCTATGATTCATATGGCACATGGGCCATACATGTTGGAGCGTCCTCAATACCGAAATTGCTTACGCAAGTTTGGGAGCATCCAGAAATTGCAGACACAGCTAAAAAGACAGTGCAGTCCTGCTTGATTTGTCTCCAGTACAATCCTGGTAAAGGGACACAAACTCCTACAGGGGGGTTTGCTACACCAACTGCACCTTTTCAAGTTTTGCAAATGGATTACATTCAGCTTAAACGCTGTAATAATCTGAAATATGTTCTAGTAGTGGTATGTGCCTTAAGTAAGTGGATAGAGGCGTTCCCTATGAAAGATAATACAGCTACTATTACAGCAAAGGTGCATCTGAAAGAATTCTTCCTCAGATGTGGTGTTTGCAAACTTTTGTGGAGTGATAACGGACTCCATTTTATTGGGCAAGTTGTTGAGTATGTCCTGAAAGGATTAGGGATGAAGCAGAAGTTTCATGCTGCCTTCCATCCACAATCAGCAGGGCTAGTGGAGAGATACAATATTACTCTCAAGCTTAAGCTAGCTAAAAACCAGGCTTCCACATCCTTGAAATGGCCTGATGCACTACCTTTGGCTTTGTTGTCCATTAGATCAGTGCCACATTCACGATCTGGTCTTACACCATATGAGGTGGTATTTGGGAGGCCTATGAATATTTGGGGAGTTCCTAAGCCACACCCCATACATGACGTACCATGTGTCTTAATGAGTGACTACCTATCCCAGTTGACTGACAGTTTGATTTCTGTTCATCAACAGGTTTGAGAAGCTCTTCCTGATGGGTCTCAGGGTGAAAGCCATGGACTACGGCCCGGCAACCATGTGATGTTCCGATCCTTTCAGAGGTCGAGCAGCTTGGAGCCCAGGTGGTGTGTCCCAGACCAAGTTCTCCTCGCGACGAGAACTGCGGTTCGAGTGACGAACAGGAGGAACTGGGTGCATTCTACCCACTGCAAGAAGGTGCCGTCTACACTGGTGGAACCTGCTGCCCTGATCGCCCATTGAGATATCCTGGACACGAAGAAAGGTCAAACCATATCACCTGACGGACTTGAGGAAGTCTTCCCGGACCATACGATCCCTGGTGTATCCCGATATCAACTGGGGCCCCGGAAAGAAACTTCATTGTTGGAAAAGACTGGTTGAGCAACCGTCCTGGGTTAGTGAGGACTGAGCTGACCAGGGGGGGATCTTTTGTGTAGTGACACCTGTCTTAACCCTCAGTGAAGAAACCAACGGCTGCCCAGGACTTTAGAGCTCCAACAATTTTGCTACTTCAACAACGAGATGAATATGCCTATGGAGAAAACATCAAAGGTCAGATGTAGGTGGCCAATTACCGGTAGGTAACGGCCGAATTCGGCCGTTACCGACCGGTAATTGGATTTTGAGATGTAGGGCATGCATTTACAGAATCGGTATTTTACCAATTCTGTATTTACCGATTCGGTAAAATTACAGAACCGGTAAATACAGACTCGGTAAAATACCGATTCTGTAAATGCAGATGTAGCTGGCACATGTCAGAGTGCCACAGGGCTTTAAGAATCGGTATTTTACCACCCAATCCAATTGGGTGGTAAAATACCGAATCCAGGTGTGCATGCACATGTGTGCATGCACACCTGTGCCATGTGACACACAGACATGCCCTTAGGGCATGTCTGTGTGCCACATGGCGCACATGCCTATTTTTGGGGTGCCAGAGGGTGTCAAAGTGACACCCCCTGCACCCTTGCTAAAATCGGTATTTACCGATTCTGTAATTACAGAATCGGTATTGCCCATTGATTCCTATGGGCTGCAAGGCCCAAAGGAATCAATGGGCAATACCGAATCGGTATTTACAGAATCGGTAAATACCGAATCTTAACGATTCAGTATTTACCGAATCTGAAATACCTACATCTCCCCCCCTCTATTTTACCACCTCTTAAATACCGATTCGGTATGAATCGGTATTTAAGAGGTGGTAAATTAAAATTACCTACATCTGGCCCCAACTACTGCAAGGATCTGTGAAAAAAAGATAATGTGCATTGTTGGGTTTATTGTCACTGTGGTTGCTATAGCAGTGATAACTTGGGTTGTAGAGGAAGTGGCTCCTGCTCGACAAATATTGACTGCCACTACTACGGCACCTATTGAAGACCACTATTTTACTCTCCCTTATCATGAAGCATTGACAGTCTTGATGTGTGCTTGTACCACCTTCTTTTGAGCTCCTGTGTAGGTATAAAAGAACCATGGTTCTTCTACTCCTTGTGCTACTTCATACATTACCGAAGGGTGTTGTTTGAATGTAGTTCCACCTCATGAGGTTTAATAAAATATCTCTTTGCTATTTCAGTTTCCGTGCCAACTTCTATTTACTGGTCTGAAGACTTGTGTGCAGAGAAGGGCGAACCCCTAGCACTGGTAGGCCTTGCTAAGGTCCACCTCTAAACTGTGACATCAGTTATGTAACCCACAACCAGTTGTTCATGCATCGCGAATATAGGGACACTTGGTGGGACAGACAAGAGACGTCTCAGAAAATAATTTTCAACTGTCTGCAACTCAACCTGTTTAATATATCTGCGCGTTTAGACAACATAGACTGTGGGATTGGTGTCTGATTCCAGACACTCCAACCGGGTATGCTCACAGTGCCACTATAAACTCCTCTTAACAAGTAGAGAATAGTTCTTGGCAACTATTGAACATGACAACACTGTCCCATCAGCGATCATCGAAACAGTACAGTACTTTTTGCTCACTCACTCGTGATCACTTTGCCTCAGAAAGATACACAGAATTAATGGTGGGGACAGTATAAATAAGTAATTATTGAGCCGGCATCATTCTAGTGTAAAATAGGTGTGCTGAAACAACCGTAAGACAGAAGCAGATATAAATGATTATAAGCACCAATAGAGTAAAAGGATGGCAGATTCATAACATAGTGCTTAAACAATGAATACAGGCGGGTATATAAATACATGACAATAAAAATACGTACTCCTACGGTGTACCCTAACTAGATGTACCTAAGTATACCTAGCATGTTTGTAGGTGTAGAGCCATAAATCCCCCGTGGCTGAAGTCAACCCCATTACCTGAAATGAGAGACTGTGGGACCCTGTCTTGGTCTTGAGATGGACACACTGCTAGGGATGTCAGACCACTACAAGCTGGAGTGTCTGCATGCAGGAACTTCCGCGTCTCACATGGAAGCCTTTCTCCTCTGCCTGCCCCAGCAAAGATATGGTGTATATATACCCTAAAAGGTACCCTCAAGGGTTCTATCTGGCTGTGTCATGTTGGCCGAGGATGACGAAAGGGATGACCCTTACACATAAATATTAAGCAGAATAAGGCTATCCTGCTGTAATTCTGAGAATCCTCATGCATAATAAATTAGGCTACTTTTCTGGGAAAACCACACAACATTTATGCAGCATCTTAACAAGGTAAAAAGTCAATATCAAAAACGGTTATGTAGTACAATGGTAGAGAAAATGTAGGTGAAAGGTTAGTTGACTACCCAGGCCTATATTGGGGTACATTACAAAACATTATATCTTGCTCCAATAGACAACTTTGGAGATAGATGTGGTGCCGTAAATCTGCAATAGAGCCCCAGTAGGTCTCCTACTCAACCTTGAAGCAAACTTCAAACCAGCAGCATTTTTGGGTTTCGCCTGTCAAAAGCTGCGCATGCAGCGTTTTGCGCAGGCAAAATCTTTTGTTTAGAGTATGTGGCTTGGGAATCCGCCCTCTGTTCCATTGGCTAGCTCCATAAATGGAGGCTAGCCATTGGAACAGACATCTGTCCGTCATGGCCGGAGCAGATTCGTGGGCGTTCCCGCGATTTTTACTCATCCCACCCCTTTTCCTACGTCATGCGGCGGTGAGCGGGTTTTTTTTTTTTTTTTTTTTTTAGGTTTGTTTTGTTCATTCCAGGCCGACCGCCGCCGGAAGAAGTCCAGGTGAGTGCCCATTCCCGCCCCCCCTCCCGCTGACCGTGTGCCGTTCCCGCCCCCCCTCCCGCTGTCCGTGCCTTTCCCGCCCCCCCCTTGTTGTTTTCCTCGATTGTTGTAGAACTGGTTAGTCACTCTTTTGTTGACATTTCTTCCTTGTTTTATTATTGCCAACTATTACTTATCTACTTTCTTCATCTGAAGTGTAGTTGTTTTGCCTCGCCAATCTTTAATGTTCACAGAATCTTTGCTGCTTTTAGTCACTAGTTGTCTTTTCCGAAATTAATTTTTCAGTTGTCTTTCCTAAATACGCTGATATTCCCTTTCCGTTTGTCTGTTATCTTGGCATTGCTTTATTTTTGTTTTTAAAATGCTTTTGTTGTTGCAGTGAATCATTTTCTGTTTGTGTCATTTAGGGTGGGGCAGATGGGGTTCTAGGCGCCTCCAGGTCAGATTTTCACTTGGGTCGGAGCCTTTGATTTACTGCTTCCTTTGTGGGGTTTTATTGGTGTTGTCGGCTGCGCCGTCCTTTTCTTGTAATTATAATTCGGGAGAAGTAAAGTGAGCACGACCCCGAGTTCTGTGGAGTGGAGTGTGACGTCAAAGTTCAGGTCTGAAGGGCGGAGTCAAAGCTTTAACAGCAGCAATATTCAAAGTGCCGCCATAACTACTGGAGTGAAGTGCTGTGTCTTTGGGGTTGGAGGGTTGTGCGGCGATGTCCATTCAGTGCCGCCTGTAACCACCAGTGCAAAGCTCTGTGGAGGTCCCGGGTATATCCCTTCAAAGTGCCACCCGTAACTACCGCTGTAAAGTGCATGGGGCGGGGATAGTCATTGAAAGTGCAATGTAAAATGTAACGTGGAGAGGGTCTGGATGTTGAGTGTGACCTGAAGCTTGTATTCCCTGCATAGCAGACAAGTGGTGTCCAAAGTCTCGCTGCAAGAACTGTTTTTTGTTGCAGGTTTATAAAGCATGAACTCGACCTGAAGGTATCGGAGCGATTTACATGAGCACCAGCTACATTACACAGTCAAGGACACATTCATTTTTTGTAGCTACAGGGAGAGTGAGTGTTTTGCCCAGAATCACAGGACGCTGTGCCAACCTTGAGACTCCAACACGGTTCTTCAGATAAAAAGTCGACAGTTTTGGTCGTTAGGCTACCCCCCCCTAAAAAAAAATGAAGAGGGGAAATAAATAAGTGAAAGTGGAGCTGATAAAAAAGTTGGGGCGGTTAATCCTTAAATACATTCGGTAACCTATTAATAAATAGCAAAGTGCAGATGGGTGTGATCTCGAAATGCCACGGGAACGTTTAGGAGACTTTAGTCGAAAAAATGTCCTTTAAAGTGCAGTGGAAGGAAAGGGATTCCCTGCACTTCGGCTTCACACTATAAGCGTACCGCGTAATGTGTGCTAACGTGTTCATCCGAAGTGCAGCGGTGTTGTCTAGTATAGTATTTACGGTTGGAATGAGTTAAAGTGCAGGCGACATCTGTACACACAAAATGACCCGGGTATATGGATTTATAGTCCAGTGATTGTGCACGAGCTTAAATTGAATTAGTGTGTGAATTTAAAGTGAAAATCAAATGAGTAATGTGCTTTGAACGTGCTGCAGGGTGTACGTTTAAATACGTTACTGAATAACGCGCAGCTGACATAGTTGCCCTTACGTGCAGAAGGGTGTATTCGAGTAAAGTGCTGTGAGAAGGGAGCCAGGTCCTCACCCAGAGGGACAGTGCGTCCATTTAAAGTGCAACAAATAATGTTTGAGGGTGCAGTATGTAAAGTGCAGCACGGGTGCATGATTTTCGAACGCAGCAGGCACATCTTGTGCTCCGGTGATGTAGTAAAGTGCAATTGAGGAGTGCCGTAGGGGGTGTACAGTGCAGCGAGGGAGTACAAGAGTGTACTCCGCATTTAGAGTACGCTGAGCGCGTGCATTAATAGTGCAGCTAGCAGGGTTTCGTTTGCAGTGCAAGGGCTGTGTGGGCTGTGAGAGCTGTGAGGGCAGTGAGGGCTGTGAGTGCTGTGTGGGCTGTGAGTGCTGTGTGGGCCCTTGAGTGCTGTGTGGGCTGTGAGTGCTTTGAGTGCTGTGTGGGCTGTGTGGCCTGTGTGGGCTGTGAGAGCTGTGTGGGCTGTGTGGGCTGTGTGGGCTGTGTGGGCTTTGTGGGCTGTGTGGGCTGTGTGGGCTGTGTGAGCTGTGTGGGCTGTGTGGGCTGTGTGGGCTGTGTGGGCTGTGAGAGCTGTGAGAGCTGTGTGGGCTGAGAGCTGTGTGGGCTGAGAGAGCTGTGTGGGCTGAGAGAGCTGTTGGCAATGTAAATAACAATGCCATTTATTTATAAGTAAAAAAAAAAAAAGAAATGTCATGAGCAATGCCAATAGCTCTAACTTTTCCAAAGGCGAAACCATTGCATTGTAAATGCTTGTTCTTTTATGAAATCCTCCTTCTTCCTGATAATGAGGGGATGCCAACTCATCGCAGAACCAAACAGCAAGCACAAGTATGAAAAACCTCCAGTCTTTGGACGGGCACAAGACCCAAGGTTAAACATCGTTGATTTTGTGGTGCAAGGGCCAACAACCATCACAAAGGATTTTTTTTCATGAACTGATAGGTTCAGCACCTTCATTAAATTAGCAAAAGAGTTCAACAGAGAGTGCAGGCCCCTAGCAGTACTCCGCGTATGCTAGCACCAGCAGACAATAGGCCCACACTTGCGTATAATCATCTTTCGTGACAACCAGGGTCTGCTCCAGTTTGTTAATTTGCAATTAAACAGGAATGGGTCCAGAATACAAACTTGTCGTACTCCTCTTTTACTATGGAAACAGCACCTACATTTTAGGTCTTTAGTGTACCGTACTGAGGCCATGGTGTTCCTGTGAAGAACTCTTAAAAACTGGACGATGTCCCGGTCCACCCCCATGGACAACAGAGACTGCCAGAGTTTTGTTCGATGGAACATAGTTATGCATGCTATGGGCATATGTTGTAAACTTCATATGATTTCATGTAAGTAAACGGACAATGTCTAAAAAAACCTCTGACAGACCTAGTGACCAAGGCAGTGTAACTAAATGTAGTGAATATAATCCTACCAAACAGCCACTTCTTCTGGTCCTTAATGCTTTCAAGCCACCCTATGTATTTTAAAATTATAGACGAAGGCACAGTGTTGAATATCAGACAGAAATTGTTGAATAAACTGCTGGCAAGCAAATGGTTGTACTGGTGTCGTTATTATCAGACTTGGAGTCAATCCATTTCTTCGAGTGCTTTAAACCACACCATATATTTATTAACTCTAGACATTGGTACAGTGTTGAATATCAGATCTACATGGTTGAATGTGTTTCCTGCGGCTAAACTTTTGTATTGATATCTTTATGAAATATGGAGTCAAGTCATTTGTTTGACATAAGGGACTATGGGATATCATTCTTTAGTCCCTTAACATACATGCGTAATCTGAATATACATCTTTGCCCCTTCTCGAACATCTCTCTGAGTATTCTCACTTTACAGATGGTCTTGAGGATTACCCATGTTGTTTTGTTGGAGTATGCCTCGCTTCAAGAAAGTGATTGGTCATTTGTTGGTTGTGACTAGCACAGCGCGCATGCGGTGCACTAGGAGATGACCTTTAGAAATTGGTCTGCTCTTTGAAAGCTCTCATGCTTGCGCTGGCATCCACCTTGCAGGAGCAAGCAGCTGCGTGCAGGGGCCTTCTGTTTGCAATTAGCGAGGCCGTGCGTGCATCTGCACTTTTCAAGCACTCGCTCCCCTGCCTGTCTCACCCTTGTTTATTATTTATTTCCTCTTACTTGCCTCCCAGCTTGTTCCACTGCGCACTGCTGTTTTACTTTCACTTTTAGCCGATCTTAGGTCGGCGTTCTTTGAACTCAGCATTTTCTTAGCTTGGTGGGCGTCTTTCCAATGCATTATGCCATACAAACACACTACTGCCTGGCTGTTCGTTTGTCGATTTAACACTTTCCGAAACAAGTGCTTTTTCTCTTTGGTTGCTGTTGAGCACAGTTGTGCTTTGGTTGATTTAGCCGTGAACTCGCTCGGTTCACTTCAATGTGCAGTCTGCAAGCCGGCTCCATGAATTGATCGTCGAATCTGCAGCGTCCGTGACGTTTGGTTTTTATTGATGACTCTGGGCTGTCATCACACCTTCGGAATCCGTCTTGTGAATCCCAAATTATGCCTTGTGACCCTGTGTGTTTGCTTCCTCGTAGCGCTGAATCTGGTGTGTTACTTTTTCCCCAGTACATTTTGACTTTATGAGTTTAAATTCTGCTTGTTTATGCGTTTTGATTATTCGCACTTCCTAACACCTGAGCTCTTCTTGGCATTCCTGTTCAGACTATGGCTGCTTTTGAATATTTCTTTTTGACATATTAAGTCACGCTTAAACTCCCCACTCCCTCTCCAAACATCTTAATAGTCATTGTGAGTCCCAGCTTTTAGGTGTGGCTAGAGTAAGCTTCAGCTGTTTGCCAGACCTTTATAAGGTCCCAAAGGCGAGACCTATTGGCTATGCCAAAGCTTGTCTCTTATTTGCTGTCATTTGTAGGTACAAAGCACTGGATAACATTAATAACATTAATGTTGATCCTCCTTTTTGTGTGCAGAAGGTCGCTGTGATGATTCTGGGACCATGGTCTTCCCATCCAATCAGGGCTCTGTTGGCTGCTTGCACTAGCATCAGTGCTACTCCCTGAGTTTATGGGTGTTATCTTCTTTGTGTCCGGAATACAGTAGCATTTCTCCTGGAGACAGTCTTTTCTGTCTGGATTGTGTCAATCTGGTCTCACTGATATCAAGGAGGGCACAGTTGTATTTTTTCATCTCCGCTGCCACATGGACTGTCTTGTACATGGCCCTCACATTCCATGTCCCGATTGGAATGGTCTTGGATGAATGCAGGCGGATTGCCTTTGTGGCTTCCAGGGATCTCTCGCTTTCACCACTAGGCATCAGAGTTCTCCTTGAGAAAGGTTCCTCTCAACCTAAGGTCGTAATGTCATTTGGTCTTTTGGTTAATGTTTCTGAAGCTAGGATTTATTACATGGTGGGGTAGCTATCCTCAAGCATATCCCTCCTCCATTTGCAGCTAAGCTTGGTACTGGCCATGGCAGAGTTGTGCTTGACATCAGTCCTTAACACCTTTTATGGTATGATTCGATAGCGCCACTATTGCCAGACAATTATGTGAGCATAATTAGATCCGCCCACGTTTGTAGCCAGGAGTATAATTTTTGTTTGGGCAGAAGTGGTGTGCTTTCACAAAAGAAGTGCTTGCATTCCACAGCTGTCATTATTTTGTTTATTCATCCAGCTGCCTGGGGTTGTCCTTACAGGAGCACACACATGCTATTGTAATGCTATTAAATAGTTTTAGATAACTATATAACTCATGTTGTTTTTCTCGGACATCAGCACAGACCAGAGGAGGGCAGTCATTACCCTACATTGATTTTTAGGTCTGACTTGACAGTGCAACTATTGCCTGACCTTTAACCTATTCCGAAATTAGTCTACTGCTTCCACACAAGTACATATTCGTTCACATGCAATTTACTTGTAATGCTTTACATTACTGTCCAACGGTCCTTTAAAGCCAGACTTATTGGTATTGCCAATACTTGTTTATAGAAAGCTTGCACCCTGGTGATAGCTGTAAGGTCTCAGAAATTCAGAGCTAAGGTCTGCTTTTAATTCACCTCGGGCGTAGGGGGCATAGTGGGGGTAGCGGAGGTCCATGGAGTCTCAAACAAACTCCGTGGAGCTCTGCTAGGCCACCCGTCTCCACCCCCCACTATTACATGTAAGTAAACATTAATTCAAAATGCATTTAAAACCACTCACCTCTGTATTGCGGCATCCCCATCTTCCTCGCCGTATCGGTAATCCTGGTGAAAATTGCTCATGCTAGCGCGCATTCTTATTTCTTGCCAGAAATATGCTTTTTCCCTTCTGACGGCCATTTTTCAGCACACAGGGAGTAATATGATCTTTCTCCGCAGTTATCCATCAGTCTTCATGAAGTTAGGGAAGCTGTCTAGCATCACATTACTGATACTCCTGCGCCACAAAAGTAGCTGTGGTACTACTTTCCATAGGTCTGCATCAGGGTGCACACATGTGGTTTATTCGAAAGGGGCAGTTTTACCTGCAAGTTTCAAAAGTAATGGCACCTTGTTACTCGCACAAAAGCATAAGTGATCAGATTACATATATATTATCATGTTTGAGTATTATAGAGCGCGCCATCACCAGTGGCCGCCAGCATGGCTCGTGGGTGGTAGGGTGGCACAGGGGGTTGGGCACACAGGGTGCTTTATACATGTGAAAAATTAAAATAAACACTTACCTTGCCGCCGGGTCCCTCGTCTCTGCTCTTGCTCTCCTCCATTGGACTCCATGAACAGGAGGCACAGTCTGGCTCCCCTGACCAATGACAATGCTGCAAAGCAGTGTTGTGATTGGTAAGCACCCATGCACCCCTGACCAATCACAACTCTACAATGCAGCGCTGAGATTGGTCTGTGCTCCTTGGTTCAACGTTCAATGTTCAACCAGGGAAAGGGGCCTGGGCATGTTCTACATGCAGGCTGTAATGCAGCCTTCATGGCGAATGGGGAAAGTATGCATAACTGTTTGGCCTGTCCCGGAGGACCGACCAAACAGTCTTTGCTCATGCATGCGTGGACAAACCGCTCCTCCCCTGCCCTGCTTTAACAGAAGAGCAGCCCCGCCCACTCACAAAGCATCATGGGAAAAAAATAATAACTCAAAGTTATAATCATTTTATATTTCCTTTATTTGCACTGCTGACAAGCAGCGAGGCAACGCTCCTCCGCCATAGCGGAGGAGCCGCCACTGGCCACCACACACAGTGGTGTCCTGGTACTGAGAGAAGCCAGAGAGGGGCCTTACAAGAGGTATAGGGTTATCTAGCAATAAGCCAAACTTTTAGATAACCACGAAATGGGTGAAAGTGGGTATGTATGCAAAGGTAGTATTGTGAATCTATCTAGGATCCTAATTAGATATCCCCGATTCATGCCCTTATGTGGTTATAACAAAACATACCCTTATAAAGGCATAAGAATCATGTCCATATTTAGCCATAGCTAATGCAGTCCAAATACGGCAAGGCTACTCCCATAGACTCCTAGAAAGCACAACGTGTTCTTTAAACAAACCAAGCCTCCAGCAGCCCGGGAATTCCCCCTGCTTTTGTTTTGATTTGCACAAGAACTCCTGGAGTCCAGAAAGAACTGTTAGTTCATAGTGTTGTCTTATGTCCAACCTTACGTCAAACACGGCACCTTTCAGGTATAAATATACCAACGTTGCCTTAAGCAAACACACGGTGGTTTGGAGCAGAGTGGCTATCTACTTACCCGACGCCCAGCTGATGCGAGTGCTGAAGGAAGCCAACCCTCCCATTTGACGCATTGAGAGAGACGCTGTCTTTTCTCCTGCCGAGAAATCCAGCTCCGGTGTTTCCAGTCACCCTTGCGAGTTGCTGGGAGATCGAGTCCTGAGACACGAGATACAAGACCTCCTTCATTCTAAAACCAAGGTACGGAGCTGACTAAACCCTTAAGAGAATTCTTGATTCAGATTCTTGGCAAAAAAACAACTTAACTTAAACTGCAACTTACTTACTCCTTCCCACGTATTAGGCTTAGGTCAGGAACACCGGGGTAGGCGTATATTAGAAGCACCAGTTGAGTACGTTAGTCAATGTTTTTATGTATGTATATATTTTATCCGTTTTAAAGTATCATATGGCTAAGAAACCATATCAATGCTTTTACAGTATTGTTTCATAATACTACTTTTACTGTACGCACTTTACTTCATGATAAGTATTGCAACTGTGGCAATTCATTTCTCTTGCATGAGAAAGAAGACTGCTCAATAAATAACAACTTTTATTGAAAACGCCTGTCTCTCTATTTCTCTGCACTCTGGTGAGACTAAGCATGCACGATTGACTGAGTGAAATAGTTGTCTATTGTTTTCACACGACTCTAGAGATACACTCTTTATTCTGAGGGAGCAAAGTTGTCATGTTTATGCGGTTGTCAGAAGCTAATCCCTTCTTGTCTATTCAGGGAAGTTAACTCATCCTTGTTTACTCAAGAAGGTTTCTAGTGACCTCTGAGCTAGCTGGCAAACCTAATTAAGTCTAACATAGTCAGTAGAGACCTAGATGACCTCAGTCCTACGTCTAAACTGCTGTCTATGTTATTCCAATCCGCAGAGCCTATTGGGAATATAGGAACTACACTACAGTAGAGGAGGAGGGTATTCCGGAGTCTTGCTGTGGCAACATAAAAGGCTCAGTATATGGACCTGGTTTGGTAGAACCGAGGCAATCCTAGGTTGCACACTGAGGTGGCAGGGGTGGGTGGAGATCTTCTAGAAATTTGGCAAGGCAAGATTGAGACATTTTTTAGTAGAACGCAGCATGATTAAAAATTTTCCTGTATTGCTTTTAAGAAAATTCCAGAACTTCTACCTAGTGTTCCTTGAATTTAGGGGATGCTAAGCAAATGTTGTTTTTGTTACAAAAATATTGATAAATCAAACAAACCAATATTCAGATAGGACCACATTTGCACAGAGTGGTTATTGTTTATTGTTGCACAGTGACCATCAAATAGATGAGTAGGGTGCAGCTCAGAGTAATTACTAGTAGCTGCGTTCTACCTATATTCTTACTGTTTTTCCCATAATAGGCGGTAAGGCAGCCCCCACGTTATTGCAAAATGTGCCAAAATATGCCTTTATTACTGTACTGAGAGCTCTTTGGCAGGGAAATATCTACCCTGCCTGGAGCATTGATAATCCTCACTCTTGGTTTTGCACAGATATTTTGCAATCATAATGAACTGGGAAATGACGGCGCCCACACTACAGTGAAAGAAGCAATATTGATAGCAAGTGAAGTCGAAGAAATGGAGCTGAAAATGTGACACATTCAGAGAAAGATTTCTTCACCCATTTGCAGGAAAGCATACTGAGGTTGGGCAAAGGAGTATCTCGGGGCAGCTAGAGTTGCCAAAGACAAATCTGTACTACGAGAAATTCGGGTCCAAGGGCAATCACCAGTTATAGTCCCATCTGTAACAACTAGAATATTCTGACTCTAGTGTCCTGGGCCATTATATTGCAGATCATCAAACCAGGAATCAAGTACCCTTTTTATCACCGGACTCTCAAGATAACAAGGCAGAGCATTCCAAGGCTTACTCAAGGAGATACTGTTGGCTTAGCAAAGCAGAATTCAAAAACACAACAATGAATACTCAATAAATAGATGCCTGCTTAGTGCTTTTTCTTTGAAAAGAAAACTTCCAAAAAGATACACAAAATTAAATACTACTAATAAAATTACAAACATACAAATTACACGCAATACCTCCCAAGCCACAGAGGTACGTACTAAAGTCAACCTACACCATATTTGTATACTAGGCTCTGTATTTCTGAGCCACAATTAATGATTTGCACACCAGCAGTTTTTAACCAATAAAACAACAAAATCGCTGTATGTACATAAACCAAATCATGTGCCATGCAATTTATAAAAAAAAGTCGGACCCCTTGGCTTTGTCACATTGTGTAGATGCAGCTATAAGAAATTAGACTTTCTGATATGCATAAACCTTTCCAGATTGTTTCACAAAGATGAAAATATTCTATATGTCACCATTAAAAATATAAATAAAAGCTTTGTAACAGTTTCAACATAAAATTTTGCATAACAGGTAACACTAAAAAAATCTATATTTATAAATTGAATTAGATTATCTAGCATTTATTACACAAAAAGAAATGGGTCACAAGTACATCTGGAAGACAAAAGCATAACTTGGGGAATGCTTGTAACAGTGAAAAAGTTCCTCTTTGCGGTGACTGTGCCCTTTTGGCTAGGCCTGGGAAATGTAGTTTGCGCCAATATAATTTACGTACTTTTTGGGAAATTTATATTAAGTGTGTTATGTGAAAATCCTGGAATTAAGCCAATACGCTGCTAATATGCCGTTAATATGCCTTTGTGTTATTATCAGGCTTGGGCGTAGTTTGCTGAGTTTTGCTACGCGAAAATCTTCGAAGTTTATTAAAACCTCTACGAAGTTCCGCAAGTGGCGGAGTGCAGTGCGAACTGCAGTTTGTGCTGGTATTCCTGCCGCTCGGGTAGAAATTCTACCTGAGCAGCAGCTCACGCTCGCAAACTTACCGTTTGTGATCGTGAGCGAGGAAAAAACTATGCTGCACACCACAAAGCGGAGTATTCTGCACTCCAAGACTAGGCGGAGTGCAAAGTGCCGAAAACTCTGCAAACTCAGCGAACAGGGCGAAGTTCACCGCCCAGGCCTAGTTATTATGAACTATTCCTGGTAAAAATGTACTGCAAATGCCTACAAAGAACAGAATGTGAGTGGCTGTTTTCATGGTGCTTTTGTTTAAATGAGTGCTTGTGGTAAAACCTGACACGAGGACGCATTACATGCTAAAATATAGCAAAAAATTGTGAATTTGTATTTCTAATAATTAAGCGCAATTTCGTATAATTTTACTCTTTTTTGTGACACATGAAATGAGGACAAATACAAATAAGTCCAATTGACCCTCTTTTTGCTGCGCCTTAACAAGTTCACCCGTTTTATCCCTTAGAGGGAGGTGGAAACTAATACCAATAGCTCTGTAAACAGACTCCACCATAAGTAACAGAAGTGCAATCTAGTGTGGTTTTTCCCACCCTTGACAGTGGTTCATTCACAGAGTGGGTATGTCCTTCTCCTTCTTGTTGCACTTCTTCTTCTCCAAGGTTCTTCCTGGCGCAAGGAATGAAAAATCCATAGATACCAACCCTCCACACCTGACAGGCAATTCCGTTGGGCAGCCCTATGGATGCTCCAGCCCTCTGCACAGCATTTTGGAAAGATTCAGGATGGCAGTTAGAAGAAACATTGTGGAATTCCTCTCTTCTAAGCTAGACTTCTCCCAATCAGTTCTGATTTTAACCCTTGCAACATCTTGAACCGGCAGAAAACAACCCTGTTGGCACCAAAATACAGGTAAGCCAGTTTTGTACTATTTCCAGTTGACTGAACTGGGAACATATGGTCCAGACTCCAACAATGGTAGTAGGAATTGTTTCACGTGTCTTACATAGATGTACACTGCAGTCAAAAAATACACAGCTGCATCAACACAGATGAAGAAACAGACACCGCTGTCAGAAACACTGCCACCAGTCCATCAGGAAAATCGTAATATGACGGGCAGGCAGGAGACCGCAGCCGCTGCAGTGTTCTGGGGACCCAGGTTATGGCGGTCAACCAGTCAGATGCCACACTCAGAATCAGGCCCTTAGACTTTGGCAATTTAAAAAAAAATCGCGGAGTTATTCTTTCTTAAGGATAGGAACTTTTTAGTACACCATTTATTCAAGGGAGCAACAAGAAGGAGCCTCATTTATACAAACTAGTTTGTGTTTTCTTTAGTCACAATATGGTATTAGATTATAAACAATGGTGGGGAAGTGATGGTTCAATACTAATGTGCAGTCCATGTGTTAATCATTCCGTGTGTTAAACTGTTAAACTTGTTCATGAGAAATCATTGAAAAAACAGATATAGTTTACAAATCATTGAAGGCAGTTATCAACAAAAACTAGTACTGAAGTTCAAATATTCTCTTCAATCTGTAATGAAGATTTCATTTATGCTTCAGCTCTAGGAAGTCTCAGAGCTTCAGTCTCCTACAGAGAGACAGAAATACAGTGATTGTCACTAGGCATGCTATATGTAGGTGAAAGTCATGGAGTTTAACTCCGTGGAATTCTGCAGGGTTACATAAAAACCCCACAAGATTCCGCTGAGTTTCACGAACAGATGGAATCAGCACGTTTTGGTGATTTATAGCACTGGGAGCTCGTTCCATGCTGCAAAATCAGTGCGAATGGCACCATGCGACGCACCAGAGGGAGCTACTTCTTTGATGCTGCTCGAGTAGATTTTCTACTCAACTAGCATCTTTCTCACTGCAAACGGCAGCTTTTCCACCGCGAATGGTCACAACGACCCGCAACTGCCCACATTGAGAAAATCGCAGCTAAGGATGCCAATTCTCGCTCGCACTCACCAACTTAGTGTTGGTGAGCCGTGCACAAGAAACACTGCCATGTGGCAGTTGGCGGAGTTTTCCCAGAGATCCAAGTTACAAGCGTAATGCGAAGTGGGCACAACTCTGCAAACTCTGGCGGCGGACCATCATTTATCCACAACCGTTAGTTATATATCATAGTAGGGTTAATAAAATGGAACTCATATAGTGAAATACCTGAAGAGTTGTTTAAGATATCAATGCTTCTGCAGAGCAGCTTAAACCCACAGGCAGAGTGAAAATATCCAGTGTCTCAGTTTCTCTCACTTATTCCACTCTTTTCCCCCAGGTTGAGTGTTGAGCAGCACAATACTTCTTGCATGGTTATCACTTGGTTCATGGAAAAAAGGAGTTTACCACTGCTGCTTTCTGATCTGGTTAGCCAGGTTAATGGAAATCAGACACCAGTGCACAAAAGGCCAAACAGAGCAAGAAAACAGCATTAGCCTATATCATGTGCACATGCAACGCTTCTAACCCCAGGTGCACAGCAGGATACCCTATTTTGTGAAATGTGACATGGAGATTGCAGCTTTAGTCCATTTTTTACATATGAAAACTGTGAGTTGGACCCCATTAGGAAAGTTGATCAAAGCAGTGGCCCCAAAACCTGAACTGAATCTAGAAGCAAAAATATCTGGGGATAATTAGGGGTCAGAATCTTTTCTTTATACGTACTTATTCGAAAAATGATGACTGTGCACAGTCTACCACCAACACAGTTGGGTGCAGAAATGTGGAAATTAGATTTCCCTCCTGGCCACAACACTTTGGAATAATCTTCCTGTTACTTTAAGAGGCAGTGACAACAAGTGTGCCTAAAAACATTTGAAATCTGGCTCTTTTGATTCTGCTTATCCAATACTGGCAGGATCTCATGGTGTTTCTCCTACTTACTGTAGTGCCATCATGTCTGTTTTGGGTCGTTGTTGTGCTTTACAAGTGACTTGTTCAATCATCCATTTGTTCATTCAGTATAATTACATTGAAAAACAAGATGTACATGGAAACACCATCTCCCCAGAAAACAAGAGTGGCTTTTATATATGATTGCTACTACACCTAGCCGGATCCATAATTCAACCCCATGCTGATGAACTCTAGTGGGGCACCAGAATCTCTCTCAATAAAAGCCCAAAATAATGCACATGGTAAACGTTTCATTCATACAAAGTTAAGAATTTTTGCTGTCATTGTACAACTTTGCTTTAGGATAAAAATCCCTAAAAATTGATTATGTAGATGGATTTAACAGCAAAAGGAATTTGCGTAGAATGCTCTTTTGGTTTTGTGGCAGTTGTGCCAAGAAATATCTACTTTTAATAGGCTTGTTGATCAATTTTTTAAAAAGCCAGAGAATTGTTCAAAATCAATCTTGAACTGTGAAAAGAAAGCCTTTGCATTTTTCTCCTTATGTTATGTCATGTTTTATCCAAGGGTTTGGTTCTACAGCAAACACACACAGCTGTTGTGGCTTCCTGGTACTAATTGGTTTAAACTGAACTGGGTGAAGGTAACACAACATCTCCAACATGGTGGACAATGGCATCATGTTGGCCACCAGTCTTATTGTCTAAAATGGCTTCCATGCCCCATGAATACTACTGCATTACAGAAATGTAAAAAAAAGTTTACGTTTCACCTTAGCATTAAATATACATTTGGTATGAAGTACACGCTGCCATACATTATAATGCTATTGCTAGTCACAGAGGAGACTCATGACCACGCAGAGGGAAAATTCCAGAGGCAGAGTTCCCATAAAAGTTCCTGGAACTCCTTTTAATTTATGGAATGGGTATTTTATTCTTTATACCTTAACCCTTCTCACAAAAAGTCTAAATCCTTGGTGTCTTGGTTCTTCACATGAAATAGATAGTACGGTTGCAGACATGAAGAAGAAAAGCAGCATCTGTAGTGCGAAACTAAACACACCAAACAGTTGTTGCCAATTTGTTGCAAAAATGTTTTGGAAACAGTTTAATGTAAACCCTATTTTAAAAAAGGTTGCAGTTAAGAGTGAGTCGTAAAATGAAGAATCTTTCTCTCCTTTAATGAAATGTAACATGGAAATAATAAACAAGTTGCTATAAATATATTTTTTCTTCTGTTTTGTGTTCATTGGGAAAATAAAAAAGAGATCAGAAGAACGAAAACTCAGTTTTCGTTTTCATTGTTTAAACAGCAGCTGCAATGCAATGTGGCCTGCTTTTCACCTAGGCTCCTGGCTTTGGCAAAAGGCACTAAGGTCTCAGAACTCAACTGTAATAACTTGTTTACAGTTGAGCAGCGATGTCATTTTCTTATTACAGGTGGATAGAAACTTCACAACTTGACTATAAAAAGGAAAGTAGAGACAGGTTTTCAAAGCTTGTTTGCAGGCTTCCTTGTGTTATAAATGTCTGCAGCCAAGAGCCCTAATACTAAAAAATAATCAACTTGGAGGATCAAATGAAACATTTGCTGTACTAATCATGAATCACCATCCTTCAAAAAGGATGAAAAGCATGTATGTAATTATGTATGTATATGGTATTTCTATCATGTGAAACCAGTGGTGGCTCATCGAGAGAGTGCTGCGGGGCGGTGGGGCGGGGCTGGGGAGGGGCAGGGTGGGGGATAGTAAGCTTCGGAATTGGGCCGAACGGAGTTGAGTAAAGTAATAAAACGAATTACATTGCGCGTGTGTTACATGGGGTTCTTCAATAAACCAATGAAGACGGAATAGCAAAGGAAGTCTTCTTTATTGTAAGTTCATCACAGCATCTTCCCAACACACCAGCCTGGATCGCAACTGCCAAACCTCGAATCCATCTGACAGAATCCCCCCAAACATTCTAAATACCAAAAAGACATCAAAATACAAAGCAGAGCATCTACATTCTAAATAAAAGAAACCATAGAATACAACATATCTTCCCCTTTTCACAGAGAGAAAACAAATATAAGAATATTCATTGTATGTAATCTTTAAGATAATAGGGAGCATACGTTTTACGTTTGTTCTTCCTAGGAAGACTTGTTACATCATTGGATACAGTATCATCAGCAGTACATACATTGTTCCCCATTGAAATTGAAGGTGTAAAAATTTCTTGAGAAGAAATCGCATGACTGCCACCAATAAGTTGAAAAGAGTCACTTGTTGAAGAAGAACTGGAGTACTGACAGTTTGGCAAAGAACAACCTGAGTAATTGTAATTCATGTAAGATTGAAAACTCTCTTGTGAGTTCTGTTTTACTAAAACAACATTCCGTTTTCCACCACCATTTACCATTTTCAACTAGAACTGCATGTTTGGAAACTTTTACAATTCGTGTCATTGAATCAAACATGGATTTTTGACTTTTGTCTCTAAATGGTCTTTTGACTCTTACAACATCCCCAACCTTAAATTGTAGATCTTTTGGTTTCATTTTACTATCATACATTACTTTCATTTTAAGTTGATTCTTTTCAACATTGTCACATATTCGTTTGATATCAGGTACATTTTCTGTACATTTTGTTTGATCCAAAACCCAATTAGGACTGAGTTTAGAAGATCCATAAAGTTTCTTAAGTAGGACGAAAGGAGAGACACAAGTCGTGGAGTGTGGGGTGTTATGATAACTCCATAGCCTTTCTTGGACAGCTTTTTCAATAGAATTGCCCTGAGTGGAGGCTAACTGCAGTGTTTTTTAACATTTTATTCACCCTCTTAACCATTCCATTTCCTTGAGGGCTATACAGAGCCACTGTCATGTGTTTGATGTCCAAATTGGTTACAAATGTTCGCATGGCATGAGATTTGAATTGTACGCCATTGTCTGAGACTATAAACTTTGGAATACCTTCTCTACAAAATAACTTGTTTAAAAAATTAATCACAGAAACAGTGGAAGGTTCAGAAATAAATTTACATTCCACCCATTTTGAAAAATAATCAACAACGACCAAAGCAAATCTCATGTTTGGCTTTAAATTAAATTGTGAAAACAACAACAGGTAGCAAGGGGTCAACAACCTTATGTACTAGTGAAAAACCCACGTGGTGAGATAGAAGGTAATGAGAATAAGGAAAGAACTACTAAAGTGTTATAAGAAATACACATAGGGTCTCTCATCACTGTGAAAAGATTCCCATCAGTCACCATTCGGATGCGCCCTTCATCATCTGGGATCCTTCTTCACTGAAGGTAGATTTTGAGACCCACTGTGGATTGGCAGTTGTTATGAAGCCTAATCCTATAAGTGGTACCCAGTGTGAGGAAAACACATGATGAATAGTGTACATTGTACATTGGTCCAATGAAAACTATTCCTAATTTCTCCCATGGTCCTTCCGAAAAAATCAACTGGGTGAAGGGGTATATTACAAAGCTTCAAGGATTTATCTGCTTCAGAACAACTCATTCAACATTCAACAAAATTCTGTACATCAACATCCATCCTTAATCTTGTAAAATTGACGCAAACCTACATCTAAATTTCTTTCATCAGGCCATCCATTAATGATGTAGGTTTTAATTACATTTTGGACATTGACACAATCCAACCACTCTGAACTGTTGATTGTTCCTTCCAAAACAACTAAACCATCAACCGTACCAACAACAAATTCAGCGTCATCATTGTGAAAAATAGAATTCTCTTCATGTAAGGGTCATCTAGACAGAAAATCTCCATGTTCCTTTTTACCACCAGGAATATGCTTGATACTGAAATTAAATTCAAACATTCATGAAAGTAGTCTTATTAACATTGGACTCACTTTATCATGTTCTTTTTTGGATAATAAAAAAAACTAATGGCTTGTGGTCCGTTACTAAAACAAACTTTCTGCCCCAAAGAAAAGTTTCAAAATTTTTAGTGGCCCACAGACAAGCTAAAGCCTCTCTTTCAATGGTGCTGTATCGTCGTTATGTTTGAGACAATGATCTAGATGCAAAACCTACCGTGTACTTAACACCATCTACTAATTGTGTAAGTACGGCACCAAGTCCAACACCACTAGCATCAACCGTAACAATTGATTGAATGTCATCTTTTAAAGAATGCAAAGCAGGTGCATTCACAATCAGTGTTTTTTTAAATTGTTGAAAGCCTTATTTTCAGACTTCCCTATTGAATTGTTCACCTTTCCTGAGCAAGTTTCTCAAAGATTCAGTTTGCAAAGCAAAACTATCAGTGAATCTTGAATAATACTCACACATCCCAAGAAAGGATCTTAATTGGTCTTTGTTCATAGGACATGGACAATCAGCAATGGCTTTGACAAGATCTTGCTTAATACCAGCCTCAGAAATGTGATGACCAAGATAATCAATATTATTCACCATAAATTTGCATTTCTCCTTTCTGACCGTGACACGATTTGACTGAAGAATATCTAAAACATCAGATAACTTTTTAATATGTTCATCAGTATTTTTTGAAAATATCAGGATATCACCCTGATAGGCAAGATTATTACTGCAATCACCAAATGAATTGAACATCAACTTCTGGAAGACAGAAGCGGCTGATGCAAGGCCGAAGGGCATCCTTAAAAATCTGTAGGCACCAAATGGAGTGTTGAAAGAAGTTAAAGAGCGAGAGTCTTCAGTAAGTTCCACCTGATGATAAATCAAGACAAGAACATATCTTGGCATCTCCTAATTGGGTTAACATATCTTGAATTTTGGGTAAAGGAAAACAGTCAATCAGAATATTCTAATTTAAAGATCTTAGATCAATACAGAGCCTGATGTCTTTGGAACCCTTTTTCTTTGCGACAACAATCGGAGCAACCCATTCAGAGGATTTGATTGGTTCTATGACTTTATCTAAACCATGTTTCTCCAGATGTTGTTTAAGTTGATCCCTAATGCAAAGTGGTACATTCCTTACTTTATGGATGACGGGAAAAGCATCCTTTTTAAAAATGATTTTGTGTTCAAAATTGTGCGCCAACCCTAATTTGTCATTGAATAAGGAATCATGCTTGAGAAGGAGTTGTTGTAAAGACGTATTTGTAACTGGTATGTCTACTAATGAAATGGGACATGTAGTACCAGGTCTCAATACCATGCCAAATTACCCTTGGTCTTTCCATCCTACAATATTGTACCCTTTCTTCGCTACATATATTTTAGTGGAAATAATTCTGTCTTTGAATTTAATATTGTCCTGAAAGAATCCTAACATGTCAATGTTATGACCTCCAAAAGAAATGGTATGAATATCAGGAGGAGAAAGTTGCACAGTATTCCAATGCTTATCAAACAACATATCAGTTACAAAAGTGACTGGAGAACCAGAATCAACAGTTACTTGAATTTCAACATCACCGATGGTGACATCACATAAGGAACCACCATCATCTAAATCAGAATCAATGGAAAGCACAATTTTCTTGAAACTTTTAATTGTGCAAATGTTGTTTTCTGAAAGAATCCTCCACATTTTCAATCAAATTAACTTTGATAGGATTCTTAATGCACATTTGTGTAAAATGTCCATGCTTTTTATAATTAACACAAAGTTTAACAAGAGCAAGACAATTCTTGGCATTAGCTAAATGTGATGGAGAGCCACATCTATAACAAACACTTTTTTTGTGTCTTTAAAATTATCTCTGTTTTTGTTAAAATTAGTTTTGGTTTTGGGTTTGGTGCTCAAAGCATTGATTGCCTCACAAACTGTATCAGTTTTGTTCTTATTCAATTCTTTTTGAGATACTGCTGATCTTTCAATACCTCTAGCCAGTTCAAGTGTTTCTTTCAATGAAGGGTCTCCACAACAAAGAAGTCTTTCCTGAACTTTCTTGTTGTAACAATTAACAATTAATTTATCCCTAAGGTAAGAGTCTATGTTACCATCAAATTCACATGTGGCAATTAAAACACTTAGGGCCCGATGTAGGTAAAACGCATTTACCGATTTTAAAATACCGAATCATACCGAATCGGTATTTTGAAATCGGTAAATGAAATGTAGGTAAAAAAATTCGGCAAATTACCGAATCGGTAACAATCGGTATCGTGGTTCGATACTTACCGAATTGATATTTGCCGAATCGGTAAGTACCGAATCGGCGATTACCGACTCGGCAAATACCGAATCGGTAATTGCAATACACCCCCATGGGCCAAAAGGCCCATAGGAATGCATTGCAAATACCGATTCGGTATTTACCGAATCGGTAGTAGCCGATTCGGCAAATACCGAATCGGTAAATACCGAATCAGCAAACACGGAATCGTCGAGAAAGAAAAAGTGAAACTGATGACAACAGCCAATGAGGTGGAAGCACCCTACCCCACCCTAGCAGGGAGTGGCTACCCAGGCAGGTGAAACTCATTAGAACTTTCTGGAGAGGCAGCCTGAGCTGAGCATTCAGAGTGAGCAGCAGTGGTAGCACTATCCAGAACTGTGTGGAAATGGCAAGCAGCTCTGAGAGCCAGAAGGCTGAGCGCAAGCGCAAGGCCAAGTTCAGCAACAAGGAGCTGCAAGTGTTGATGGAGGAGGTGGTGAGGGTACGCAGGCAGCTGTTTGGGAGGCTGTCCCTCACACTCCCAGAGAGCACCATGAGGAACCTGTGGATTGCAATCGGTGGGAGGGTGAACGCAGTTGGTGTCACCCCCAGGAGCCTGGACGACCTCAAGAAGAGGTTTTACGACATTCGCAGCCTCACCAAGAGGAAACTGGCCGAGCTGCACAAGCAGGCAGGACTAACAGGTGGAGGCAGTAACCCCGCGCCACCCCTCACTGACCTTGAGGAACTTGTGTCCACGACAATTGAGAAAGAGAGTGTGGTGGGAGTTGGTGACCTGGACAGCTTATCCAGATCCACAGCAAAAGGTAAGAAGCATGCGCAGCATGACACACCCTACCAGACACCTCCCCTTTAGCCCCAATGCACAGTCAAACCCCAGCCCAGTACTGCTAGCAACATACATGAGCAATGCATCATGGCAACTGTAGTAAGCTAATGTAGTAACAAATGCCAGTGCACATTCAAATGAAATGCATCTAGAAAATGATTCAGAGTATTGAAAATGGGATGTGCAATGCTTTTATTGTAGTGACTGTAAGACATTTGCACTCAGTTCACAAATGCTTCTTTATACCTAGGGGCACCATCAGGCAGTGGAGCAGCAGCTACACAAGCTCCAGCTCCAGCGGCATCAGACAGTGCGGTGGCAGGGCAAAGCAGCATTCTACCATCACAGGAGGAGGAGGAGGAGAACAGCAGTGCCGGGGGCAATGAGGATGACACAGGACATACCCTCTCATTTCCCCACTCCCCCCTACTGTCACTAACGCCCCCAGTGCAGTTCTCACCCGAAAATTCCCCAACACAGACCCACCCAGCACCTGCCACATCTCCTGCCAGGAGGATCCCATTGCACCATTGAACATCATGGAGGGAGCAGCGGCTCAGGCTCCAGCACCCACCCCTGCAACACCCGTGGCACACCAGCCCACACAGCAGGCCAGCAGCAATCGGCGCAGGCCCCGTACATCCAGCCCTGCTTTACCAGCACGGGAGGGCAGTGTATTCCAAGGGCTGGAGGGGAGTATGGTCCGGATCCAAAGGATGCAGGCCAAGTCGATCCTGGCTTGCCATCGCCGATTGCGGGAGCACAACCTGCACATGGGGGAGATGAGAAAGGGGTTTAAGAGTCTCATTGAGAGCAACAAGGAGATAGCTACTGGACTGGGGCGCATGACTACTGCCATTACCCAGCTATGCACTAAGATGGAGGAGCACGAGCACTGTAGGCGCAGGGATGCCCGCATGCAAAACCGGTCACTCAACCGCCTTGCTGCAGTAACCGCCCAGCTATGCCGCCGAGGGGCTAATATGGAGGACTGCCTCACCAAGAACACTGCTGAGATGACCAGGGGCATGGCCCGCATCACCACTGCCATGGAGACACTAATCATATCAAACACGGTGGTGAATCCTGCCCTGGACGTGGGCGAGGCTGGGGACAGCAGCAGCCGCAGCAGCCCGGCCAGCGCTGTATCTGAGCCGCGCCGGAGCAGCAGGCGCTCCGCTGAGGCAGCCGGACACACAGAAGGGGGTGAGCCACATCCAAGTGGGTCAGCTAAGCGCAGCAAGAAGTAAGACTGCCAGGGTGGGTGAGGCGAACCGGACAATTTACAATCCCCACCTATTCTGTTATAGTTAAATTTGTCTACATAGCAAAAAAGGTGCACACAGTTCCCCAGGGGAATGGTATTAGTACAGTGAAGTAATCTTTCTTCCTCTCTCTAAGAGATACACGTGTGTAGGTATATCAAAATGAATCAGGGAAAGGTATCCCTTTTCGGAACTAGGGATGCCTCACACAACAGGCTGGCTTAACGGCTGTTGTCATATCGCCAGCTAGTCGTCTCGTGTCATCATCGGCTTCCTGCTGCAACGTCAAGCCGGCGCTGCAATGCCTGACGGGTAGCACACAGTGCTACACTTTTTTGGAGATCTTTTGTTCCTGGCCGTTGATCGAGTGGGTGTGAGGGCCCCAGGTTGGGAAGTAGTGAGCGTGGGGGAATATGTGAATAAAAAAGGTTGGTATAGTCTACTCCATTCAATTTATTCATGTAGTTAACCACCTTATTAAAACAAGAGGGGTGCTGGGACACAAACAGGCTATGGAGATTGGTCCCGTTCAACCCTCGTCTGTGAACAGGTCAACATGTTTCATGCCCTATCGGCAATTCTTCAGGACCTAGGGTGTGCTCATAAACTTAGTGATAAGCCCAGAGTGGGCTGAGGAGTGTGGAGAATACAACCTGTGTGGTTGCCGACTCGAGCAGGGAGGGTTCCTGCGTCGTAGGTCTACCCCTCAATGATGGGTATTAGTGCCCCAAGGCTGTTCTCGTGGGACCTGCGTTGTGAGAAAATTGTCTCATTAGCGCAGCGGAGTAGCCTCTCCACCTAATCCCACTCCCCGACGTGGTTTGACACGTAGAGCAGCTGTTGGTGTTAAATTTGTAGCACATCAGTGCAGTAACAATGTGCCAACATTAGTAAATTTTTATATGTTCCACATACATTGACGTGTCTGTGCATCTGTACTCACTCAGAAATAGTTGTCTGTTATCTCCTCACGTCTGTACCTCCCGTCACTTGGTGTAGACACTCCAGCAGGTTGTGTTAGTGGCACAGCTATGTCATCGTCAGGGTCCTCGTAGTCAGACAACTCTACCTCTGTGCCCTTCTTGACCGCAAGGTTGTGCAACATTGCAGATACAGCAATTATCTTGCAGCAGGTGATGGGGGTATATTGTCTAGCACCTCCGGTCTTGTGCAGGCATCTGAACCTGCTCTTCCAGATGCCGAAGGTCCGTTTAACTACATTCCTTGTGCTTTTGTGCGCACGGTTATACCTCCTTTCGCTGGGTGTTGAGGGGTTGAGGTAAGGGGTGAGAATGAATGAGCGGAGGGCATATGCACTGTCGCCTAGAAGAGAATGGAGTAACATTACTCACATGCATACATGTACTTCACACTGATATTTAGGTTATGGGGGTCTGACACTGTGTCTTACCTAGGAGGTATCCTTCACCGAATTCCCCTGCCGTCAGCCGTGCATAAATGCCACTATTTTGAAAGATATAGGAGTCATGGGTACTCCCTGGAAATTTTGCTACCACGTCAGTGATGACACACTTGGCATTACAAATCACCTGCACATTTATGGTGTGCGTTGACTTCCGATTATGGTATATGTATTCCGTGTCAGCAGGGGGACAAATCGGAATGTGTGTGCCATCTATGCAGCCAATGTTGTGGGGGAATCCTGCCATCTGGTAGAAGTCTGCTTTTGTCTGTACCAGTTCTGCATGGGTTGCAGGGAAGGAATTGTATTGGTCCATCCTTTCGATCATGGCGTCTAGGAACTTGTGGAAGAACCGGGACAGGCAGCTCTGGCTCACCCCTCCTACCGCAGCTACTGCACTTTGAAAGCTGCCAGACCCAAGCAGGTGTAGGCTGCATAGCACCTGCACGTGCACTGGGATTGCGTGTGCCCTTGGGGTGGGGTGCTGCAACAGGGGTTTGAGGTCCCTAATGAGCTGTAAGATGGTCTCTGGGTCCAGCCTGTACCTCTGTAGGATCTCTGCATCTGTCTGCATGGACAGGGTGAGACGCTCTCTATACACCTGCTCCTCTCTCTGCCATTACCTCTCTCCATCCTGCTGTAGCCGTAGCCGTCTTGCTATGACATAAAAAGCTGCCATGGTGCAAGCAGAAATGCATTTTGGGTCCTTTTTTATAGGTTGCACCTGGTTACCACCTGATTTAAATCTATGGTAAATACCGATTCTTAAATACCGAATTTGACTCAAAATCGGTATTTCAGTGCTTTCCTACATCTCACTCTTCAGTAGAATCGGTATTCTACCGAATCGGTAATTTTACCGATTCGATAACATTACCGATTCGGAATTTTTCCCGATTCTGTATTTTCCGAATCGGTATAGTACAGAATCGGTGAATTTTCCGAATCCCTAATTTTTTACCGATTCTGTTTGGTTACCGATTCGGTATATTTGCCGAATCGGTTTAATTTCCGAATCGATATACTTCCGACACGGTAACTTTTCCAATTCGGAATTTTTACCGATTCTGGCGTTTTTGGGACTCCGACATCCCGAAACCTCGATACCGGTCGGTAACGGCCAAAAATACCGATTTTCGGCCGTTACCGACCGACCTACATCGGGCCCTTAATTCTGTTAAAAAGGTATCTATGGATTCAAATTCGTACTCACGTCTGGTGTAAAATGTGTGACTTTCGACAACAACACTAGTCTCATCAATAAAATAATCAGCAAGTCTAGAGGCAGCTTCTTTATAAAAATCCCAATCAGTTTCATTAGTTGAGTAGTTGAAGGTAAATGATCAAAAATACGTTGTCCTTTAGCTCCTAAGTTGTTGTAAAGAAGCGCTAATTTTCTAACCGGGTCAAATTTTGTACCATCTAATGCTACAATATAGCTAGCGAAACCCTTAAACCATTGTTTCCATTTAATTTTAGGAACACCTAGCTCTGGTAAGAAATGTGGGGAGTAGAACTATTTTGCGTCATGTTAAAATGAGTATAATGAGTAAATATAATGACTTTTAAACAGTATGAAATGAATTGAACACTAATTACACAGACAGCAACTTAATAAATTAAAGTTGAATCATGAAAAGAAACAATGAATAAAATGTCTTGAAAGTGTGTACATCACCGATAATATGAATGATCTTGAATGCTTTCGGGTGTTCAAAATGGAAATAATAGTGAAGGTGTGCACATCACCGAAATACAAGAAATAATCATGAAAAGGAACAATGAAGATGTTCAAATGTCAATAAATTTGAATGTTCATGTGCGCGATGATAAATAAAGATGTGCGCATCATCGAAAATATGAACAGTAAATAACTTGGTAGATGAACGTATCACCGTGCAGTACGCTGTAAATTTAGTGCCTGACTCAAAGATGGAGGCACGTTGCGCAGGAATTACGTGAAACGTAGGTCACATGAGCGTGACGCTTGACGTGGGCAGAAGCTGTGCGGGAGAGGAGAATGGCCGTCGAACTTCGGGAACCGAAGATTCTGTGTTGCGCATGCGGGTAAGTTTGAGCGCTCGTGAGAGGAATGGCAGTTAGTGGAACAGGCCAAAGTAACAAAGAAATTCACACGACCTGAATGTCCCTTTGATAACCAATGTCACAACGCTTCAGCACTCGAGCAGTGCAAAATGTGTCCCTCGAAGTTCGTTCACGAAGTTCAAATAGGTGAAAGAAATCTCCCTCAGGGTCAGAAAGATGCTAGATAGTGAGAAAATTATCCCATCCTCGTCGCCAAATGTTACATGGGGTTCTTCAATAAACCAATGAAGACGGAATAGCAAAGGAAGTCTTCTTCATTGTAAGTTCATCACAGCATCTTCCCAACACACCAGCCTGGATCAGAAGATTGGCGCAACTGCCAAACCTCAAATCCATCTCACAGAATTCCCCCAAACATTCTAAATACCAAAGAGACATAAGAATACAAAGCAGAGAATCTGCATTCTAAATAAAAGAAACCATAGAATACAACAGCGTGCTGCAATGTCAAATCGCACGCAATGTAATTTGTTTAATTTATTTATTTCTTTACTCAACTCCGTTTGGCCCAATTCCGGAGTTTACTACCCTGCTCTCTGCCCCTCCCCTGCCCTACCGCCCTGCAGCACTCCCTCGAGGAGCCGCCACTGTGTGAAACTACCCAAAACGCAGCAGAGCAATGTACATGGTCAAAAGCAGCCTTAAATGTAATGAGTAATAATAGGACAGGAGGCTGGGTTGTGGACAATCAATGCATTGTGATGTAGTGAGCTTTAAAGAGGTTAGTTAGTCTTCAACTCTTTCCTACATTGGAGCAGAGTTGAGGAGGTCCTGATGGCTACAGGGTTGTTGTTCCAGATCCTGGTTGCATCGATGGGAATGATATGTGATGTAGTATTTATTTCCTTACTTTGCACCTATTTGTCTGCACTGTCAAGTCAAGTCTGAAATTGGTATAGCGCACTACTCACCCAGAGGGTCTCAAGGCGCTTAAGGGAGAGGGGTTCGCTACTGATCGAACAGCCATGTTTTGAGTTGTTTTCTGAAGGAGAGGTGGTTCTGTGTGAGACGGAGGTGGGTGGGGAGGGAGTTGCATGTCTTGGCCGCCAAGTAGGAGAAGGATTTTCCTCCCATGGTGGCTCTTCGGATGCGTGGAATCGCGGCGAGGGCTTGGTTGGACGATCGTAGTTGGCGGGTGGGGGTGTAAAAGGTCAGGCGAGTGTTGAGGTACTTGGGTCCTAGGTCGTGGAGGGCTTTGTGTGCGTGGGTGAGGAGACGGAACGTTATTCTCTTGTTGACGGGGAGCCAGTGCAGGTCTCTCAGGTGACCGGATATGTGGTTGTGGCGAGGTATGTCTAGGATGAGTCGAGCGGAGGCGTTCTGAATGCGTTGAAGTCTTTTCTGCAGTTTGGCTGTGGTTCCGGCATAAAGGGTGTTTCCGTAGTCCAGTCGGCTGGTAACGAGTGCTTGGGTGACCGTCTTCCTTGTTTCGGTTGGGATCCAATGGAAGATCTTTTGGAGCATGCGTAGGATGTTAAAACATGTTGATGAGACGGCGTTGACTTGTCTGGTCATCGAGAGGGAGGAGTCTAGGATGAATCCCAAGTTGCGAGCATGGTCCGTTGGTTTGGGTGCGATGCCCAGTGCCGGGGGCCACAATGAATCATCCCAGGCAGAGGGGGATGATCCTAGAAGGAGGACTTCCGTCTTGTCGGAGTTCAGTTTTAGGCGGCTGTTCTTCATCCTTTTGGCTACGTCTTTCATCCCTTCGTGTAGGTTGGTTTTGGCGGTGGTTGGGTCTTTGGTGAGGGAGAGGATCAGCTGGGCGTCGTCTGCGTAAGAGATGATGTTGAGGTTGTGTTGGCGTGCGATGGATGCAAGGGGACTCATGTAGACATTGAAGAGTGTGGGGCTGAGTGATGATCCTTGTGGAACGCCGCATATGACTTCGGTGGCCTCTGATCTGAAAGGGGGAGGCGGACTCTCTGGGTTGTCCCGGCGAGGAACGAGATGATCCAATCCAATGCTTTGTCTTGTATCCCGACGTTCCTGAGGTGTTGTACAAGTGTGCGGTGGCAGACAGTGTCGAATTCTGCGGAGAGGTCCAGGAGGATGAGGGCCGCTGTACCCCATTGTCGAGCAGTGTTCGGATGTCGTCTGTGGCTGCAATGAGGGCGGTCTCGGTGCTGTGGTTGGCTCGGAAGCTGGACTGTGAGGGATCGAGGGAACTGTTAGACTCAAGGAAGGCGGCGAGCTGACTGTTGAGAGTCTTCTCTATGACTTTGGCGGGAAACGGGAGGAGCGAGATGGGGCGATAGTTCTTAAGTTCGGTGGGGTCAGCTGTGGGTTTTTTCAGGAGGGCGCTGAGCTCGGCATGTTTCCAGCTATCCGGGAAGGTAGCGGTGTTAAAGGAGCAGTTGGTGATGTCCCGGAGTTGGGGTGCTATGACGGAGTCGGCCTTGTTGAAGATGTGATGGGGGCATGGGTCGGTTGGCGATCCGGAGTGGATGGAGTTCATCAAGCGGATGGTGTCATCGGTGCTGATCGGGGTCCAGGCGCGGAGGGTGGTGGTGGGGGACTTCGGTTCAGTGCTGAGGGGAGTAGGCTGGTCGCCAAAGCTGTTATGTATGTTTGCGATCTTGCTGTGGAAGAACGAGGCTAGAGAGTCGCAGAGGTCTTGAGAGGGAGTGATGTCGTTGTTGCCGGCGCTGGGATTGGTGAGTTCTTTGACAATGCTGAAGAGTTCCTTGCTGTTGTGGGCGTTGTTGTCTAGTCGATCCTTAAATGCTGATTTCTTGGTGGTGCGGATCAGCTGGTGGTGTTTGCGGGTGGCGTTCTTGAGGGTGGTCATGTTGGCAGTGGTTGGGTCCCTTCGCCAGGCTTTCTTGAGGGTGCGGCAGTTCTTTTTGGAGTTCTTGAGGTCGTCGTTGAACCAGGAGGCTTTTTTGCTTCCTAGTTTGCTGGGACGGTTTTTCAAGGGTGCTAGTTCGTCGGCGCAGTGGGAGATCCATTGTGCGAAATTGATGGCTGCTTGATTTGGGTCTGTTGATATGGCGGGAGGGTTTTGGTTCAGAGATGTGGTGAGTTGGTCGGTGGTGATTTTGTTCCAGCTTCTGCGGGGAACTTGTTGCGGGTGGTGGGTCGTGGTCTTTCTAAAGCTAAAGTGGACGCAGCTGTGGTCAGTCCAGTGGAGTCCCGTGACGTGATTAAAGGAGATGTGCTTGCTGGAGGAGAAGATTGGGTCGAGCGTGTGTCCGGCGTAGTGGGTGGGGGTGTTCACCAATTGTTTGAGTCCGAGATTGGCGAGGTTATCCAGCAGGGTGGTGGTGTTGTTGTCGTTGTTGTTTTACAGGTGGAAGTTGAGGTCCCCTAGGAGAATGTAGTCATCGGAGGGGAGGGCATGTGGGCTGACAAAGTCAGCAATGTCTTCGCTGAATTGTGTGCGGGGACCTGGGGGTCTGTAGATGAGGGTGCCTCTGAGTGTGGTCTTAGGGTGGGTGTGTATCTGGAAGTGGAGGTGTTCAGTGGCTATGGGGGTGTCGTCAGAGTTAGTCGAGATGCGGATGGTGTTCTTGTGGACTATGGCGATGCCTCCTCCTGTTTGGTTGATGCGGTCCCTTCGGATGATCTTGTATCCATCCGGGATGGCTATGGCGATGTCAGGTGCTGATGAGGTGTTCATCCAGGTTTCCGTGAGAAAGGTGACGTCCGGTGAAGTGGTGTCGAGTAGGTTCCATAGTTCAATGGCATGTCTGTGGACTGAGCGGGTGTTGAGCAGGATGCACTGCAGGTGGTTGTTGTTGGAGCTCTGATTGGCATTTGTGGTTGTAGTGTGGGTCCTGATGCAGCAGAACTTGCAGGTTTGGCAGGTGAAGGGTCCATGGGTACTTCCTGGGGCGGCTCGGTGACAGTCATGGGGGCGGCCGGTGTTGAGTGCAGTGAGGGTGGCGGCGTCGTACGTTCGGCGGGAGGGATGGCCTCTGCGGGGGCCAGGGGGTCTGACCCTGGGTGCGGTACGGGCGTGGACGGGCATAGACGGGCTTACCTTCGGCGCGCATAAGGCGCGCCCGCTGCGCGTATGCCGCTCTGACATAAGTGGATAGTGGAGGGGGCGGAGCGAGGGAGGAGCAGCTGGGAGGCGGGAGCGGGGTGGCGAGTGGGGAGGGGATCTGTTGAAGATGCTGTAGGGAGCGGTGGTGGGGCCGCAGGGGAGCAGCGGCAGGGAGCGGGGAGCGGGGAGGAGAGACAGGCTGGGTCAACAAAATGGCACCAAACAACAACAAAACAATGCAGGGCGAGATCGGGGGCACAGTCTGGCACAGATACTGGTTAAAGCAGTCTCAATATAATACGATATCACAGTCAGGCTCAAATACGATACCACACGCTATCACAGGATGCAGGCGAGATCGGGGGCACAGAATACGATATTACAGGAAGCAGGCGAGGTCGGTGGCACAGATTGGCAGAGATAGATCTCAAAGCAGATGCGAGGACGGCCAGGAGCGGGTGGAGCGACCGGTTCTGACTGGGTCAGGACGGTCACAGCTCTTCACCGCTCGGGTCCTTCCTTATGATCCAGTGGGAGGGAGGAGCAGCTGGGAGGCGGGAGCGGGGTGGCGAGTGGGGAGGGGATCTGTTGAAGATGCTGTAGGGAGCGGGGGTGGGGCCGCAGGGGAGCAGCGGCAGGGAGCGGGGAGGAGAGACGGGATGGGTCAACAAAATGGCACCAAACAACAACAAAACAATGCAGGGTGAGATCGGGGGCACAGTCTGGCACAGATACTGGTTAAAGCAGTCTCAATATGATACAATATCACAGTCAGGCTCAAATACGATACCACACGCTATCACAGGATGCAGGCGAGATTGGGGGCACAGAATACGATATTACAGGAAGCAGGCGAGGTCGGGGGCACAGATTGTCAGAGATAGATCTCAAAGCAGATGCGAGGACGGCCAGGAGCGGGTGGAGCGACCGGTTCTGACTGGGTCAGGACGGTCACAGCTCTTCACCGCTCGGGTCCTTCCTTATGATCCAGTGGGAGGGAGGAGCAGCTGGGAGGCGGGAGCGGGGTGGCGAGTGGGGAGGGGATCTGTTGAAGATGCTGTAGGGAGCGGGGGTGGGGCCGCAGGGGAGCAGCAGCAGGGAGCAGGGAGGAGAGACGGGCTGGGTCAACAAAATGGCACCAAACAACAACAAAACAATGCAGGGCGAGATCGGGGGCACAGTCTGGCACAGATACTGGTTAAAGCAGTCTCAATATGATACGATATCACAGTCAGGCTCAAATACGATACCACACGCTATCACAGGATGCAGGCGAGATCGGGGGCACAGAATACGATATTACAGGAAGCAGGCGAGGTCGGGGGCACAGATTGGCAGAGATAGATCTCAAAGCAGATGCGAGGACGGCCAGGAGCGGGTGGAGCGACTGGTTCTGACTGGGTCATGTGATGCTGTCACCAGGGATGGTGAGTTTGTCTGCAAAATAAGCAGGTGTATTGTTCATGATAGCATGTCTTCTGGAAAGACAGTAACGACACAGAAAGCTAAGGGGCACCAGTGATGCAGTGTGTTGCTCAAGCAACACACTGCGGAAAAATATGGACTCACGTTTTGCTTTTTAGGATGAGTTATATGTGACAGAGCAATCCCGGACCTCCATTGTGCACCTAGTGTTTGCATTAGCACCACCCTGACTGACGAGCAGTACATTGTAACACGAGCTACGTTTTTAGAGCTATCGTCTTGCTGTCAGAAGGCTCTGCTAAATAGTATCTGTGTTTAGTCTGAATCGCATCAGAATGTCTAGTGTAGTGGGAGAACAAGGGTACCATGGACCCTACCGCAATGAAGAACATTGAGCCCCCCATCTCCTTGAATGCTACTAAATAACCATACACTAATTGGGACAAAAGGTGCTATTGTCACCCCTGAACCCCTGTGCCACTACACATGCTACGCTATTAATAACCAAATTCCCTGCTATAGCTTGACCAGGAAGGTCAGGGCAGATATATCTTCTGTCTTGGATACGCGCTTCGGATGGAAAACGTTGTGTTTTTTGGTCTTTTGAAATCTTGGTAGTAGTAAGATGCTAGATTCAGAAGCAGAAGGTTCACACTCTGAAAACACTGCACTTCTTTTCTCCTTAATTCAGACCATAGCAACATGGCATACACTGCCAATTGTGCACTGGTACTTCCTATCAAGGCGTGAGAAACAGAGCAGTGAGCAATGCTCTCTTGAGCTGTCACGAGGAGTGCATAAGCAGCAAATAAGGGCAGGCGCTCGGGCAGGGTCTCTACTTCTAGGAGAGTAGAAACTCTGCATACCAGTCATGATAAGTGAGGGACGTAACACAATATACAATCCAATATATTGGGAACCTATACAGGCTTAGAGTGACCGCCTACCAGTGCCTGCTGCACCACAGGATTTGGAACTGAGGCCTCCAGCAGCCGCAGCCAGCCTGCCAAAAGTAACGGGGCAATGAGGCTAGGCCAGTGGGTGTCTTATGTCAGTGTGGATGAGGAAGCATAGTAGGGTATTTCCACATAAATCAGCAGAAACCCAAAGGGCGGCCATGCTTGAATTCAGCATGTACGCATGTGTATGTTTATCACGCATGCAACACTCACTGAGACAGTTTGAGTAGAATTTCAGAATTAGCCCCGCAGCCATATGTGAGGTAGGTGGGCAACAAAATCACAAACATTATAGCCTTCGTGGAAAAAAGCTGAAGTGTTTAAACAGTAGTTAAAATTTCATTCTACGTTGTTTTTGCCCTTGAACGCTTACTACAGAATGACTGGTGAGTGGGCTGCTGTCTGGAAATTAAAAATAGAACCATCTCACCTTAGAAAGTAAAGAAAGCCCGGGGATATTGAATTGATTTTCTTTCGCCTGTATAAAATGTGACATGCCTGCAAGTCTACACGCCAGACTTCAAAAAGATCTGACAGAAGAGAAATACATAAAAAACAATTCTTCTAAAAAAAAGACATCAGCTGAATTACATTTATAAAAATTATGCTAACTCCTCAAGGATGAGAGAAGGGGGAGAAATATCCGAATTATTGAAAAGGAAAATGCACAGCACCTGAATTTTGCAGACATTCCACCCCTAGAGGTCAGTGTACAAGTGAAAACATACTTGTTTGTAACAGAAGATATGTGAGTTATTTCACTAAAATTATAGATGTAGTGGGAAGCATTGCCCCTTGTTCACAATCCTAGGAAGTGACATCAGGTGATATTTGACCCAGGCGAAGTACAATTGTACTATATATATTAGATCATCTAGTATACAACAGTGTTTTAACTATATGAATATTTATTTTTTAGAGAGTGGTTTTTATGCAACTGTTATCTATTGACTTATTTATCTATTTATTGTTGTTTTAACTTTACATTGCTTTGATCATTTAATGCATTGAAATTGATGGCTGATTGTAGGACATTGATCATATTTAGTCATGATTTCAGGTAAACTGTTGACTGCTTAACTATATCTATAACTGAGAAAAAATTACGCTACCTGATTATGCACCCCATTTATTACTTATTTCTTAGTTCTTTACCTAAATTTGGATGCAGACTTGATTTGCTGACATTCCCCTATAAGAATCATTGACAATCGTTATGTAATTTGGAAATTGTATGTATGCATTGAGTATCTACGTCCGATCTTTCTATATTCTAATCTTTTTCTCCGGGAAAACTATGCATTATTGAGCATATACCTGAATTGATTTTTATTTACTTAGTATGATTATGTAAGTGACCCTACTACTATTGGACTGGGCTCAGTTTCCTTTAGGGTGTCAGATGTCTTATCAATCATGTGTGGTAACTATTGATATTTTCAACTATCTTTGCACGTTTTGCATATTGCACTTTCACTTATTGTATCTCCTTAATGGGCCCTACTTTGAACTGATATATACATGGTTAGGGGATTTATCCCAATATTGCACAATGTCTATAGCTAGTGACCTTTACATATCATGATATATTTTATGTAATCTTGTCCTTGATTATATGTGAATATAGACATTATTTTAACACTATTAATGAATTGCTAGGTATTTTACCAGTATTATTTTTAGTGTTTTACTGCTTATATTTATTGTACAGATTATGTGTATTTTACATCGAATGTACTGGCAGTATGTTTACCATGTTAATTTATTGTGGCCCAATTGGATTGTAGCACTGGCACTTTAAATTTTCACCCCCCACACAATCTCGCTGTCATGTGAGCAAGGCTCAAGCGAGCCGAAACGTTATGAAGCCGATAAGCAAAATAAATACTTAAAGAAGAACCAAATTTTGTCCGTGCTTTGCTTTTCATCGCGTCTGCTAATGCAACTGCTGCGCGTTGGGAACTGAGGTTAAGGCATATATATATATATATATCAACAACACATGGTATCCCAAAGCGAGCTGCACACGAACGGCATGTAGGTTACCAGCCTCAATCACAGGTACTGATGGGCACAAAGACTGGTACTATTAGCAGCTTCTCGTATGCCTGACGCGTTTCTGGGTAATCCCTTCATCAGAGGCAGTTGGAAAAAGATCGCGCTGCTGGTAGGCAACAACTCCTTAATTAATGTCACACCCTTAATTCACGTGAATGGAAGTCTGGGAGTTGTAGTGCCTGCAATACCTTCCTTTAATTCGGCGCGCTTATTTTCTGCCGTTGATAAGGCCCGGCTTGGGCCCCAGTTATTGTGTCCATCATCAATATATATTACCTACTATAGCCAGTAGGTATATATAGTTAGGATTTTTTTCCTATGGGATTTTTGAAAATTCTATGTCGAATAACTTTGGCGTTTGAGGACAGAATTGGCTGAAATTTTCAGGAAAATGGAACATTTTGTTTCTGAGCAGCCCCTGAAAATTTGGGGGGGTTTCGTCAAGGGGGGGGCCGAGAAAAAAGGGGGGTCCCAAAACATGTTTTTCCCATGCAATTTTCCATAGGGCGGTTGGCCTCACTTTTAGCCTGAACGGCTGAATGGATTTACACCAAACTTGGCAAAATTGTAGGGACTGGTAGCCCGATGTGCCTTTGCTATGTCTCAAGATATAGGCTCCAGTGGTTTTTACGAAAATTTACTTTGAAAAAAATATATTGGGCTACATTGGGCTATATATATGTTGGAGCCCAAATGTAGCCCAATGTAGCCCAATGTAGCCCAAAGATGGCCACCAGAGACAAAAAAAAACAAATGTAGCCCAAATATCAGCCAGATGTAGCCCAACTATAGCCCAATGACAGAATGTCCCAGAGTGTTCTAAAGAACAACTAGAGTGCTAACAGTCCTACTTATTACAAAGGTATGGCACACCTGAAGCCATCTTGATTGGAATAAAGTGGTAACTCTTAAAACATTTAATTTAAAAAGGAACAAAATGAGGGGGTTCATTTTGCCATAGAAAGTATGATTAGCGAATATATGACGAAATCCCGCATACCATCAGTCCGCAAAAAAAATCCCGCATGTACTATTAGGCCGCAAATTAAAATAACGAAAACTTTTAGAACGAATATGCCTTTAGCATACACTAAACAACTAAACTACCCTAAACCCTAAAACACTACCCCCAGCATGACCCTACACTACACAAACAGTACAACACTACCCTAAACCCTAAAACACTACCCTCAGCATGACCCTACACTACACAAACAGTACAACACTACCCTAAACCTAAAACACTACCCCCAGCATGACCCTACACTACGCAAACACTACAACACTACCCAAAACCCTAAAACACTACACCCCAGCATGACCCTACACTACACAAACACTACAACACTACCCTAAACCCTAAAACACTACCCCCAGCATGACCCTACACTACACAAATACTACAACACAACCCTGAACCCTAAAACACTACCCCCAGCATGACCCTACACTACAACACAACCCTAAACCCTAAAACACTACCCCCAGCATGACCCTACACTACGCAAACACTACAACACTACCCTAAACCCTAAAACACTACCCCCAGCATGACCCTACACTACGCAAACACTACAACACTACCCAAAACCCTAAAACACTACACCCCAGCATGACTCTACACTACGCAAACACTACAACACTACCCTAAACCCTAAAACACTACCCCCAGCATGACCCTACACTACGCAAACACTACAACACTACCCAAAACCCTAAAACACTACACCCCAGCATGACCCTACACTACGCAAACACTACAACACTACCCTAACCCCTAAAACACTGCCCCCAGCATGACCCTACACTACGCAAACACTACAACACTACCTAAACCCTAAAACACTACCCCCAGCATGACCCTACACTACGCAAACACTACAACACTACCCTAAACCCTAAAACACTACCCCCAGCATGACCCTACACTACGCAAACACTACAACACTACCCTAAACCCTAAAACACTACCCCCAGCATGACCCTACACTACGAAAACACTACAACACTACCCTAAACCCTAAAACACTACCCCCAGCATGACCCTACACTACGCAAACACTACAACACTACCCAAAACCCTAAAACACTACCCCCAGCATGACCCTACACTACGCAAACACTACAACACTACCCAAAACCCTAAAACACTACCCCCAGCATGACCCTACACTACGCAAACACTACAACACTACCCAAAACCCTAAAACACTACCCCCAGCATGACCCTACACTACGCAAACACTACAACACTACCCAAAACCCTAAAACACTACACCCCAGCATGACCCTAGACTACGCAAACACTACAACACTACCCAAAACCCTAAAACACTACACCCCAGCATGACCCTAGACTACGCAAACACTACAACACTACCCAAAACCCTAAAACACTACCCCCAGCATGACCCTACACTACGCAAACACTACAACACTACCCAAAACCCTAAAACACTACCCCCAGCATGACCCTACACTACGCAAACACTACAACACTACCCTAAACCCTAAAATACTACACCCCAGCATGACCCTACACTACGCAAACACTACAACACTACCCAAAACCCTAAAACACTACCCCCAGCATGACCCTACACTACGCAAACACTACAACACTATCCTAAACCCTAAAACACTACGCCCAGCATGACCCTACACTACGCAAACACTACAACACTATCCTAAACCCTAAAACACTACACCCCAGCATGACCCTACACTACGCAAACACTACAACACTACCCAAAACCCTAAAACACTACCCCCAGCATGACCCTACACTACGCAAACACTACAACACTATCCTAAACCCTAAAACACTATGCCCAGCATGACCCTACACTACGCAAACACTACAACACTACCCTAAACCCTAAAACACTAGCCCCAGCATGACCCTACACTACGCAAACACTACAACACAACCCTAAACCCTAAAACACTACCCCCAGCATGACCCTACACTACGCAAACACTACAACACTACCCTAAACCCTAAAACACTACCCCCAGCATGACCCTACACTACGCAAACACTACAACACAACCCTAAACCCTAAAACACTACCCCCAGCATGACCCTACACTAAACAACCACCACAACTCTACACTACACTAACACAACACTACACTACACAACACTACACTACACTACACAATCACTAACCCACGAAAAAATTAACACAAACCCACTTACCTCTCTCGTCATCGTGGTTTTCACAACGCAAATGCATTTACCATACATGCCTTTAAAACGTAATTCTTTGTAAAGGCATGCGCGATAAAAGCACATGCGTTTTGAAAAAATGCGGGATAATGGTATGCGAGGTCAATGACCTTGCGGGATAATGGTATGCGGACTGAAAGTCTGCGGGATAAAAAATGCGGGAAAATGGCTGCAAACCATGATTAGCAGCAGACTTCCCTGGTGAGCACTAGCTTTACTACAGTGATCTAATGAGCAACTAGAGTGCTAACATTCAGAATTTATGGCAAATGTGTGACACATCTGAATGCCTTCTTGATAGAACCAAAGTAAACAAGCATTGAAAATGCAATAGATCTCGCCCTCGTTTAAGTTAAAGCCATTCTGTTTGTAATGAGGTGGCTTTTTAGCTTTGCTTTTATTAGTGTTTTTAAAACTTTCATGTAAATAACATGCATATGTATGCATATATGTATATGTATGCATGCATTTATATTTATATAGATATGCAGATTATATATGTTTATATATGTATATTACCTACTGGCGATAGCCAGTGGGTATATATAGTTAGGATTTTTTCTCTATGGGATTTCTGAAAATTCTATGTCTAATAACTTTGGCGTTTGTGGACGGAATCGGCTGAAGTTTTCAGGAAAATGGCACATTTTGTTTCTGAGCAGCCCCTAAAAATTTGGGGGGGGGTTCGTCAAGGGGGGGCCGAGAAAAAAGGGGGTCCCAAAATGCGTTTTTCCCATTCATTTTTCCATGGGGCGGTTGGACTCACTTTTAGCTCGAACGGCTGAATAGATTTACATGAAACTTGGCAAAATTATAGATATGGTTTGCCCGACGTGCCTTTGCTATGTCTCAATATATGTGCTCCAGTGGATTTTGAGAAATTAACGTTTAAAAAAATATATATATCTGTGACAGCGCTCCGGTTAGCGCCCCGGTTCGCGTACCTGACGCGTAACGGAACTTCGCGAAGCGAAGCTGATTGGCTCTCCGGTGTCTGTCAACATTCTAAACAGTCCGGAGCGGCCGCCATCTTGTCAATTTTTTTTTTGCGATTTTACGCCGTAGAGGCGCGTCCCGGTACGCGAACCGGGCAGCTCACCGGGCAGCTCACAGGGCAGCTAACCGGGCAGCTAACCGGCAGCGTAGCTGTCAACATTGTAAACAGTCTGGAGCGGCCGCCATCTTGTCTCTCGGTAGGTTCGAGAGACAAGATGTGGTGAAAAAAGAAGGGGGAAATGAAGGAAAGGGGGCAAGGTAAACCCCTCCTGACCCCCTAGGATTGATGAGGGGGATATTAAAGTCCCCCGCGATTTTTCGCGGTAGAGGCGCTTCCCGGTACGCGAACCGGGAAGCTAACCGGCAGCGTAACGGGAGTCCGCCAGCTTGTGTTTTTGGAGCGTCCGGTTCGCGTACCGGGTAGCGTCCTGGTAAGCGTAACAAGGGGAAAACCAAGAGAAACAGTAAAAAAAAAATTAAGGGAATAGATTTCCAGCAAACTTGGCAAAATTGTAGGGACTGTTTGTTTGATGTGCCTTTGCAAGGCCTCAAGATATGTGCACGTGTGGATTTTGTCTAATTAAGGTTAAAAAAAATATATATATCTGTAAGCGTGCTCCGGCACGCTTACGTTACGGGTTTTGTTTGCGCTGCAGAGCCGATACGTCACGGTTATGCGACGCGTCATGAGGCGTCTCACGTGGCTACGTGATACGTCACGTAATAAAGAATATATTTTACAGCTATAGATATTAGCTTTTAAAAAACCAATGAAATTCACTGAAAAAACCATAGGTTATAGACCATATATAGTTAGGAATTTGCATTTACAAAACCTTGATAATTCACTGAAAAAACCATAGGTTAGAGACCATATATAGTTAGATGGACATTTTATTGACATAAAACCAATGAAATTCCATATATAGTTAGTTGCACTAACTATATATCGCGCACCCGCAATCCACTGCTGATGATGTCACATATTACATCATTCATGACATGGTCAGTGAAATCACTGATGACATCACTGATGACATCTCAAATGACATCACTGATGACATCACTGATGATATCTCAAATGACATCACCGATGACATCATGACACACCAATACCAGTTACTACATACTCACTGATTCCTACGTCTACACACACATTCACTCATTCACCCATACAATCACTCATACATACAGTCACTCATTATTACAACACTATCATATGCACTCATACACCTAGTCAGTCCTGTGATGAATCAATCACACTTCGATTTCCTCATCTATACAGTTAAACACAGAACACCATACTTTTCACACATATACTAACACATACTTACTCTCTTATACAATCACTGATACAAGTACACATTGATATGCACAGAGTCACACACCTCCCAGCCAGCCACACACACACTCAGTCTTCCATACATCCACTCATTCTTCAATATGTAAAACATATTTAAACTTTACAAAAACACACAGACACTAGATGATGTCATCAGTGATGTCATTTGAGATGTCATCAGTGATGTCATCAGTGATGTCATTTGAGATGTCATCAGTGATGTCATCAGTGATGTCACTGACCATGTCATGAATGATGTAATATGTGACATCATCAGCAGTGGATTGCGGGTGCGCGATATATAGTTAGTGCAACTAACTATATATGGAATTTCATTGGTTTTATGTCAATAAAATGTCCAGCTAACTATATATGGTCTCTAACCTATGGTTTTTTCAGTGAATTTTCAAGGTTTTGTAAATGCAAATTCCTAACTATATATGGTCTATAACCTATGGTTTTTTCAGTGAATATATATATATATGAATCTGAAACATTTTACGGCATACCTATGTTTAAAATATCAGTAGTTAGAATGGTGAGATCAAAAAGGGTGCAAAAGTGTCAAAAGGGGAAAAAGGCAGCTGCACAGGAGAAACGTTTAAGATCTGCAGCTACCCTTAAAGTATGCCACTGAAAATACCCTAAGTTTCAAATTTGGCACTTTAGTGAAAAGCAAAAAATTCACAAGAATTGTTTTAACTTATTTTTTTTAAAGTGCTTTGGAACGTGTCTATAACAGATGCTTAGATGTGCACAGCAAACCGCACAAATTGCATGTGAGATAAAGCCCTCAAGGTGGTCAGTTACTGCTAGCATAAAAGTCTTCAACCCACAAAATAGCTGATTCATTCTTTTACAATTCCACACGAGATTCATTTTCCGTCAGGGCTAAAAAGAATAAGCAGAATGCAGACTCAAAATAAAAGAAAAAACAAAACTTCAACATATGCTGTTTTTTGTGTGTGTGTTTTTTTAAGAAACATAACTCCACAAATATCTAGAGAATTTTTTTATGAAAGTTTTCTTTTTAAATTGTGATTTGACTTCTGGTGTGCAACTTCTATGTAAGCATGCTTCATTAAGGGAAATTAAGGTATTCTGGTCTATTAGTAGTAGGCAGATTCACGTTTTTGTTTACTCCAACTGCGCAATACATTTAACAGTGCTCCAGCTTCATCCTCAGCACTTAATGGTATCCTTGGGAGTTTCCCTCAGGAGGTTGTAATCTGCATACATCTTCTGCCTCTTACATTTGATGAATATACTACAGAGGGACCTCATGGAAAGTGTCCTTGTTCACGATGTTCCTGGCAGGTCATCAATCAAATAGGAGCAGGCGATGTTTTTATCATCTGTCTGCAGCATGCCTCTACCCTGTCTGAACTGGGGTGGCAGAGTGGGCTAAAGAACGGTGATGGATTAAACCCAGATCTGTTGACGGGTGTGAGTGTTTGATTGGTTCAGATGCTCCGTCCATCACCAACCCCTTTTGTACCGCTCCACCCTGCCACAGGACATGTCCCGGAGGTGCCTAGTGAGACAGAGCAGTCAGGACAGTCTGGTAGTGGCTGTCATGAGGATGGATGTCATTAAAAATGCCTTATCTGAGGAGTAGGGTTTGCCGTAGTGCGGACCGGTTCACGTAGCAGTCTTGCACGGGGTCAGAAACCAATTTGGTTATGCTGAGTGGTTTGGGATGGGTTGAGCAGTTTGGGTATGCTGTTGGTCATGGAATGAGACAGAGTGGATGGCTGCAAAGCAGCTCAAGTCCACCCCTAGGATTTAACTGCCTCCATTTATTTTTACTTAACCCATTGTCTGCTAAGCCCACGCCCTCACCTAGAATGTAATCCCTTTTTTGCTATTTAGTGACCACAGCACTTGTGCCTTCATAACTTTTCTTCCACCTAAGGTATGAATGCAAATTAGCATCCTTTTTCCAACATCCTGGGAATTCTGAAGGTTTACAGGGTATGTGGATTCCTCCTGAAGAAACTAGAAAAAAGCCAAACTAAAGCTACATTTCTTGTTCTTTTGTGCAAAATGGGAAAAAAGTGCTGTGAACGAAAGCTTATCTTTTTTTAAAATGATCCCAATGAAAGATTTTCTGTACTTGACCACCAGATTTCAGAAACAAGCACTTTTTGCATTTTTTCCAAAAAAGTGTCCCATTTTTTTGTTATTTTTTGTGGTTTCGACCTAGTTGTAGTTTGTGGTGGAAACAAGTGTGAAATCTATACATTTTTGAAAAGTAGACATATTCTGAACTAAGCAAGGTGTAATTTGTATATATCCCGCACGGTTTTCACACAGAAACTAACTGTTGAAATACAACAAATAACGAAAATGAGTAGGTAAAGCAGTCTTTTGTGACAAAATTTTCATCTGTAACTGATGAAAATGTCCGATTTACGAAAGCAATATTCTGTTATGTCCACGAGACTCTTCTGGTCATGGCGATACATACGGTTTGAAAATCACTTAAAAATAGGCAGCACCCATAGTCAACAACTAAGTTGCACCTTAGAATGATTTTTAATTGTAAACTACTATACAGTAATTTATATGGTAATATATAATGAAAGAAAAGCTATGTATTTCTGATCTCACCTGAACATGTGTGCACAGCAAGTGGGCCTGAATATCAACAAAAATGAGTTTGAAGGCATGCCACTGAACATCACAAACCCTTCATCAATCAAGGTGGATGGAGAGGACCTAACCATGACTAAAGAGTTCATCTATCTAGATAGTACTATCAGACATGATGGAGGGGCAAGTAGTGACTTCAAGAACAAACTGAACAAGTCAAGGATTAGTTTTGGGATGTTGAGGAGGTCATCTCAGCACAGCACCAACACCAAGCTGAGGTTTAACTAGAGCAGCGTACTGTCCATTCTCTTGTATGGATCAGAATGTTGGTGGATAATGGAAAGTGACATCACCAAACTGTCACCCTTCCACACGAACAACCTGAGAAGAATCTTGCACATATTCTGGCCTCTAACCTTCTCCAACTAGGGACTGTGCACCTGATGCAAGCAAGATCATCTTGAGGAAAAGATGGAGGTAGCTAAGACACACCATCAGAACAGAAGCAGCTCTATACTGGATCCCAGAAGGTAAATGGAATGGAGGCTGGCCGGCCAAACAACACCTTGAACTGAATTGTGGAAACAGAAATGAAGACCCTGAGCCACAGCTAAGGCACCTTACAGAAAATTGTCCAAGACCGACATAAATAGACGTTCTTAGTTGCTACCTACATTACAGTTATTATAATGGCCATTAAGAAAGTAAGCATGTATTTCAAAATTTGTACACAAGATGCTGATTTCAGGAACAGTGATTATTTGCAGACATGTAAATTTGGGGATATCCAAATTATGTGATTCAGACACCATTTTATAAAATGAATATTTTTCTTGCACACTGAGTTACATTTGGAAGCTAGAAATGCAGATACAACTAATAGGTAATAACAAGTGTCCTACTATTTGTATTCCCACACACCTCCTGATAACGTCACACCACTTGTGTGGGTGGGCCTAATTCCTGTGACACAAACCACCCCAAGACGTGACTTGGAAACATCAAAATACAGTCAGCAGAATCCATCCTTTTTTACAATGTGGTTAGCTTCTAATTTTGTGCCCAAATTGAGCTGCCACCTAGGGAAACTTACCATACCCAGGCAGTTCTCAAAAATGGCACAATGGGCTTACATCCGATTGGCACATTTAATTTGTTTAAAAATCACTAGTAAAGTGGTGCAAGAGGTACCAGGGCCTATACATTATATGCTACTAGCAGGCCCACCGCATTTATTGTGCCACCCACTTAACTAGCTCTTTAAACATGTCTTATGTAATTGCAGCCGATGTGAAGTTTGAACCTGCCTATTTGAGCTGCCAAAATAAACCATTTGCTTAGCCTAAACCTTCCTTTTTACTATATGTAAGTTACCCCTAGGGTATGACCTAAAGAGTCCACAGGGCAGGTTATGTTGTATTTAAAAATTTGGACATGCACTTTTAAATGTTACATGTCCTGGAAGTGAAACAAGTTTACATTTGTTATTCATACTGCAAGGCCTACCCCCTCCCATAGGGGAACACTGAGTTACCTCATCATCTTTATTAAGGGATACCTTTGCTTGGGAAGAGGTGGAAATGTCCTGTTTGGTCTCTAAATGTTGCAATGTAAAGTCCTCTATAATGGTAAAGTCAATGCCACTTTTAGAAAGTTTGCATTTTCCTGTCGTAACCAGTGCCTGCAGCCTGAATCCGGGGTCACATGATTATATGTAGTTGGTAGTTGGCCTCTGTGTATTCCTCCCAGACAGTGTCACAAGGGGGGACTGGTTGCTTGCAGGATGGGTCACACTGATTGGATGGGAGGGGACGGAGCTGTCACCTACCATACTTGCACTTCAATGGAGGCTGCCTCCCACACTCACAAAGAACTTCACACTAGCCTTTAGCCACTCTAGACATACTGGGGCCTTGGCAGGAGAAGAAATGAAAATCCAGAACCAGATGTGGGAGTAATCCTAGAAACATCTCCCACTTTAAAGCTGGCATTGGGTATAAATATTGCACACAGAAACTCACTCCTTAGAACACTCCTGGGCCTGCAGACTCCACATGAAGAAGGACTGCCCTGCTGGCTGAGGACTTCTCTGTTGCTTGAAAACTGCCTTGCTGTTTGAACCCATGGCTACCAAGGGTCTGGCAAATGGCCTCCCATTCTGAGCTACAGGGAGAGTTGGACACAACGCAGCATGATGCATCTTGAAGCAAGTACTCGTATTGCCAGCTCCAGACCAGTGTTTTCATTGGAACCAACAAACTGAGCCACACCTTGATGCCGGACCTCGCATTGCAGCTCCTGTTTGTTGGCTTCTCCAACACCACCGAGTGCAATGCCTCTCAACTCTGGTCTCTGCAACATAGCCACAGACCAGTTGCATTTCAATACCAGCATAGTGATTCCTGATTGGTGGCTTTGAGAGCACTGACCCAGCATAATGCATCTCGATGCAGGACCACCAATCGCAGCTTCAGCTCTATGGCTACCTGATATAGCGGGCGCAGACTGATGAAGGATTTGCATCTTGATTCCAAGGACACCAGGTACTATCTCAGAGGGCCAAGCTTGGTCCTGTGCTGGGCCTGCGCTCCATTGCAGTGTGCCTGAATTTGTGACTTTGTCTCTTTCCAGAGCGACCAGATAACCATTATTAGTGCCATTTGCTTATAAGTGCTATTTTCCCTGAAAACGTTGAAACTGCATAATTCTGGTTCTACTGATTGGACATGTGTTGTTTTGGAGTCCTTTTATTTATTACCTTCTACTCTACGTTTCTAAACTGGTGTGGGATTTTTCATGTGTTGTGTTCTCACTTTATTATTGTTTGTGTGCTGCATAAATACTTTACACATTGTCTATAAATGTGGCCTGACTGCTTTTGTGAAAAGCACCAGAGGTTTGTGTACAGTTTAATTTAGTGATCTTTGGCGAGTCATTCTGACAAGGATTACCATTGTTGCTTATCTGCCGCCACTACACACACACATTTAGATCAACCACTGCTACTGATTGATTATGCAATGGATCAGATGAAAGTAAAAAATGATGCCCCACGATTAGACAGTTTTGCCTGTTTAACGGAAATAGACACTCACAATTTATTGTTGAAAGTGAAGTCAGGCTCTCCGTATGAACCTTGTCCGAGTTCGGTTGCAAAACTAGCTGCAGAGCCAGTGTCACGAACACTGACTTCCATCATTAATACAATGTATGTAGAGGGATATTTTCCAAGAGACTGGAAACATGCATCAATGTTGCCCCTGCTTAAGAAACCCAGCTTGGACAATAATGATCCAAATAATTTTGGACCTATATCCAGACTGCCACTCCCGGCAAAAATCATAGAAGAAACATGAATGCTCAACTCAACAAATTTCTGCAAGATTATCAGGCACTGAACCCAACTCAGTATGGTTTCAGGGAGGGCCACAGTATGGGAACATCGCTCCTCAAGACCACAGATAGATTAGGACCATTCTGGACCTAGGAGGGAAGGCCTTTTTGATCATGTTAGATTTATCTGCAATATTTCAATACAGTCCATCATGCTTTGCTGATGGACCGATTGGAGGAGATAGGAGTCAAGGGCACTGCCTTGAAACTTCTCAAATCTTTTCTTTCTGACAGAAGGCAAACGGTGGCCATGGACGAATTTGAAGCAGAATCGTTCTCTCCACCCTGTGATGTGTCGCGGGGGTCGTCATTGAGCCCGACACTTTTTAATACTTGTCTTCATTGGCACCCCTAATTGAATCTTTCGGGTACACTTTGACTTCCTACGCGGATGACACTCAAATTGTTGTGACCATACAACCAGACGTGATCCAGGAGACTGAGTTGAGGTTGCAGGACAGTATGAAAGCTGTGGGTGGATGATTGCACAAAACTGTTTGAAACTCAACTCCGGGAAAACAGAGGTTGTGTTATTTGGCAATAATCCCAAATTCTGGACCCCTGATTGTTGGATGGAGGATTCAGGTCCATTCCCCACTCCCATCAAGGAAAGTGAAGACTCTTGGAGTATGGATATATGAAAAACTGAGTTTCAGGGACCAGGTGAACTCAGTGGCTTCATCGATATCGTTTATCCTTAGATCTTGCAAACAAATAATGCCACTTCTACCCAAGGATGTGTAACAAACAGTTGTTACTGCATTAATAATGTCCAGATTTGACTACTATAATAGTCTATATCTTAAGATCCAGGAAGGATCGCTGGATAAATTGCATATTCTGCAGAATGAAGCAGCCAGAATCCTTACAGGCACACCAAAGCTCAAATCAATTTCAGCCAAAATCAAAAAACTGCACTGGCTGCCGATCAGGAAGGGTACTCAATTCAAGTCGCTATGTCCCAAATTTCTAAAACAGCAATTTCGCTGGTATATACCAAAAAGAGCAATTCGGTAACCTGAGGCAAAAAATGTTGATCGTTCCTTGGTGAAAAAAGCCAACTGGGGTGGCAGAAGCTTTATAGCTAATGCGGCCAAATCATGGAATGCCCTTCCATTATACTTGAGAAGCATGACCTATCTTATGACCTTTAGGAAGTCACTGAAAACGTGGTTATTCTCAAATTGATCTGGTTAATTTTCCAAATCATTTTAGTCTTCAGAAGGCATTCACAAAGTGGAGAAGTGTGGCTCAATGGTTAGTGTCGGCAGACCCTGATGTAGAAGTCTGGCCCGGGACCAGGGTTCAATTCCCGCCTCAGCGGGTCTTGGGTTCAATTTCCTCGGACCTGATAATTCTTGCCTCGGTGCCTATTCTAATCATGAGTGCAACTCTGGGCAATAGCTTGCTTAATCTCCACAACGGCCCCAACAACGCTAGGGTGCCTGGCTTCACCTTGGAGGTGCCCAGGAGTGGGCACTTCACAGGGAAAGGCCAGGAAGGGTTCCTCAGCGGTATTCGTACAAGTGCCGAGATGCCTCCGGTTTTCGTGCGCTATACAAGTACCTCTACATTTACATTTACACAGTGCCATGACACCTTCGGGAAACAGTTAGCGCTCTACAAATTACAATAACATTGACATCAATATCACTGCTCCTTCAGGTGCCCAATGACCTCCAGACTGGCATCAGCCACAGTCAATGAGGGTCAGCGTATGATGGTCAGACAAACAATAGGCGGGCCAGCAGCTCTGTTTGGGCCTGGCAAGCTAGACACATGCTGTTGCCTTCTGCAATCCATTTTGCTGTGTGTGATCTTCTTGGCAAAGAGCTCACCTTATATTGGAAGTACAACTTCCTATCATGTGGCTCAGATATTAGGTCCCCAATAATGCTCCAAACGTGGCCTGGGTTTAGTGTCTAAGAACCCCCCCATTAGAGTAGATGTATTGCTATTCCTGAGTGCATTATAAAACACCGATTCCCAATATTTTTCCTTTATGACCTCCTTTGGTAGGAATTGGGCACTTGATGGATTTTCTCACAGGGTAGACATACCAATGGTAACTAGGGAAGCTCTAACCTCTGGTAAACAACTAATTTTTTGGAAGCCATCTGTCTTCATTAGGTCACTAAGGGCTGCTGCGTAGGTAGCCAGTTCCGGCGCGCACCAGATTCTACGCCAATATAAAATCGGACGTAACCTAGCAAAGTCAACCAGTGCATTTCTACCTAAATCGTATAGCAATGAATGCTTTACCGGAGGCTGGCTATCTTTCGTAGAAACCTATTCTCTGCAATGGTTGGCTGGGAAAGATTCTCATACCCCCAGAGTTCTGGCCCATATAGTACAGAGCTCATAACTTTGATGCCGTAGATCTGCAACACCGGACTAATTGGCTTTGTGAGGGAGGCGTTGAACTCAGTTTGCAGGGCACCCGATAGTTGTCGATGTTTCAATGTGGCCATATCGAGTTGGCAATTCCACCTCATGTCATTTTGCAAAATGACCCCCAAACAGGTGAAGGCACTAACTTGTTCCAGGGGTCAGTTGTTCATAGATATGCCTCCTCAAAATGTTTTATGCTGTTTTAAGGTCATACATTTAGTTTTAGTCACATTAATTTCCATACCCCATATGAGTCAGAACTCCTCAAAAAGTAACAAAGCCCGCTGAGGACCACTAGGGTTTTTTGAGATAATTAGCTTGCCATCAGTGAAAATTTAAATGTGGATGTTTGTGCCCGCTAAAACTGGGGCAGCCGTAGGAACAGATAATAGAAACTTACCAATCCCGTTGATAAAGAGGAAGAATAATGTAGGGGCCATGACACAGCCTTGGTGCACACCTTTTTCTATGGGAAAGGGATTGGTGACATTCCCCTGGGAGCCCCACCGTATTTGGGCAAATTACCCTTGTAAAGACGAGCAGTAAGGTAAAGTAACTCTGGTGCCATCCCTAACTCCTGTAACACTGCCCAAGGTGTACTGCGGGAGACCAGGTCAAAGGCTGACCTGAGGTTTACAAAGGCAGCATAGAGGCTGCCCTTGCCTAGGACCACAGTCCGCCAGTATATGTACATAAACTGGAACACCTGGTCAATGGTGCTGGTATGACCCCGAAAGTCTGCCTGCAGTGGAGATAGGATATCCTGCTCATCTATCTAGTCTTGGACCTTGTTTAATATCAGCAGTCCCATCACCTTTTGCATAGAGTCTATTAAGCTGATGGGCCTGTAATTGCCTGGAAGAGATTTATCCTCTTTTTATACATAGGGATAATCTCGGCCCCTTTCCATGAATTCAGATATGGGGCACCTAGAGCAATTGCATTTTCCTATAGCATGATATACTGGCTCTACTTTGGCTTATCATAGATGAAGATATCGGTGGGAATACTGTCTAGGCCCAGCGCTTGTTTTGGCTGATGTTAACGCTGCTCCTAAATCAGCCAAAACAAGGACCGTACCATGATAAGGTGAGTGGGGAGGCACGAAAGAGTCTCCCTCATCTGTACTACGTGCATATTGGGCTTCAAAATTACTAACCCACTTGTTCTGCGCCACATAATTTTGTAGCACTATTGGCTGTCCTCCCTTTCCCAAACTGTTTTAAACTGTTGTTAGCACATGCAATTCTAAGATCCTGCCATCTGTTTTCATCACATTGCTTCTAAGTCTTTTCCAGGTTTCTCCTGTAGTTTCTCCTGGCTGTCGGTACCCTTCCTTGATCCCCTACTTTTATCTCCTCCCCCAGGACTCTACGTGCCAATCTACATTCTTCATTAAACCATTGGCTTGATTTTTGTATTTGCTGGGTGTACTTGGCCCTTTGTTTCTTCAGGAAATAAGAGCGTAACTGAGTAAAAAAATTATTATGGGAGGCGGTTATGACTGCAGAGAAATCATGGTTAGTGGAACAGGCCTCCAGTTCAGCTATCGCAAGCTCAGTATCCTCAGCAATGGTGACTAGCAGCTCAGGTTTCTGTAGTATCGTTGCCCATTTCAGTCGCCTCATGTCATTTGTAGGGACCAGATCAAGGGTGGTAAGTGCGTTAGTTGGTTATATATGTTTCTACTGTTCTTATAATTCTAGGATCGAACACAATGGGTTGTGATCACTCTCTAGACAGTCCCTAACAACTATATCCAGAAGGGCATACCATAACTTTAAATTGATTAATAGATAATCTATATGGCTTGCACTATGGCCATTATTGAATGTATTTGCCCCATGTCTATCTGAAACAGTTCTCCCATTTGCAGCCTTTTTTCTAGGCAGATGGATTTAATTTGAACAGCCACGCCTGACCATTTTTTGATGAGTGCTAGTTCCAATCTTGGGATACCCCACTGTGCATCTTCCTCACTTGCAAGATTGCTCTCTTTGTTACCAAATTAAAATCACTGACCAGAACTAATGAATTCCAAGAATGCACATCTAACAGATCGTCAATGGCTGTTATAACATCTGACCTCTTGCTCCCATTGACACCCCTCGCATTGATATTATAGATGTCTATGTTACTTCGCAGGCTGACCTTTAACCTGATGGCAAGAACATCAGTGCTCAGGGTCAGGAGTTCCTGGATTCTATAACCAATGGCTTGATGAACCCAATTTGTTAATCCCCCAGATGGGCGTCCTTTTCTGCCACAATTGGCTGGGATATAGTCATTTAAGTAGTCTGGACAGTAAAGGGAGTCCACCAGCCATGGTTCCTGAAAGAGGCAGATGTTCTATTGCTTGATAAAGGTATGCCAGTCAGGAGATGTGATCTTTGACCTCAACCCCGCTATGTTCTACGATAATACAGCTAGTCTAGGAGGGATCGTAAGAGGTGTGATCTGCTTATTACACCTAGCAGCTAATTCTGCTTTTGTTTCTGTTCCGCCCTCCAGCAGGGGGATACCGTGAGCGTTATTTCATATAAACGAGGTGAACACTTACCCTCGTATCAGGTGTTTCCACTGTGATATGCTCATTCACTGCTACTACCCCTAGATATTCCATCAGGTTCTAGCGAGATATTGTGACTTCTCCCGCGCTGTCCAGCATTGTCAGTGCCCATTCCCCGTTCAGAAGCAGAGTCCTCCGTAGCCTGGGTATTTCTAATTTTAATCCCGGCTACCTTTTTCTTTTTAAATTGAGGTTTTAAAGTCTTTGGCATGTCTTCTTGTTTAATGATGTCCGAAGTGCGATGTGTCTCCCTTTATGACTGGACTCGCTCTTCTGATGTGTACTCTGACCATCCATTTCTCTCCAAATGCTTTTTGGATGTCTCCCGAAAGGAACGAGATGAACATGCATCAGTATCCTGATACCTGTCAGGTTTTGTAATATTTTCATGGTTTCTCAGATTGCATTTCCTTTCAGTGGGTTCCTGTTGAGGAGACCCACCCTGTGATTGTGTTTTGTTTTGTTATTTTTCTGTTTATTTTCCAAATTCTTTAATCTGGTGCTTGCTCAAAGTTATCCTTTTCAGAATTGCCCTTAAATATTGGTTTCCCAGGTCTGGCTCCCAGAATATCTCTGCCAAGTGAGGCACATGTATCTTTGTTAATCTTAGGCAATTCTTGCTCCTGCTGTGAAGGAGTGAATTCCTTCAGGCGTTGGCGTATAGCCACCACTGCTACCTCCCCTTTTATGTTACTCATCATAATGGCTGATACTTGGGCAACCTTGCCCATTAGTTTCATCCCCAGTTCTAAGGCAAGATCTATCTCATTCTGAATCTGTTTCAGTGCATCTGGAATTACTGCTATTGAAGGGGTACCCTGTGTTCTGGTATACATGGCAGTGAGGTTTGTACCCTAAGTGACACAATCTTCAATTGGGGGAGCCATCTCCATTGGCCAGCAAATTGTTAGTATTCTGTGTTTTTTTGCAGATCCATACAGGGATAAACTGCTTCAAGCTGTGCTGCTTTCTGTGCTATCCAGAACGGGATTTGCTCCCAGCTGGTGGGAACCTTTCCCATAACGGCGTTTAGTGTTTGTGGGGTAATACCTTTAGTAACCATGTGTGGTTGTGCAGCCTGAGCAGCCCCTGCAGGTTGAACTGTAAATGTTCCCATTACGCATTGTGTAATATTTCTGTAAATGTTTAATAAATCTCTGTAGAGTGTACACATTCCTGCTGCTGATAAAGCAACAATATCTGGATGCAGTGTATATGAAGCTAAGACCAGACATGTCTCTCCTTCTCTGCTGAGCGAACCGAGTCTCACGTGTTCTGTGGTATTGGGTAGGGCTCCTTTAAACCAATTAATGTGCTCTTGGTAAGTTAATGGAACTTTGAAGTCCAAGTACGGGAAATACTCATCAGGTAGTTCAACTTCAATGTATTCATGAAATAACCTTGCGTGTGCATCTGCAGGTGGGAAGTTAGCCCAAGAATAGAATAACTCCATTCTGAATGCTTTGCATGCATCAACCACGAAGGTAACATCTCCACCCATTGCCGGGAGGCCATGTTGTAAGAATTTGATCGCAACTGCCTGTCTGTAGTTTTCTGAAATATTTATTCCATTTATGTTCTTCAACATCCTCACCTTTTTCTTTCATTATGAGAATAGTAGTATTAAGCCAAAGTTTTTAAAGCGATATGGTATTCACACTGTGGGAACTTCTAATCCTCCAAGCTTGATTAACCTACAGCCAATATATAAGGTATACCTACTCAGCTGAGGCGGATTTATTTCCCTGCTCACTACGAACATCTCGGTTAAAAATGTGAGTAGGGTCTCTGAGGATGCATGACTGAACTACTCATATTTGACCGTTAAATATTAGCCTAACCCATGTTGGCAGTGACATGTCTTGTGGATCCTACTAATCTGTAGGATCTATGCATTGTTTGGACAACATAAACTAGGGGCTGGGTGCCAAGACTGGTTCCGGACACCCCTGCGGGATATGTGCGCCTATATACCAGCTAGATCACGGTGCCACCAAAGTCCCCCCAACATTACCAGGGAGCGTAATGTTTTCTGGCAACCACTGTACATGACAACCCTGACACCTCAGGGATCGTTGAAACAGCATTGAACTTTTCGCTCAGTCACTCATGCTCACTTATTCTCAGTGAAATATGCAGAGAATATACAGAGGGACGTTTTCAATAATATTTATTGAACCAATGTTATTCTTGCACAAAATACATATGCTGAAATGATTTGTAGACAGAAGCAGATAAACATGATTACAGGCACCAAAAACTTAAATAGTAGATATAATTCTACCATGGCGCTAAACAATATATATATGCAGGCATACAAAACAAGGCAGTAGTCTAGCGTATTCCCATTATGTGAACCTTACTTAAGTGTACCCAGAGTGTGTTTAGGAGTGTGGAGCCAATAATCCACCCAAGGGACAATCCAACCCCATTATCTGATGGGATTGGGTGAAGGACCCGGCATTGGTCACAAACTGGACACCCCTCACAAGATGTCAGACCGCTCCGTTGTGATTTGATGCCAAAAGCTTTGAGTGGGACAAATCTGAATTTCATGTCAGCCAAGGGCTTTTTGTGAGTCAGATAGATCTGCCACCTCATACTGGCCCCAGGTTTTAGTGTCTGAGTTGGTCACTTTCCTAGAAATCAAAATATACCAGTGGGCAATGTTGAAACTGTAGCTGGCTGTGTCCTCACAAGGCTGAGCATCTTCTCTGCAATTTCCTGCCGAACGCGTTTTCAGCATGGCAAAAAGCTTTGAGTGAGACAAATGTGGTTTTCTTGCTGCCTTGGCAAGCCTCCATTCCTTGTCCTAGTCCTTCAGAGATTGGTAGACTTCCAGGTACTAAGTGTCTCTCCAGTCAGGTCTCCTGCAGGCAAAATACTTTGTGTTCATCTTGGCCTTTTTGGAGTCAGTAGTCCTTCAGCTTTTTGTTGTGTCACAAGCAGATACACAGAAGGCCTAAACATTTGATCCCCGGAGTACAGTTCCAGTCCCTGGTTGCCAGGAGGATTTAAGAGTCCTTTAGTTTTTCTGATTCCTTAAGTAAGTTCACTTCTTCCAGCAGAAGTCAAGAGTCAGAGGCTTTCTTCCAGCAAGGGCTTCTTGTTCAGGTGGAGTTTTTCCATTTTCAGACATATTCTAAGGAGGTCATGTTTGAGAACCCAGATTTATCTTGTGCACTAGCCAATGTCTGGGGGAATTCTACCACCTAATCCTAACTATTGTCTCACAGTCCCCCATCTCTTTTTGTACTAGAAGGATGATGTCTCCTTCCACATGACAAAATCAAAACTAGCTGCCTGACTCCAATTTCCTCCTTCAGGGTTCCTATTCAGGATTTGGTCAAATGAGCCAGAGTCGTTAACTTTCTCAGCCAATGATGTGCATTCCAGATTTGGAGGTGTGATGAGTGGCAAAACTAGGTTAAAACCAATTTGGCTCAAGCCATCTAAAGTAAATGTTCATAACATTAAATTTTTAATTACCTAGTCAAACATTTGTTTTCACCGTTAAATCAGATTTTGAAAATAATATTTTCTTATGCAGTGATAGAAAACAAAGATGTTATTGCTATCTAGGCCTGTTCAGGGAAACCTTTACCAAAGCATTCACAGAGGAAAATCTTTTGGTTTTCCTTTGACTGGTGAAGCACGCTAACTCATCATGTCGTTTACCATACTTTTATATATATTATGCACACTTAAGAGTGACTTATGAACATATAAAAAAAGTTCCTGGTAGACACATGTTTTGTCATTCATGAGAATGGTGTAAATATACATTGCAGCATACATTAACCCCTTCACTGCTAAGCCCTTAAAACCCCCCACCCCCATCCGCACTAAGCCTTCTTTTGGCTATTTGGGGAAGTTCGCACTTAGGCCCCTGTAGCATTATGTCCACTTAACGTATCCACATCAAATTTGTGGCCTTTTTTTCCAACATCTTGAGGATTCTAAAGGTGCTGAGGGTTTGTGGATTCCCCTGGAGGGTGACAAAGAATTTGACCAAAATACAAATATTTTTAGTTTTTTTAGGAAAAATGGAAAAACAGTGCTGCAGAAGAAAGCATCTGTTTTTTCCCTGCTTGACGTATCAACAAAGGGTTTGTGGTGATAAAATCACCATCTTCCCATCTTTGAGGAACACACAGACTTTTGTCAAAAAAACTAAATTTAATACAGAGTTTTGAAATTTTACTGTGCATAGCCTATTTTATCTATTTTTGTGCTTTCAACATGCTTCCATTTTGTGGTAGAAATGGGTGTGAACGTAATAATGGATCGCAGATAACTATACATTTCTGAAAAGTAGACAAAAATTTGAATTCAGCAAGGGGTCATTTGTGTAGATCCTTCAGGGTTTTTCTATAGAAACTAACAATTGAAATAAGGTATAATTGCATTTTTTTTTCTCCTGAGTAAAATGACATCTAGGTGCCGATTCCGATCTCGCTCGGAAGGTCCGGCCATAAAAAGTATGACCTTGAAACAAAGGAGAGGGGCTCTTAGAGCCCAAAAGGGACAGAGCACCTATAACAATATTGTTAAAAAGATTTTAGCCTTTGGACTACGAGACAAGGTTATCTATCTAATGCATATACACACCACTCATACACTTGGAACAACTCCAAAGGCGGGAAACTATTTGTATTACAAAACGTTTTTTTTTATTTAATACAGAGTAAATAGTTTAAAAAGAGGTCTGCAAGAGACACATATAGAAGAAAGTAAGAATTATCTTTTGGAGCAACTAGGATTCAATGTTCTCGCAAGTACTAAACAGGGTACCAGGACTAGAGGGGTAGCAATTTTGGGAAAAGGTAGAGATACGATTATTGTGAGAAAGAAGGAAGATAAATGGGGAAGATGGGTGATTGCGGAAATAAAATTTAGGGGACAGACAATAACTATTGTTTCAGTTTATGGATCGACAGAAGATGATCCAGAGGTGTTCCAATTCTTAGATACTGAGTTGGCTCAGTGGCCCGAGCCTATAGTGTGCTGTGGGGATTTTAACTTACACGACCCAGAGAGTTCTTTTACACAGTCTGGGGGATCATACTGGGGGAGGAAGAAGAGGGTATATAAGGCACTAGCTGCTATGGTGACTCACAACGCCTTGGTTGATCCATGGATTAAGTTACACCCACATCTGGATGGGAGCACCTTCTATTCCATACCACTCAAAGTAATGGTCAGATTGGATTATTGTTTAACGTCTACTACTCTACTTCCTGGTTTGTATATAGAAAAACTTCCACGGGTTATATCGGACCATAGTCCGCTGATTTGTACATTTAAAACTACCCAAGCACAAAGAACACCCTCACAATGGTCCTTCGAGAGAGCTTTACTAAAATACACCACATACAGGGAGCATATGGTTCCATGGATACAAAACTTCTGGGAAGTTAATAGAGGGACAGCATCCCCAGGGGTGGTCTGGGATACGTTTAAGGCTGGAATAAGGGGAGAAACTATGAGCTTTGTGCTGGCAAGGCAGAAGAGGGAAAGCGATAAGAGAAAGCAAATAGCAAAAGAGCTACTAAGGGAGGTAGATAGCTTGAGTAGGGCTATTGGTCGGAAGCTACCTCTGGAAGAACATTTATTTAAAATTATAGCATTAAAAGCTGAAGCTGTTGAAGGACTGGCCAGGAAAGCGGCAGATAATTATCTGACGAAAAAGGAAAGAACATATGAATATAGTGAGAGAATAGGGCAAGTACTAGCAATAAGAACTAGACAGAAAACTGCAGCAGCAACAATAAAGGAGATGAGGGATGAACAGGGGAATGTGGTAATAGATCCTAACTTAATAAGGGAAGTTTTTAGAAGATTCTACGCAGATCTATATACCCCGGAGGACATAGCAAGTCCGGCAAATATTGAAAATTATTTTAAGAATATTATACCTCCGACTTTGCTCGAAGAGGACCATGAGATTATGGAGGGCCCTTTCAACTTGGAAGAATTAGAGTCTGCCATCGGAAGTTTACCAGCGGGGAAAGCAGCAGGACCAGACCTAATACCAATTGAATTTTATCAAATATTTAGGGAGGTGTTACTTGCAGATATGTTTTATACATTGACGCAAGCTCAACTAGGGGTATCTATCCCAGAATCCTGGGGCGGTGCTAACATCATCGTTATTTTAAAAAAAGGTAAACCATCAGAAGCACCAGGGTCCTACAGACCCTTAACACTAATGAATGCAGACGTAAAAATATACTCCAAAATATTGGCAAAAAGACTGGCAAAAAATATTGAACAACTGGTAACCCCTACTCAGCACGGGTTTATACCTGGGAAAGAGACAACCCAACACGTTAGGACTGTAGTTACCATCCTCGACGCCGCAGATGTCTTAGGAGACCCTGTCGCAGCGCTATTTCTCGATGCCGAGAAGGCGTTTGACAGGGTCTCCTGGGATTATCTGTGGTATGTTATGAAGTGGTCTGGGATACGGGGTAGGTTTATAAAAGCTATACAGGCCTTATATAGTACCCCCACTGCTAGAATTAGTGTTAACGGAGGGCTCTCAGCTGCAGTTAGTATTGCTAGGGGGACCAGGCAGGGGTGCCCTTCCTCGCCCTTACTGTTCGCACTATATCTGGAGCCGTTACTGAGGCGTTTTGAATCTAATGTGGATATGCAACCAATAAAAGTAAACAATTGTATAGTGAAGACACTAGCATACGCCGACGACGTAGCAATTTTAACATCAAACCCTACCTTAGCGATAAAAGAGGTAGAAGCAGAGGCCCTCATGTTTGGGCAGATATCTGGGTTTAGTCTGAACAGAGCCAAAACGCAAATCATAAAGAATGTACACACTAGGTGCGATGATAACAGAGTGGTAAACTCGGCAGTATATCTGGGGGTTTCACTATCGGCGGACCTCAGAGTAATAGTTGAGAGTAATATGGTTCCTTTAATTCTGAAGGTAAAAAATGACTTAGAGAGAATGAACAACCTTCATTTCTCCCTGATGGGATGCACTAATGTAATAAAAATGTTGATACTGCCCAAATTTCTTTAATTTATTTAGAACTATTCCTTTGGTTTTCGATGTTAAATGGTTTAATTTGTTACAGAATGTATTGAACAGATTTATTTGGGCACACGGGAAGACCCGGCGCGCATATTGGTACATGACCCTTCCAAGAGAGAGAGGAGGGTGGGGGGCCCCCGATTTTAGAATGTACCATATGGCAACAGCATTACAGTACATGCAGGGGCTAATCGGGGGTGGTGGACTTGATGAAAGAGTTACGATCATGTCCACAGAAGTGTATTCCGCAGTACTAGGGGCCGAGACAGAAAATTGTTTTTTAAATTGTGTAGAATTTGGATATTACAAAAGGACTAGATTTAAGACCATAGAAGCAGCAGTTAAGATCTGGAATGCTTTCTTAAAAAAGGCGCACCTAGGAAGATATAATAGGTATATCAGGTTGTACAAGAATAAATCTTTCCCCTGTGGAAGTTTTCGCTGACTTAATAATGGCTGGATGGGTGCAAAAAGGGATAATACAGATTGGGGACTTAATGGATGAAGACGGGATTGTCCAATTTGAAGAACTAACCCGGAAATATGATGTTGCAAGTAGGGATTTTTTTTAATTTCTACAGATAAGGAGTTTTCTCAGCAATAAGCAGGGTGGGGCAGCGGGCTTTAGTCGAAATGAAATATTGGAGAAAATAGTATTAGGAGGGGATTGTACGATAAGATCTTTCTATGTAAGTCTTGTAAAAGGGAAGGTGGATGATTTGGATAAATTTAGCAATAAATGGGTCGAAAAGTTGGGGGGGGAGTTTGAAAATTTTGTGGAATCACTTGACCTGGGGCGCACCATCCTATGCTCGGGTCCCCTCCAATCCCAACACTATAAAACTTTGTTTTCGCTGTATCACACCCCGGCTAGAATAGCTAAATGGGGAGGCTCGACTGGCACCACCTGTCCCCGCTGTAATGCTGTAGATGCAGATATTGTCCATATGTTTGCCACCTGTCCGCAGCTACACACTTTGATTAAAAACATAGAACAATTTATGGGTAATACGTTAAAAATATCAGTTCAATTGACACCATTGTTAATATTGTTGGGAAGGGATATGGGGGAAGATTATACCTATATAGAATTTGTGTTTATTGCCACCGCAGTATTAAGATTGTCAATAGCAAGAGCATGGCTGGATAAGACCCCCCCCCAGTACTCCAAACTTGGCTTTCTAATCTACTAGGCATGTATAATTTGGAAAAGGCAATATATTCACGCAAGGGGAAAAGGGGAAGAAAGCTAGGATTAACAATTTGGGAGCCAATTGCAAATGGGAAGAGACCATGGTATTTTAGTCATTAATTTGTTCTGAATATGGAGTAGGAAATGCAGATATACTTGTAAATAAAAAGTCCAGGTGGATATCGAGCAATGTAAAAGTATTTTTGAATTATTCTTTGGTATTATTCCTTTGTAGTGTATAGTTGGAGATGTTTCATCAAACCAGATGTGGTTAAGTATTAATTCAAAATTATCAACTGACAAACCTATAATGTATGTATAATATATGTGACACAATGTGTAATGAAAGAAAAATAAAAAATATTTAAAAAAAATAAAAATACAAAAATAAAAAGAGGTTTTCAACCTCAAATCAGAACAGTTTAATGTTAAAAACGAGCATCAGAAATCATAACAACAAAAGATAAAAACAGTAAAAAAAAAATCACAATCATCAGAAAATAAAACACGAAATAGCAGCAATATCACAACAACCAAGGAAACATTATACGGAAGGAAAACATACATGAGGCAGCAAAAGCCCTTGTGGTGTTAATCTGTAAAAAACTAAAAGATACTGCATGAGACAAAAAATTGGTAACTATGCCCTCTGTCCTGTTTCAGATTTAACAATGGACTTAGCATCGACGCGTTTCGGTGGAGCTATATTGTTCTTTCCACCATCTTCAGGACAAATAATAAAGAAATCCTTCCTCCTTTATTTCCTTTATCTGTATCTAACAAAAACATAATACAATAAAAACATTACAACACATGCTTATGCCTGACAAATACACAACACAGATCAGTCAGATTTTTTGCCTAAATCGACAATTGCTGCATCGTTGCTTCTACTCCCCTTATGCAACAATATGATGCTATAAAGAGACATGGCAACTAACAGTTGGTAAACAAATCACGATTGGAGCTTGATTACATCTGGGGATGTTCCAAACCACTCAGTGCCACAAAAACAGCCACACTCCACTGTCATACTAAAATGATTAATTAAACTTGTCTAATAAGACCTAGTTGGAAACCCTGTCTAATATAGGATATCCTATGTCTTACCATCACCATTAGATATGGAATATATATTTATATATAGACTGTTACCTTAAAAGGGTATCTCTTTTAATCAGCCCCTATATAGCTTCATGTAAGCAGTGTCCAGCTTTCTGCCTACTCAATGCACAACCTATACCATGATAAGAGAATCTGCTCTGTATTTCAGGTAATAATATATTGATCTACAAATAAGCTATATAAAAGGCCCACCACAGGTTGCATTGTTTCCAATGATCTGTAGAAGTTACAATAAAATCTCACCTTCTTCAGACCTAAAGTATGCCTTCGTGTAACATTGGCCTCTTCTCTAATCTTAGTCTCAAATAATAAAAAGGAATCTCTCATTGGGCGATCTGCCTAAAAAGAAATGTGTGTATATATATATATATATATATATATATATATATATATATATATATATATATATATATATATATATATATATATATATATATATTCACTGAAAAAACCATAGGTTATAGACCATATATAGTTAGGAATTAGCATTTACAAAACCTTATTTTACTCACACAAAACCATTGAAATTCGCATATAAAGTTAGTTGCACTAACTATATATCGCGCACCCGCAATCCACTGCTGATCATGTCACATATTACATCATTCATGACATGGTCAGTGACATCACTGATGACATCACTGATGACATCTCAAATGACATCACTGATGACATCACTGATGACATCTCAAATGACATCACTGATAACATCTCAAATGACATCACTGATGACATCACTGATGACATCACTGATGACATCTCAAATGACATCACTGATGACATCACTGATGACATCTCATTTGACATTACTGATCACATCACTGATGACATCATTCATGTGATAATACGATGAACCTCTTCAGACTCTAATATAACCTTAGATACACTCAGTGTAAACAGACACTCACAGACTGTCACTCATCCATGGAGTTACTCACACACCTAGTCAGTCATGCAAAGAATCAATCACACCTCCATTTCCTCAACTATACAGTTATACACACCTTACTTATTCAAACATATACTAACACATATTTACTCTCTTATACAATCCCTGATACAAGTTCACAATGATCCATACAGCCACTCACACATTCACTGGCTCTTATGCACAGTTATTTATATATGTCAACTCTCACATGTACTGTGTTTTACATATGTACTTACTTTGACATGTAGCACTGAGATATCCATTCACTCACCAATACACTCATGCACACAGTCAACCGCCCATACAGCTGTTTCCACATGCGCTTTTGAACCCATACATCTAGTGAATCAACTGCTCACACATCTATGCACAGAGTCATACACCTCCAAGCCACCCACACACACACTCAGTCTCCCATACAAATACTTGGGCAACCGATCAATAACCCATATAGTTACTCATATAGCTACTGATCAACACATGCAGCAGTTTACAGAACAACAGACATAATGATGCACAAATTAAGACAGTTTAGTCACTAACCCATGCACTGAGTGAGACACATTTAATCACTTACTCATACAGTCAGTCATGCACCTACTAAATCCTTCATCCAGACACTTATACATCCACTCATTCTTCAATATGTAAGACATATTTTAACTTTACAGAAACATACAGTCACTGGATGTTGTCATCAGTGATGTCATCAGTGATGTCATTTGAGATGTCATCAGTGATGTAATCAGTGATGTCACTGACCATGTCATGAATGATGTAATATGTGACATGATCAGCAGTGGATTGCGGGTGCGCGATATATAGTTAGTGCAACTAACCATATATGCGAATTTTAAGGGTTTTGTGTGAGTAAAATAAAGTTTTGTAAATGCTAATTCCTAACTATATATGGTCTATAACCTATGGTTTTTTCAGTGAATTTTCAAGGTTTTGTAAATGCTAATTCCTAACTACATATGGTCTATAACCTATGGTTTTTTCAGTGAATTTCAATGGTTTTTTAATAGAAAATATCAAAAGCTGTAAAATGTATTCTTCTTTTAAAGGAAAAATATATTTTATATGTATTTAATATAATTTTTTTATGTATATAAATTTTTTGAGGGAACGAATTTATCCACTATCATGCTGAAGAAGAGTGTGGGGAAAAAAACCAAAGAGGAGGACTAAGAGGAAAGAACAATCAGTTCAAAAATACAATTGCTTTAAAGCATGAAGTGCTTTTCCACACATTTACATTTAAATAACCCATATTATAACATACAAAATATCTACAGAGGAGACGGTGTACATTGAATTTTAGACTCTTCATTGGTACCTACATGTTGGTACTTACATCACCCACACAACACAACAACCGGGACGCTGTCACAGATATATATATTTTTTTGAATGTTAATTTCTCAAAATCCACTAGAGCACATATCTTGAGACCTAGCAAAGGCACATCGGGCAAACAGTCTCTACAATTTTGCCACGTTTCATAGAAATCCATTCAGCCGTTCGAGCTAAAAGTGAGTCCAACCGCCCTATGGAAAACTCAATGTTAAAAACACGTTTTGGGACCCCCCTTTTTTCTTGGCCCCCACTTGACGAAACCCCCCCAAACTATAAGGGGACGCTCAGAAACAAAATGTGCCATTTTCCTGAAAATTTCAGCCAATTCCGTCCATCAACGCCAACGTTATTCAACATAGAATTTTCAGAAATCCCTATTCAAAAAAATCCTAACTATATATACCTACTGGCGACTGCCAGTAGGTAATATATATATATATATATGTATATATATATATATATAACATTTCTATGGCAAAATGAAACCCCTCATTTTGTTCCTTTTCAAATTAAATGTATTAAGTGTTACCACTTTATTCCAATCAAGATGACTTCAGGTGTGCCATACTTTTGTCATAAGTAAGACTGTTAGCGTTCTAGTTGTTCTTTAGAACACTCTGGGACATTCTGTCATTGGGCTATAGTTGGGCTACATCTGGCTGATATTTGGGCTACATTTGTTTTTTTTTTGTCTCTGGTGGCCATCTTTGGGCTACATTGGGCTACATTGGGCTACATTGGGCTACATTTGGGCTCTAACATATATATAGCCCAATGTAGCCCAATATATATTTTTCAAAGTTAATTTTCGTAAAAACCACAGGAGCATATATCTTGAGACATAGCAAAGGCACATCGGGCTACCAGTCCCTACAATTTTGCCAAGTTTTGTGAAAATCCATTCAGCCGTTCGAGCTAAAAGTGAGTCCAACCGCCCTATGGAAAACTCAATGTTAAAAACACGTTTTGGGACCCCCCTTTTTTCTCGGCCCCCGCTTGACGAAACCCCCCCCAAACTTTCAGGGGACGCTCAGAAACGAAATGTGCCATTTTCCTGAAAATTTCAGCCAATTTCGTCCATCAACGCCAAAGTTATTCAACATAGAATTTTCAGAAATCCCTATTAAAAAAAATCCTAACTATATATACCTACTGGCGACTGCCAGTAGGTAATATATATATATATATATATATATACACAATCATATCTCTATAAAAAATGTAATGATGACAATTAAGACCTTTTCTTTCATAATTTAGGAGGTGCTATCTTACTAAATACTTACCTCAAGTTTTGTGAATTAGATGTACCAATTTAGAAAGGTTTTCCTGACAATGCAACCACCCTTTCATGGAAATAACCTCTGCGATTGGCCTGATTACGCCCAATTGTCGTCCAGGTAATAGGGCTATATAAAGAATAAACACAAGGAGAGTACTTGAACTCTACCTTCACGAGGAGTTATTTGTATATAGTCTTGAATCCCAGAGGTAACCCTATTTAACTCTCCCTTTCACATGTTACATCCTTTGCATATCGAGTCTCCCCGTGTTTCCCCCTGTAACTAGATAAATGTGCCATTTGTATGTTTATATTTCTCTTTATATACACCAGTTGCGGGAAGGTGAAATACGATCACCTCGGTTCGATAACCAAAAATGCACCGGTGTGTTTTTTAACATTAAACACTTCCCCCTTTCGTCATATATTTCAAATAACACTGGGCAAGACAAGCATAATAACTGCCAATTAGGGAACAAACTTGCCCGTAATGATTTCACCGCAAAATATGTCCCGTTATCGCTACGGGCCGAGTTGCCGGTAACCGGATATAACCTCGGCAATCTCAAATCATGCAGTAATATTAACATAACCTCTTGAGGCACAACTATTTCCCCCGCGTACTATGCAAAGGGCATGCCGCTGTACTCAGTTCCTTACTACTTCGAAATGAGTTGCCGGTAACCGAATACAGCCTCGGCAGACTCCAACAGTGCGGTTATGTTGACATCTCCTCTAAAGAACAAATTATTTCACACGCGGGCTATATAAAGGGCATGCCGTTGTGGGTATCGGCCCTTACCTTTATTGTTCCTGTATCTCTTCACATCTATGGCGTGCTGCGTCTATGTTTCAAGTTGCCGTCATGTAAACCTTACTTCTACTATTTCCGCGTGTTTTATACACGTCGAAGCTAGCACGTACTAAGCATGTACTGAGCTTCATGCTGAGTTTCTTACCCAATATGTTAGAGCGGGTGTAATCCCGATTGGATTACTGGTAAGGAATGAACCTGGCTTATTTATAGATAGTCCTAAATTCCTCGAGATCTGGACGCATCTCGAGAACAGATGCAGTCGCGAATGGATCATTTTTATCATCGAGACTGCTCAAGAAATGATTATCATAGAGGAAAAGGAAATTGAGGTACTTGAGAAATTGCTTAAGGAAAGTACAGCATTGGAAGCAGCCATAAAAAGATTAGAGGAACTTAACCTGGAGGTTAATGGGTACAGAGAGTATTTGACCAACAAGAAGACAGTTAAACTTAAAAAGGATGTTAATAAATTTAGTCTAGAGTTGGTCTACCCTTACACCAGGAAAGATTATTTCCAACAAAGTAGTGAACAGAGAGGTGCTGGACAATACGAACCTAGACCTATTTACTCAAGAGGGGGCAGGAAGGGAATTACTTTCTCTGACACTTCAGGTTCCAGTAGTGAGGAGGAAGGATCTAATATGATTGATCAAGGAGTTCATACTACTCATAACAATTATGGTGATGATTTTTTAGAACCACGCCACAGGAGAGGGACAAGGGTAATTCAGGGTCACAGAAGGGATCAATACCAACAAAATCCCCCCCCAAGATTACCAGAGAGTCCCCCCCCCCAAGAGTATCAGTGAGTTCCTCCTCAGGAATACCTAAAAACCCGCAATCAGCGATACTGGCGGAATAATGTAAGATAAATAATGTTATTCCCATCACCAATCTTTCAGACAGACTATTAACTAGTGACAAGATAGAAGTACTAGAGAGAGGATTCACCTGTGCACCCACTTCTAAACTGAACAAATGTAGTCTTGAAAAGGATTTGTGAGCTTTTTTTAGAAAGATCAGACTAACTAGATTTTTTGAAAATAGGGAATATACAGCTCCTGAAAATATTTCATGTTTAAAAGGGAAATCAAATTGTATTCCCCCTATAGGCTCGGTCTGGAAAAGTGTAGACATCTTTGAACATGTGGTAGACACAAAGGTAAAAGAGATAGTTAGAAATTTGTTTCCAGACAAGAACAACATGTCAGGTGCTCTCAAAAGCGCTCTCAAAGGTCTAAAGGAAGATATGAGTCTGACGATTAAACCTGTGGACAAGGGTAGAGGAGTCGTTGTGTTTAACACATGCAACTATGATCAGCGGATGATGACCCTGCTGGGTGTTACTGATCATTATTTAAGATTTCCCCACTCAAAACTTGAAGGACTCAAAAAACAAGTGAATGAGATTCTTCAAGAGGCAGAAAATAAGGATTGGCTAAGCGATGCATAGCTTAAATTTCTTAGGAATGATAATGCCCAAACACCAGCAATTTATGATCCATAAAAATTCATCTTCACCACTTATGCGCCCAATAGTTCGTGGCATAGGTTCCCTATTGGAACCTTTCAGCCAATACGTTGATGCTTTCTTGAAGTCCTTGGTATTGAAACAGAAATCCTATGTTAGGGACTCTGCACATATAATATCTATGGTTGAGGGCACCACCTTCTGTGATCATAAGCAGCGGTTGGTGACCCTCGACATAGAAGCACTGTATACCAACATACCACAGGATGATGCAATTAAAGTTATCATTGACCTGTTAACACCAGAGGTTGTCAGAGGTGCCAATAAGGATTTCATAGTACTGATTGACCTTGGTTTAGAAAAATAATTTCTTTTTGTTCAAAGAGGATCTCTATTTGCAATGTAAGGGCACCAGCATGGGGGCAACTTGTGCGCCAAGCTTGGCATGCCTGTATGTGGGCAGCTTTGAGGAGAATCATATCTATAATGAGGCGGCGCCATTCTATGAGAACATCTTGATGTGGCGCCACTTCATAGACGATATCTTCTTCATATGGGAAGGTGAAGAAGAGAAGTTGATGGATTTCTGGAATGGTTAAACCTGGGAGACTCCAACCTGAGATTCACGGCGCAATATGATAACTCAGTGGTAAACTTCCTTGATATTACTATCAAAAATACTTCAGGATGTTTGTCCGTTGAGTTGTATACTAAACCCACAGATAAAAATACCCTCATGCATTATGGGAGCTATCATCCCCGAGCACAGAGGGATAATATACACTTTGGCCAGTTTCTCCGCTTGCCGAGAAACTGTATCACACTTGATGATTTTTACAAACACTCTGAAATATTAAAAAGTAAGCTATTATATCAGGGATACCCAAGAAGATTAAACAAACATGCGTTCAAATGCGCTCGATTTTATAATCGCGATAGCATGTTTGATCAAAACCAGGAGAGTAATCAAAGAAAAAAGGCAACAAATGACAAACGTCTGGTCTTTGTCACGCAGTACTCAAATGTTAACAACAAACTCAAGAACGTGGTCAACTTAAATTGGAACATTCCAAATGAAGGCCAGGACATTCAACTTCCTAAACCACTGTTCGCTTTTAAAAAGAATGACAACATTAGAAAAGGTATGGTAAACACTTACAGAATAAGCAAACCCCAAATACGGGCTGATTTACATATGAACAAAATAATGGGCTATTTTAAGTGTGGGTCATGCAGTGTCTGTGAACACTGTTTAGCCACAAAACAGGTTACTCACAATGACTTTACCCTTTCGTCAAAGAGCCTAAATAACTGTAGGAGCAGCAATGTATTTTATTTCATGTGCTGCCCCTGTGGGTTAGCATACGTAGGAGAGGCAGGGAGAGAATTGAGACTATGTATGCTAGAACACAGATCGGCAAATAAAACTAAAAAGATTAATGCTCCTTTAGTGGAGCATTATATGACAGCTTGCCACAAACATACTGAAATTGAGTGGTTCATAATTGAAACAATTACCTGTAGCTTTTGGGGAGGTAATACTGAAATTAAAAGAACAGGGAGCAATGGTATATCTCCACTCTTAATACCATAGAACGGAGGCTCAACTCAAAGGAAGACTGGATGAAACTGATAGTTTAAACCTGTTTCCAAATAGTCTGTCCAGCTCCCTTATGAGATTGTATGTAGTTACTGACCCACCTTATGCTGTATTTCAACTTTTTCTAGAAGTAGGCTGACTACATGCTGTAATTTAATCTTATTTAAAAGAAAGTTTACTCTTGGTTTGGATAATTAGATTGTTCTTTAAATAATCTCTGATTTCTGTAAAAACAAGTCTGAGGTCCCACTCGCTAAATTCATTGGCTAGATAAACATTTTGGAAATTTCCACATGCTTTATATCTGTAGTTATATCTCCTTTTTAAATTACATTTTTACCGTTTATTGGATTTTTTGGTGCCATTATACACTCGCGCAATATAGCGACTTGTAAAAATAATGGTTGGTCTAACTTTTCCCAGTAGAGGACCAGAAAAGAATCAGGGCGAGATAGAAAAGTCTGGCATTGTCAGGCAGCCTAATTCACCAATATTTTTGCTCACATTCGGTGAGTGCTTAATTAGATGAACTAGCCAGCCTAATTCATCTATATTTTTGCTCACATTTGGTGAGTGCTCAATTAGATGAACTTGAATGATAATACTTCCACATAGATTGTATACGCGCATTGTGATCAAGGTACGTTGTGTACCGAAACGCGTAATGGCCGGCATGTTAAACAGCTAAATAAAGAAGATCTTAAGCACTTACCTGGGTCTGTGCTCCACGTTTTTTTCCTGAAGGAAAAGCGCAAGCGACTGCTCGTGGAAGTGGAGTGGCGTAATATATATATATACATATCTTTTTAGGCAGATCGCCCGATGAGAGATTCCTTTTAATTATTTGAGAATAAGATCAGAGAAGAGGCCAATGTTACACAAAGCCATACTTTAAGTCTGAAGAAGGTGAGATTTTATTGTAACTTCTACAGATCATTGGAAACAATACAACCTGTGGTGGGCCTTTCACAAAGCTTGTTTATACATCAATATATTATTACCTGAAATACAGAACATCTTCTCTTATCATGTTATAGGTTGTGCATCGAGTAGGCAGAAAGCTGTACACTGCTTACATAAAGCTATATAGGGGATGAATAAAAAAGATACCCTATTAAGGTAACAGTCTATATATAAATATATATTCCATATCTAGTGGTGATGGTAAGAAGTAGGATATCCTATATTAGACAGGGTTTTCAACTAGGTCTTATTAGACAAGTTTAATTAATCATTTTAGTATGACAGTGGAGTGTGGCTGTTTTTGTGGCACTGAGTGGTTTGGAACATCCCCAAATGTAATCGCGCTCCAATTGTGATTTGTTTACCAACTATTAGTTGCCATGTCTCTTTATAGCATCATATTGTTGCATAAGGGGAGTAAAAGCAACGATGCAGCAATTGTCGGTTTAGGCATAAAATCTGACTGATCTGTGTTGTGTATAAATTTGTCGGGTATGAGCATGTGTTGTAATGTTTTTATTGTATTATGTTTTTGTTAGATAAAGATAAAGGAAGTAAAGGAGGAAGGATTTCTTTATTATTTGTCCTGAAGATGGTGGAAGGAACCATATAGCTCCACCGAAACGCATCGACGCTAAGTCCATTGTTAAATCTGAAACAGGACAGACGGCATAGTTACCAAGTTTTTGTCTCATGCAGTGTCTTTAGTTTTTTACAGATTAACACCACAAGGGCTATCTTTTGCTGCCTCATTTATGTTTTCCTTCCGTATAATGTTTCCTTGGTTGTTGTGATATCGCTGCTATTTCGTGTTTTATTTTTTGATGATATTGATATTTTTTTTACTGTTTTTATTTTTTGTTGTGATGATTTCTGATGCTTGTTTTTAACATTAAAATGTTCTGATTAGAGGTTGAAAACCTCTTTTTAAATTATTTGCTCTGTATTAAATTTAAAAAACGTTTTGTAATACAAATAGTTTACCGCCTTTGGATTTGTTCCAAGTGTATGAGTAGTGTATACATGCATTAGATAGATAACCTTGTCACGTAGTCCAAAGGGTAAAATCTTTTTAACAAAATTGTAAAAAGTATGAGCCATACACGTGTACTCCGCCGACTCGTACAGCTGTATGACCGAGCAAGTACGATGCGAAAAATGCAAAATCGCCGATTGAATCGTTTCCGGGTCCGAACGGCTCGGTACGCCTCGTCCATAAGGAAACCGTGCCGTGCAATGGAGGCGATTTCCGACCAAGCCAGTACGATGCATGCGTCATACAGCTGGATCGAGCTGAAGTTTCCGGTTCACAAAATGTACGGGAAGCTGCCTTTGGGGGTCCGCGTCGGAACCCCCGTCACCCACAGCCCTATGACTCAGACACAGGGGGAAACCCAAGGGTCTCCCCAACACAGGCATGTACGGTGCAGATGGCACCGACACATACCCACTGTAGGGCGCGCCCTTGTGCGAGACATACCCTTTCAGTCAATGGATTCCATGTACGCGTTGTACGACTGGCTCCCATTGACTTCTATGGGAGTCCGACCGAACCGAGTCCGGCAGCATGTGGCCGCATCATACTTGATTGTTCGGACTGCAGGAGTCTGGCTCGGTCGGAAAACAATCTGGATCCAGCTCGGTAGGAGAGCTTTCTGACCAGAGCGGAATCGGCCCCTAAGTGTCTAGTTTTCAGAAATGTGTGGGTTTGGTAGGTATCCTAGATTGCCGCCTGAGCCCAGGACCAAAAATGCAGGTGACTCCCTCAAAAAACCAAGTTTTTTCATGATTGATAATTTTGAAGTCCCAAAAGTATGTTTTGGGTCATTTGCTGTAACGGACACTCGGCCTACCCACACAAGTGAGGTACCATTTTTATTGGGAGACTTGAGGGAATGCTGGGTGTGTGGAGGTTTGTCTCTCCCTGCAGATACCAGAACTTTCCATCACAGAAGTGTGAGAAAAGTGTTTTTTTTTGTACAGAGTTTGAGGTTTGCAAGATATTTTGGAAAACAGAACCTGGTGAGAGTCACGCAAGTTACCCAATCCTGGATTCCTCAGGGTGTCTAGTCTTCAAAAATGTACAAGTTTGCTAGGTTTCCTTCGGTGCCAGATGGGCTAGGGTCAGTTTTCACTGGAAAAATGTGAAGTGACTATCTTGCTTTTTGGGCCTTTTCCTGTTGTGAGCACTAGATCTACCCACACAAGTGAGGTATCATTTTTATTGGAAGACTTGGTTGAATGCTGGGTGGGTGGAAGTTTGTGGCTGCCTGCAGATTTACAGAACTTTCCATCACAGAAATGGGAGGATAATGTATTTTGTTTTTACAAAGTTTGAGGTTTCCAAGGGATTCTGGGTAACAGAACCTGGTGAGAGCCACACAAGTCCCCCATCCTATCTAGGTATCTAGGTTTAAAAAATGCACAGGTTTACTAGGTTCTCCTAGGTGCCAGCTGCTCTACTGCCCAAAATGAACAGCGAGGCACATTGCAAAAAAAGGTCAGTGCCTAGTGGACTTTCTGCCCCCTTGAGGGGAAGGCAGAACAGAGACTATTGCCCCAATATGCCCCAAAGGGGGGTAGAAAGACTCTGACCCTTTTGGGTGGTGGGGCGGGGGTATGATCATTCTGGGCAGCCCCCAGCCCTACACTAAAAAAACAAATATTGTCCCTGGTGCCTAGTGGGCTTTCTGGCACCACAGGGGCAGATCAGAGGCCATTGCTCCCATATGCCCCCAGGGGGGAAGAAAGACTGTACCCATTTTTTATAAGGGGTGGAGGCATCGGCATGCCCATTCTGGGAAGCCCCCACCCCTTGACAAACAATAAAAATAGTCCCTGGAGCCTTGTATCCTTTCTGTTCCCCGGGGGTTGCAGACCAGGGGCTATTGCCTCCGCTACCCACTAGCGGAGGCACACACATTTTGATCCCCATTGATGTGGGTTGGGGAAATGGCCAAACTTATTGTGGCCAGCCCTTACCCCTTTTTTATTAAAAACAATTCTCTCTTGTCTAGTGAACTTTCTGCCCTATGGGCAGTGGCAGCTCGCAGAGATAATGCTGTGGGGTGGGAGGCGATCTGGGGTGGGGCTGGGTGGGGGGGCAGTGGCGTCCAACATTCAACGGCAAAGGTAAACGTTAATAAATAAATACATATCTGCCGTTGTATGTCGGACTCCACTACCCCCACCAAGCCCTGCCCTCCATCCCACAGCATTACCTCTGCGAGCCGCCACTGCCTATGCGGGGCATATCATGAGATAGCCCCCTGAGCACTGAGGCAGTGAAACTGAAATGAGCCGATCGGCTCATTTCAGTTTTGGTTTCACTGAAATTATGTCAGCACAACGTGCCCGCTGATTGTCATTTCAGTGAAACATCGGAACAGCTTCAGGAGCTGGCAAAGCTCTTTCCCAGCTCCAAAGGCTGTTTTGGAGCAAAGGAAATCCCTGTAGTGCCTGCACCCGAGGGATATCCTGTGCCATGTGCGCAGACGGCCGGGAGCTGTAGCATTGGACGGCTCCCGGCCGTCCGACGGGGAGCCATCCGACATACGCAAAAGGTTAATGTAACTACCATGTGTGAGAAATTAATAAAAATTATCACTTATTAAATGTAATAGGGTAACCCAATGTTATCTGATGGGAAAGGTAGGCCATGTTATAGTGAAAAACGAATTTGAGAGTTTTTCTCTACCAGGTACTGTGGAACTTTAACATACGCATACCATCGCAGGTTGGCGTTACAGGGCTGGAGGTGTTTACTCCTCTCACGGAGGACACCCTGTTACCCATCTTTCAGTCAATAAAGAGTGGCTCTCCGCTGGATCCAGCCCCAATGAAGGCCCTAAAATTGGTCGCTCCCACCATTCTTGTACCCATGATGAAAGTGATCAATTCTTCCTTGGCGCAGGGTACTGTCCCTCCAAACTGGAAGAAGGCTGTGGTTAAGGCCTTATTGAAGAAACCTAATCTTGACCCCTGGACTGCAATAATTTTAGGCCGATCTCCCTACTGCCAAGTACCAACAAGGTGGCAGAAAAATTCATCAATGGTCAGCTGTCCAACTATCTTGAATCGAGCGAACTACTGAAACCATCTCAGACAGGCTTCCGGCCGGGCCAGGGCACGAAAACGGCTATGGTTGCGGTTGTCGAAGAGGCCAGGAAAATCATCAATGCGGGAGGATCAGTGGTAGTGATCCTCCTGGACCTGAGCGCGGCCTTTGACACCGTGAATCATAGTACGTTGGTCCAACGGCTCAGGGATGTGGGCATCTCTGGACTTGCACTGTCATGGCTCAGATCCTTTCTACACAGCCGCTCGTTCCAGGTGGCGGAGGGCAAGTACACCTCGGAGGTGACCCTAATACACTGTGGAGTCCCGCAGGGCTCGTCATTGAGCCCTACACTTTTTAACGTATACATGTCCCCCCTTGATAAAATTGTAACCCCCTACGGAATTAAACTGCTAACATACGCTGATGATACCCAGCTCGTCGTGTCTCTTAGCCAACAGGATAACTTTGTCACCGATCTGTATTCTTGTCTGGGAGAGATAACTAGTTGGATGAATAAATCCCACTTAAAACTCAACGGTGACAAAACGGAGATACTGGTCCTGGGTAATCAGTCCCTTTTCCGTCCGGAGACATTGTGGCCCCCTTGTATGGGCCCCCCTCCAACTCCAAAGGCAGACATCAAAAGCCTGGGAATCTGGTTGGATCAAGGGCTCACACTTAACACCCAAGCAAGGAAAACGGCTGGAGCCTGCTATGGACTCCTCCGCACATCCCGTAAAATCCTGCCCCTGCTCCCTGTGTAGTCCAGGAAGCTCCTGATTCAGGGTTTGATATTGGCCAGATTGGACTATGGAAATGCCCTTTACTTGGGGGTACCCAAGAAAGTGACAGACAGACTGCAGGTGGTACAGAACGCGGCTGCTCGGATCCTCACTGGCACCAACAACCGCTGCTCGGCCAAACCGGCCCTTCGAGCACTCCACTGGCTGCCAATATGCGAAAGAGTGCAGTTTCAAGGCTCTCTGCATGACTCACAAAATTCTACACGGTAAAGCTCCTCCCATCCTTAAAGACCTCATTGTCCCTTAAACAACTAAGAGAACACTTCGGTCCACGAACGCACACCTGACCTTGATACCGAAGATTAAGAGGGCGCGATCCGGAGGCCGTTTGTTCTCGTACAATGCCTCCAAATTGTGGAATTCGCTACCCCTGGACATATGGGCACAACCAAATCTTGCCTCATTCCGCAAAAAATTAAAGACCTGGCTGTTCCCTTAAACCTTCTCCTTCCAATTTCGCTTGTTTCTCTCAATTAGCGCTGGGACGCTCACGGGCAGCCATGCGCTCTATAAATCTTTAAATAAAATAAAATAAATAAATAAAAAATACATGTCCAACTTTTTAAATACAACCCCCCCTGCTCTATCGGCTGTCTAGGGCTTACACTAGGGGTGACTTATATGTATTGTAAAGGAAGCTTTAGGCCTGTCAAACATTTTTTTTATCAGTGTCAAGAAGGCAGTGTACAACTGCACACACAGGCTGTAATCGCAGGCCTGAGACAGGCTTGAAAGGGCTAATTATGTGGGTGGCTCAATAAGTGAGGCAGGCCCACTAGTAACACTTAATTTACCAGCCCTGTGTATATGGTATACCACTTTACTAGGGCGTATGACATTTCTAATGTCTAGGTTGGTTTCAGAGAGTGCCTTGGCACAATGAACATTGCATTAATTTATCTTTTTCTTATCAATACTTAGTGGTTGGTAGCTTGAATAAAAAATGGTGAGGTGTTAAGGAACACAAATCGGGAGCGGGAGCTTGACCAGTGCAACAACTGTTCATGAGCAGGAGAAGGAATGACTCCTTCCTAATTGTGGAACACAACTCCAACCAATCCTGAAGTTGCTCTAATGCTGAGAAAGCAGCACCAGTTTTGGCGGGAGCAGGCTCACCCAGCTATCATTTTAAGGGTGGGGGCTTGTGCCAACACTCCCCAGGCTGTTTCATAGCCTTTGGATTGCTGGGTCTACAGTGCGCATGTCAGGTTGGCCATCACAAGACATGCGCCCTGTTGACTCGTGCTGTCATCCTGCATTTGCAGGATTCAGCCCTGCCCCTTCTCACGTACTGTAACAGTGCGAGCCAGTGTGGTGGAAAATAATGAAATGGCATTGACATGCCATTTTATTTATTTGTATTTGCCTGCTGTGCTTGTAGCAGGCAGGACGACGCTCTTTCTCTCCTGAGGATTAGACGCCCCTGCCAAAATACCCTTGTCTCAATCTGTCGTCAAGGAAGGTGGCCCTCGCACCGGAGTAAAATTTCTTTTATCCTTTTTAAAAGTGCTACTGTTCGACGATTTTCTCCACCATGCAGCCTTGCTCACAATACACTTCACTTTTCCATAGTAAATTCATTTCTTTGAATCAAGGGGTTAAATACGTGATCTTCATGGTCTTGCTTGTGCACTGGATGTGGTAGGCAAATCCAAACTCCGGGATAATCACAGGGACATTGGTGGGATTAAAGCTAGGGGCATGTTGCAAAAATGTATCTGTCATTGCTAGGCATTATTAGAGATGGAAATAATGACAAACGTCCCTTGACCATTGGATTTTCCGAAGGTGTATGGCAGTGGTGCTTATGTACCAGCTTCCTTTTCAACTTATACATTGAACATTTAGATGATCATTTAAAGAGTTTGCCTTATGACCCTATGAACATTTCTCAGTCCTCATCCACTTACATACCTCATCAAGCGGTCTTGCCTCCCCATTTAGGCCCTTATTATGAGTGCTCAATCTTTGGGTCAATATCAGTCAGACCTGACAAATACGACCGACTCTGCTGGGTTACGAGTATAAGTATGTAGTGGGTCCAAAAAAAAACTCACAATTAAATTTTGTCCGAGAAAAAGTGGAAGAACATGTGTATTTTGGTATTTAAAGCAACAAAATCTGAAAGTTCCATTAATTATCAGGCATTTTTCACCTAATTAACTGTGACGGGTTTGATCTACCAAACCTTATCGGAGGAAAACTGTGGGAGTGTAGTGTTTGCTGGCAAACTCGTAATTGCGCTATGTGAGGTATTAATGATTACTATAAATAGCACAATTAACCAGGCCACTCATAATGAGGGCCTAGTAGGAAAAGAACAAGTATGAATCCTTGGACCTCAGAATTTCTGGCTGGTTTAATTTCCGTGCTTTAATTAAACAGTTTATGTGGATGGACCTACTGAAACTGAAAAATGTGTACACAATTCCTTGGCATCAGTTTCGCTACTGTATCACTCTGGTCTGGACTTGGGAACTAAAATCAGGCCTGGCTAAAATGTTCGAACCAGCCATGCTCTCTTTCTCTCTTCAGGTTAGATCTCTTTATCCATCCATCCTTCCAGCCTCTCTGTCCTGCTCTCCTCTCTCATTCTCTGATTGCTTTCTCTCTATCTTACCTCTCCCTTCCTCTCTTTATCTCTCTCTTGAAGACTCCCTGTGCCTGCTGCAATTAACTTTGTGAAAGTGACAAAGTCCCCAGTATCAACCATGAGATTTCAAAACCAGCCTCCAGCCCACTGGGAAAGGCCCAGTGGAATGAAAGGCCAGTCCGGACCTTGTTTTACTGAACACACTGATTGGGCTGACGTGGTTGAGAGACAGCACTCTTTCTTTTCTCCATTGATAAGCAAAGAGTTACACATATGCTTATGCCCCCAAACTCCCTGAACCTCGAAATAAAGCTATCATTCAGGCTTATACGATTTACAAGTACTCAACTGGCACAGAATCTTAGTGGGAAAGGATACTCCATCTTTTTAAGAGAGAGCTATTGACACGATTCGGGATGTATGGAGTTGTGGAATCCTTGAGCTACCCTAAGCTGTGAAACCCAAGGTGAAAAGCCCCTCCTTTCCATGCGATTCTTTGTCAAGTAAGACGTGTGTGCACTTCTTTTTTCTCTGTCATTTCTATGACACTGAGAAGCAGGGCCGGCTTTGGGGCAGTGTGACTGGTGCAGATGCACCTGGCACTGAGATGGCATTGTATTTAGAAATAATTTATGGGTTTTAAAGCGCCTACAGCAGAGTTCCTGGCGTGCCCTGCATTTTTCAAGGCAACAATAAAAATATCAACACCACTTTTGTGATCAATGTTCTTGCTGGAGAGAGATTGAGTTTTGTCCAGTGGCAGTTTCAACTCCTAAAGTAGTGCTTGCTGCAAAGAACATGTACCATGTAGCTCACTGATATGTATTTCATTTGGACACCACAATGGGCTGCTGCTTTTGTCACATATATGCTTTTGTTACTTTCAGTTCATAAGTTGCAATCCTAATATAGCACAGGGACCTATGAACGCTCATCAAAGAGCTGCATGCAAACTACATGGCATATATTAGAACGTTATGTTTTTTCCCTAGTCTTTTATTTTCTTAATGTTGCTGAAAAGAGTTGAAATACACTCTTATTATTAAAGCCAGGTCCAGCCACTGTTGTACGTTTTAAAACCTGATTTTGTGCTTCACCAGATAAATCAAAATATACTGCTTACTAAGTATCGATGACGTGATTTCAATATGTTTTCATCCTAATTGTTTTAAGTAACATATTCTATACAGCAGTTTACACATGTATGATTCATTATTTCTGTATAATTTGTGTGTGTGATGTAAAGTGCTCCAACACCCTACATTGCTATGAATAGCGCTATAAAACAAATGGAATGCATATAAGAGAGGGGGCTGTGGAGTGATTTGGGGCCACTGTTCGAGGGTGTTAGTGAGGAAGCTTGTGGAGAAGGAGGTCATTGAGGTAGGGGGTGAAAAAAAGATTGTGGCACTGGGCGCCACCAGTCCAAATGCCGGCCCCTCTTATGCTCACTAGGTCATGTCCAGTGCAAACATTTTTCTGAGCTTATTGCTGTTAAAGTCTCCTTTTGTATGTCACGGGGTCACTGATTTTTTAAGAATTTCTGTGAGACCAAGGGATTTGTAGAGCTCTATCGAAACTTTTATATTACTGTGTTAAAACATTCTCCAGTGTTTTTCGCAATATTAATATGTATTGACTGCATAATGTATGTGTTTGTGTTTTGTCGAAATGAACTATTCTTTTGACTGACTGACAAGTTAATTTTACTTTTTAACACATATCCCAAGTTTACTTATAGCATATCCTATAAATGATAAATTAATATTATGTTTAAGGCATCACACACCGTTGATACAGGCTTTTGCGTGGTGCAGCTTGCAGTTCATACAGGACAGTGTCCAGAAGTTAGGGCTTTGGAAGTGTGTGGGGCAGTCACGCAAAGCCTTAAGGCCGGGGAGGTAAACGTGGACAGCCAAAATTAATGCAACGAGGGACGGGGCAATGCATTTCCTAGAAAATAACCATCCAACTTAACAAGAAGGATGGAGCAGCGGGGCATTGCCAAGAAAGATTGATGAGTGTGTGGATAGCAGAACTGATCCTTTTGTCGATGGCAGAGAGAGATTATTCTGGGCAGTTGATAGTAAGCTAATGCAGTATTTAAGCTTCTCATGAAGTTAATCAGGTATTCCCTATACTAGAAGGGAGCAGTGGATGCACCGCTCAGATATTCAGTAATGAGAACCTGGAGGCCTTAGCATCAAGAGTGATGAACTCCATTAGTCTTCTGGTGATGTTGGATTGCATCCGAAGGCTCCTGATGGAGGAGTCACAGGCCCTCATTATGAGTTCAGAGCTAAACTCCGATGCCTGTGCAAGCACGTTTTCACAGTTATCGAAATTATAAGCTGGGTGATAATTATCATAAGCCACAGTTTTCCCTTGATAAATTTTGCTTAGGAAAAGGCCCAGAAAAAAGGCAAAACATGCTCAATTTGCCATGTTAAAATCCCGATTACGATAGTTACGTCTCGGTTGCCTGTTAAAAACTGAGAATATGAGGTATTTACCACTTGTGGTAAATATCCCACCATATTCCAGCAAACTGATAATGATGGCCTAAGAAGTAGATCAGCCTCAAAGTGTCAGGCGGTGGAGGGAGGAGGGGGAGGAGGAAGAGGAGAGAGCGAGTGTGTATGTGTGTGTATGTGTGTGTCTGTCTTGGATTAGGGAAATAAAACAATATTTGTATATTGTTGGTAAAGATGTGTGTAAGACATTGCTGTATTGATTGAGGGGGATGAGAACACACCTAAAAAAATCAACCTGTCAGGGTGAACATCTAAAGTTATCAAATAAACCTATGCTTAATCCTCTTGTAGCTTGGCAGAAAGCAGTCAGGCTTACTTTAGACACAGTGTGCAAAGTATTTATGTAGTACTCAAAGAGTATTAAGGTGAAAAGACAACAGAAGAAAAATTCCAAATTATTTGAGAAACATTGAGAATATTTTAATAAATATAATGACACCACAATTACAAAAATCCAATAAGTAGAACCATAGACATGATTTTTTAAAGTTTGAATTAAAAAAAGTGACAGAAAGCGCAAACGCAGGTATCCGGCAGTGGTAGACCAGATCAAAGTCATAAGTTAAGACCGACCACAATGGAGCTTGTATCGGCCACAGGGACCAGATTTGTCCTGGTGGAAAGTTTACCTTGAGACTTAGAAACTTTTATGGAGAAAAAGTGGTTGACGACAACTCATTGGCGGGTCAAGGTGTAAGCTGGAACCGAAGAGTGGCTTAGCAAACGTAGGTTGAAGAGCGTGATCCTGGTGCAGTCGTCAGAGTAGGTGGGAAAACTCCAAGCAGACAAAGTCCAAAGTCTGTACCCAGGAAAGCTTAACATTGATAAGTTGCTGACCAGTGTCAGTCGCAATGAAGCCCCTTACTCTGTGACTTGGAGATTTTTCTATAAGTCATACCTACTTCAGAGGGGCAAACCAGCAAGCTGAGGCACACCAGAAATTCAATGTCAGGAAAAGGTCCCCTGGAAGCTTGTTGTGTCCCATGAGCTTAAACAAGAGGTCAGTCAGATGATGCTTCGAGTCACTTCTGGTGTCCTGGGTTCAAGGAAGCAAACCCACTTTTCCTTCAAGTTCTTCAGACATCAGTGCAGTCATTCTTCTGATTCTTTACAGGTCCAGGAGTGTTTTGGCGAGATTTCTGGGGATGTAACATTAATGCCAAGTGCCATCCTGTGGGAGGGAAAACTCCTGACCACTACTTAACCAACGGGGTGAAAGTTCCCATAGGTGACCATACCCACTTTTGCAACATGTCCTGTGTTTTCCGTAAAATATCCCACAGTATCCATCTCAAACTAAATACATCATGGCAGAAACGATCTTCCCCTGGTCAGGGCTTTTTGTGCCCACCCAGAGGTGTGGCTAGGAATGGGCAAACCCTCCTTTGCGTTCACTCCAAACCAGTTTTAGTGCAGTTTCACCCCCTGACTGGGTTTGGAGCTGAGCTAACTATCAAGACAAACAGGAGGCATTCCTAGATGTGAACTACATCTGCCAATAACTGGGTAGCCTGACACTTGAAGTTCAGGAAGGGGCTGGACACAACCTCCCAGCCATTTTGCTCAAGGAAGAAAACACCTCTTCATACCCAAGCCCTTTGTCTACTGTCAGGGGGAAATCCACATCTCACCAAAGGGGTGCCATCAGCAGGTAGATGATACTGGACACTGGCATAAAATCCCCCTTTGGCCAAGGAAAGAAAATGGAAACTTTCTAAAAGTGCCATTTCCAAAATAGTGATATTTAATCCAACCTAATCATTAAGTTGGATTTTAAATTGCTTAAATGAGCCTTTGAACCATTTTTCTAGCTGCTTCCAAACTGAAATTAAGCACTGTAAGCTGTTGTAGTGTGGCCCAGTGATGTCCTATTGAAAAGCCAGTCTTGAAACAGTGGAAAACAACTTTAGAGGTTTTCCACTGTCAAGGCACATAAAATATTAAATATACATGTCATCCTTTTATAATACCAGGCACCCTGCCCCATGGGACTTTAGAGTCTACCTTAGGGGTGCATTATAAGCAAGAAAAGGGAAGGTTTGGGCTTTGGAAAATGTGTATATGAATGCTTAAAAGGCATGTTTTGCAGAGCTACTTTAGTGGGTGGTACAATGAGTGCTGCAGCCCATTAGTAGTGTATAATATACGGGTCCTGAATACATGTAGTAACACATAATAGCAACCTCTAAGTAAATTTCATGTGAAAATAGGTATTTGCCAATTTTACCTGGTTTATAATGGAGAATACAATCACTTAATAGTGGTTAGCAGGAGTAAAATGTGTTCAGTCCTATGGTCGTAAAAAAAAGGTTCAGCAAAAGAAGACAAACAACTGGGGGAATACCATGCAAAAGATGGTTATTTTCAATAAGGTCAGTATAGAATTTGAAGGTTTATTTGTTGTTTCCACTTTTGGTGATGTGGGAGAACACAAATTATTCACAGATGACCTTTGAGGGAACTTGCATTTAAGAATATGAGTGTGGTGCGGAGAAACACATTAGAAGAAAGCAAAGCATTTAAGAATATGAGTGTGGTGCGGAAAAACACATTAGAAGAAAGCAAATGAGTGCTCAAATATACAAGAAAAAACAATCACAAACTCTGCTGGTGATCCCGTAGATAGTAAAGTAGTTGGCATAGTTGGGTTGGTGTCAGTTTCAAATATCACTTAGAGTCAAAAAAGGATGATAATAAGTCAGAAGTTGCTGTGATAGGCAATGTAAAGTTCAATTAACACGTGAATGGCCACAATAGAGTTAGATAGTTAGACATTAAAGAATGTTCAAAAGTGGATATGTGGTGACATCAGTTCTGAGCCGGTTGAACATGAAGAGCCAGATTTACTTACAAATCTTGCAATGTAACACAGCAATCAAAGTTGCTGCAGTGCATTGTGTGAAAGGGAGGCAGCAGAACAAGACCGTATCCACTAACATGTGATGCTGTTCCTGTCACCCCCTGTGCTGGTGTACTTTAAGCTGCCCTGTGCCACGCACACACCCTTTCACCATAGTGCAAGGGCATGCACATTATGTTTACCAAAGGTTTTGCTTTGGACACAGGCAAAGTTAGAAAAGTTTTGGAAAAAGTAAAAAGTTCTCAAACATAACCTCTTCACTCAAGAGCCATATGTGTTTGGACCAAATCCATGTCTAACTTTTATAGTAGATCGGGTTTTGACTCCAAATATATGGGTGATTGCATTGGAAGACCTGTGTACCACTCATGGAAGGACCTCTAGAAGCAAAGTATTGCAAAGTGTAGCTACTTTGCCTTAATCTAGGGCTACTTTCTAACACAAATCAAGCTGTATGCTGGAAAGCAAATGTCAATTCAAGACTCTGCACTACTTTGTGGCATTTTTGTGACTCTGCACCAGTGCAAAGCCTTGATAGAGTTAGACTGAGGTATTCAAATAGTTTTTTTAAGAGGAATGCTCATTCAGAGACATGAAGGTGGTTAGATGGAGAGGTAAGTCAGCTGCTTGTTTTTTAAGTAGTGAGTTAATCACATCTGATTTAAGGTACTGCCTACAGTACAAATATTTGGAGAGACTGAATGGTTCAGGTCTTAATAATAATTGTTGACCAAAAGGAACAGAGGTGGCTTGGGTGGGATTGGTGATATGAATATACCAATACGCTTTGAAAGAAGGCTGAGGAGAGTGATGAGTTTCAATGTCATGAAAAGATTGGTGCTATGTCTCTTTTTTAGAGACACAGTGGCAAGGCGACCCCTCCTGGAAGGCCACACTCTCTGGTCTCTGTGTTAGAAGGGTTACAAAGAGAAGTCCTTTATAAAGTAGTGCCAGCCACCAGTAGGATGAAAACACTAAAAAGTACTGATTTCCATCTGTATGGCTTTCTTGGGAGGATGTTTCTTTGCAATTAAGGAACAGCAAATCTGGACCCTGCTGACTGCAGCAAACTGGAAAAGTTGTGCCACACTAGTACACTGATCAGAAACTGATAGAACAGGAATCACCTAGGAGGAAAATGGTGGTATCTGGCGTCAAAGCAAGAACCACCTGCCATGAAAGGATGGGTCCCAGAACAGGAGCTACCTGAAAGACAGGGATTGATCGTAGAACAGGAACCAACAGATAGGAAGGGGCTGATCTGAGAAATGGACATATTCAATTAGTGAATGTGTTTGGTGGACATTTTAGTGCCATCATAGAATTTCCTTGACTAAGGTGAAGTTGAACTGATGGTTACCTCTTGCAAGTCATAGCTATTACTGGACCAAAAATGTAGCAAGGAGGGGGTAAAGTGGTAGGATGTGGGGCTATTACGTGGTGCTCTGAACAAGGGAGAATTGATTTGGGAGGCAAATCAGGGGCATAGGATCCAATAGTTTAGTAGATGTTGTGACACCAAGGCCCAGGTTTATGAGGGGCCCATGGGGCAGCACATGTAGCTGTATTTATGCTATCAAAGCAAGGGATGGGCCCATGCTATGCCACTGAAGCTAATACCACTGCTATAAGTTTAGTTTGAGTTGATGTGAGGAGGTTGGAGAAGAGACTACAGTACAATTGTTCCTGTGCTTCGGGTATGAATAGTGTGAAGAAGAGAGATTATGGCAAAAAGTTGATTTAGCAGAGTGGTGGGCATTTTTATGGGTCTTGAGAACCGGCTTGAACATTTTCAGGTACTTAGGGGCTCATTACAATGGCAGGCGGACATCACTCCGCCGCCATTACTGCAGAGCTGGGACCGGCCGCCGGAAGACGGCGATCCCGCTCAGTGTATTAGGATGTGCCCGCCACCATGGCGTGCACATCCGGGCCCCTGATCATTGCGGAGGGTGCTGCTGGCAGCAGCACCGTTCGCAATGCACACATGGCACGTAGTGCAATTACATGCACAATGTGGCAGGCACCACGTGGTTCCTGCGATCTTGTGCATGGAATTGTAGGGGGTACCACGGGTACCACCCCAGTGCGCATTGACCCTCCCCCCACACAGAGGGAGTCAGCAACAGGCCCCAGAACCCAGTCTCTGCCTGCCTTTCCATGGAAGTGGAATGTCATGGCAAGGCTAGCTGACACCAGCATTGCAATCTGGCGGGCGATGCCTGCTAGGCACTGCCGCCATTTCACACATTCTGACCACTCTGCCAGGTAATCGTGACAATTGCCATTGCGGAATCGTGGAGAGTGATCTTTGTGACCGCTGCGGTCAGTAAGCAATTCCCCCTGCCATCCTAATGTGACGGGGGAAATGGGAGCCAGATGACAGAGGGACCACCACCGCCAGCCCGGCAGTGGTGCTCTTTCCACCATCGTAATGAGCCCCTACGTGTTGTGAGTGTTTTCTAACATCTGGAGGTCAGAGTGTATCTGAGGTAGAACATGGTGGGTGTTATTCACAGTTGAGGTCAATACTCTAAATGAGTATAAGTGGAGAGAAGAGCGAAAGAGCTGAAGTCTAAATGATGGTTATCACTGGAAGTGTCATAGGTCTTGGTGTCAAGAAAGGGAGTGACATCTTGAATAATCTATGGGATGTTCAAGGAGTAGGAGTGTAGTAGGAATTTAAGTTTGAAAAGCGGGCTTATAGTAACAGGATTCCAGAGAGATGCTGACATTTATTAATCTGTAGAGAACTGTGTATAATGAGGCAAATTAGTGTAAGGCGAGTAGGGAATGAATTAGCAAGTTGGATGCAAGGACATAGTCAAAAGTTTTGTACTCTCCTCTGGGTTTAATGTGGTCTAAGTTGGCAATGAATCAGGTAATGAATTTACCAAAGTCCAGTGACTTTGATAGACATGAGCAAAAGAGATAAGGGACTGTGCTATATTTCTTCACAATTATGACAGCAATAACTGTTGAGAGGCTAAAAATGGCAATCACAGGGAAGTGAGAGACAACTTACAACAAATAGTAAAGAAGAAAGTTATTCTCCTTGGACACTGTATTATTATAGTATGAAGATATTTTTTCGTAAGCAACAGAAAAATCCGTAAAGAACAACATAAGAAATACATCATAAGATATAAGATAAAAAGAAGATGAAAAAGAAGACCAATTACAATTTTATATTTCATCAGAAGAGAGGGAATTTAAGGGAAGGTTGTCCTATTATATATTTAGATAGTTACTTTTTACCCAGAAATTTAAATTATATAAAGTTCCTCATGCAGTAGCAGCTTAATGTTCCATTTCCTAAGCTTCGTTCAAATTTTCACATTTTTAGCAAGGGTTTTATAGACATGGTATAAAAAATATACTTCAAACAATGGATATAACCTGCACACCTATGGAACCTATTTAATAAAGTTAATCTGTGGTTAAACAATGTATGTCTATTGTGTGCTACCTTGAAACCTGACTCACTCCTGTCAGGATAACTAACTCCAAAATGATGTGTACAACCTTTGTCACATACTTCAAGGTGCACCAATCATGCTCCAAAGGTGCAGCAATTAAAGTAAACATTTTTTTAAATAATTCTGTATTTTCATTTATTAAGATTTATCAAATTTTTTGCACAAAAAATTATCCGCAATGATAGCATCAATGAAAACAATTGATCTTCGAAGTTTCTTATGTCACATATAATGATCATGTTACAATCTTCACATTGCATTAAATTACAATCAAAAGATCATCATAGAGTATCCAATGCTGTGTTTCCAATGCATTTCAGGATATCCCTACATCAGGGGAACTCTACAAATAACAAATAATACACGTGTTCAAACATACTGAAAAACTAGAAGTCATGAACATGATAGGCCATGCCATCACCGCCAAATTGACACGATTGGTGCATTCTGTTGCTCAAAAGTATGTGTGCCCTTAATGTGCTGAGTTATGGAAAGTGTGCCTTAGCTACCGCTATCAAAATGTGATCTCAATAGATTCATTACACTTGCCACAATTGCCATGCTTGACTTTATTGAGCACAAAGTATAACTGTTAGCATTAATTAATATCCAATGTGCCACCACTTCACATATTATTTTCCATGTGAAAAAGTGCATGTCAATTAAAACAGAATCTCACTTACTTATTAGCTGAACTGCTACCACGCATTACTTGCTCTCGCCCATGTGATTCAAACAGTATACGCAACTTCTGTCTTGTTTAAATCTGACGTATTCACGTCAAGACCGGCGCGACGTGGTAAAAAATAGACAAGGAGAACAGACTCAGCCGATAACGCCCAATATCAAAGTACTGCGATGTGTAAATAAAGTTATCCCAATGAATGTGATGCAAAAAATCGGATGCTTGGTCTAATCACAGAAAAACCCAATACTTGTGTGCTTAAATGTGTGAATCATACCATGGTATGGGGCAGAGACCTGGGAGGGGGTTGGGAGGAGTGCATCTCGTTGTACGCCGACGACATCCTCCTGTATGTTCAGAGGCTGGCTGCTTCCATTCAGAGACTGATGGAAATTCTGCACGAGTTTGGTACCTACTCTGGATACCGTATAAATTGGGACAAGTCCCTGGGACATGTCCTATAGGGGCTGAAGCCACAGCTGTCGGCAGACTGCTGTGGCTTGGCCTGGAAGGAAGTATTCCTCTACTTGGGAATCTGGATTACACAGTCTGACTCGGAGTTTTTTGCGCCTGAATGCATCGGAGCAACTGGATCGACTCCACGGAGACGTGGAGCACTGGAGGTCCCTCACGCTCTCCTTGATGGGGTGTGCCGTTTTATTTAAAATGATGGCGCTCCCCCGCCTGCTCTATGTTCTACAGAATAACCCTTCCCGATCCCAGAACAGATTTTCAGGATGATTGAATCAGAGCAGCGTTCCCGGCATTTGGAGTGGTGGGTGTCTAAGAATAGCTCTTAAGAAACAGCAGAGGGGGCCCTACGAGGGAGGATTAGCTGTGCCGGATGTCTGCCTATAGTACTGGGTGACGCAGTTAATTAATATCAATTGATGGGTCTTTGCCCCGTTGGAAGAACCAGCCTACAGGGTAGATAGGTTAGCCTTTGGTAGCGGTACCTACTTAGCGACCCTCTATACTAGGGGTAGGCGCGGTCGACCTCTACCTCCCAAAACGGCAACCGTGGTTGGAGTGTGGAAACGGGCAACAACATTGCTAAGATGGGAGGCTAAGCTTACAGAACAGACTCCTCTGTGGGCCGGGACATTCCTACCGGCAGTGGCGAAATTGCAGGTTCTGCGTCAGTGGAGCCTGATTTGTATTGATGTGTTGGGAGATGTTTGGAAACGAGGAGAGAAGGTGGGATTTGCAGATTTGCAGGCTGAATTCCAGATGGGGAATGGGGAGTTCCTACACTACCAACAGCTTAGACATGCCCTGCACCGACACCTGACTCAAGGGGCGGAGCTACCTGAATATGCTCCGCTGGAGGATAGACTACTGCTGGACCCTATGATTGATAAAGCTATCTCCCTCACATACAGGAAGCTTATTAATAACATCGCTGACACGCTGGGCCCCCTGCGGGAAAAGTGGGAGTCCGATCTGGGGTTATTCGAGGATAATGATTGGGGGGAGGCCCTGCAATATCCCCGAGAAGTGGCGATACGCGCCAGGTTTCGGCTCGTCCAACTACGCATCCTGCATAGGTCATACACCCCACGAACGACTCAATAAATAATAGGCTATGTCGTCTCTTTTGCTTGTGGGGGTGTGGTGAAGAAGGGACCTTCTTCCACATATTGTGGGATTGGCCAGAATCAGGGCATACTGGTGCAGACTTGCAGGCATCATGTCAGAGGTGGTGGGAGCAGACGTTCCGCTGGAGGCCAGATGGCATGTCTTAGGGGTCACTAGTGAAATCACCTGGCTGAAATGGGATAAAGTGTGGTTAGCTCTGGCGAGTATGGTGGCCAAGAGAAATATCGCGAGGTTTCGAGGAAGTGATCTTGCGCCTACAGTGGAAGAGTGGGAGCAAGATTTGGACTGGTGCCAACGGGCTGAAAAGGTTATCTATAAGAGTCAAGGTTGCCCTAAGAAATGGGAGAAAATATGGGCGGCTTGGAGGAGGTACCGGGGAGAGTGGATGGACTCACAGGTGGATGAGGCGCCGACCTGAGGGAGGATCGGTGTGGAACTTTGTACTCCATGTCTGTGCACTTAATACTGAGGTCTTGTGATACCCGTTGTGCACTGGATTCCTTAGGGTGCGGCTGTACTAGGGAGGGCCGCAATGCAGACCTAGCGGGGAGGGAGGGGGAGCTGGGTGGGGTTGGTGAATACAATATGTCTGCTTCAATGGGTTCAGAGTGGGGGTACACTGGGGATATGTCAATGTTTATGGGGGAAGTCTGTTGTGGTGGGTGGACTTAAGTATTTTTAATGAATCTGCGGCTGATTTTATTTGTAATTGTCAATGAACTTCCGTTGCTAACTGATGTGCAATGTTATGGAGCTGGTTATTCAAGTAAAAAGATTTCAAAAAAATGTGTGAATCATATGTTATTGATATTCAAAATGATGAAGCGCATGTTAAATTGTGCTTGAATGTGCCCTTTCATGCTTAAATAAATTTGATCAACAACATAAACCCCCATAGAACCACTTTATCCTGATATGTGTGGAACAGCAACATTAAGAAGTACAACATGATTTACATTCATGTTAGCATGCATAGCTCCACCATGCTGCCTTAGTCTATGTTCCAGTCTATGATGTTTAAAAAAAAAACAGCGATCATCACTACATGCAAAATCATATCTATATCAAAATTACAAAGATATCCTCTTAGTTCAATGAAATTGTATTCATAGTTGCTATCATTGCGGATAATTTTTTGTGCAATAAAAAAATTAGATAAATCGTAATGAATCAGAATGAAGAATTATTTAAAAAAATGTTTACCTTAATTTCTGCACCTTAGAGGCATGAGTTGTGCACCTTGAAGCATGTGATAAAAAAATGTACTGGTATATGGGCTGATGGGAGATTTTCAACAGAGCGCGTTGTTTCTTAGCACTTCGTTTATTACAACGGGAGGCGGCATGGCTTCTAGCGGTGCTCCTACCCGGGGAACATGGGAACCAGAGCCAGGGTAGGAAGACAGTTAGTTGCCACACCGCCTCCCATTGTAGCAATGATGTTCTCTGTTGAAACGCTCCTGTCAGCCAAGACCTACTATTTATGGGGTCACAGAACACTCGGCGGGTCAGACCTGGTGTTCACATGTAACACTGGTAACTATTTTGTCTTGCCATATTCAGAACCAGCATTGAGGTAGTGTTAGAGTTGAGATACTCTCCCTGAAACTATCGGTCCTGACGAATTGCGACCAGACCGGTTAGGGGCTACTACAGGCAGGAAACATGTCGACCTTTTACACCACACATGCCCTTTAGGACCATTGTATCTGGTTAGGGTTTTTTGTTTTTAGTTAGGCTATTGCACCCTAGGAATAACATTTAGGCATCGTAGACCTATTTTAAGACACCACTCTACATTCACTTCATTACCTAGTACACACACCCAGATGTACCTAACGGCTTCATAAAAAAAAAAGATCTCCACCAAAGAGACCCTTCATGGGTGCCCTTCAGGTATTGCAGTGCTGGCCCGATGAGGAGCAGGCCCAATGATCAACCATGACATCCTTTGCGTTGTGTGAGGGCACCTCTTCACACACCTGAACACTCCCACTTAAACGTAGGAACTGCACACCAGTCAGATATACTAGTTCACGTTCGGGAGTACATGTGCAGGACCTGCTTAAACAGCTCCCGGTTCCTCTTCTTAGGAGAATAAAAAATATACTGTCATTATATATGTAATGCAGAAAGGTCAATAATAACCTATACTTGCGGTAGTTGACTTCATTTCTGAAATATACTGGTCCAAAACACATCTAACTTTGGACAAGTGACAAACACATGAATTCTTCACCTTACCTATTATGGCAGCCAGGACATAGCTTAGTAAGCGTGGATATGCCATTTTTGTCAATTTGAAAGGATGAGGTAAAAATCGATATCAGATACATTTACGCGTTTGTCCTATAGAAGTAATGATCATATGAAAAGTAAGTAATATAAATGTAATTTGGTCTTCTTCCATTCCTTCTCATAACCACAATCAGCACTTGTTGGTTCATCGCATCAAATTGTTCACCATAGCCTGCACAAGTCGGAATTAATAAACAGAAATAGACAAAGAAATAGAGCCAAAAAATACATTTAAAAACCTGTGCTGCCCTGATATCAAAACAAGTATTATCTCTCCCCTGACAAAGTTCCTGATTTGTTGATATTTAAAAATCGTGCTTATGAAGGCCATATTCATCTTGTAACAGACGAAGAGATTTCAGTATTTAACAATGAAAAAGGTCCATTAACTTGATTATTCCTGACTCATGCCACTCTAAGAAGTATCTATTCCCAAAAATAGTGGGCAGAGCTAAGTTGCGGAAGACTAGAGTATATGAATTGACTTTGCAAGTTGGTAAGAATCATTTAGCCTTGTTAGAAATCATGCCCATATTCTCTGATGTCTTAAGTCTGATTTTCTTAAAGAATGTTTATCTTCAAAGATACAGAGTATATTTCTGATACTGGTATTGATTAGGATATTAATCCAGTAACAGGGTGAGGGTTCACTTACATGAAGAATCTCAATCATGCCCCCATACTCTCACTTCCCTGCAACACTAAAGCTTTGTCGAGTAGTGTCTATCCATGCCTAGCTATTAGATGGATAGGAAGTTTGAAATCAGAGAATATGTTCTTTAAAAAGGCATAGGAATAGATTCAAGGAACTCATATGGCTCATTTAATCTTGTTGCAGTACATGCCCATAATCGCTCATGTTTTTTGCATGATATTCTTATACAGTTTATGAGCTTCATATATACAAAGTGTATTTCTGCCATTGTGTTTTATTGGGTTATTAATCAAGTGACCTTTTTAGGACTCAATTACATAAAGGAATCACAATCCTGCCCACAACCTGCCCAACAATAAAACTTCTATCTGATGAATGCCCATACATCTCTAGAAATTGGTTGCACAGGAAGCTTGATATCAGAGAGTCTAACATCTTTTTTTTTTTAAACAGTTATTACATATAGTGGGAGAGCAGGAAACAAAAACTGAAATTTTGGTAAAACATATTCTAATCAAATTAATTTAGCCAACAGTCTTTTGGGTGCTTGTTTTTTTAAGAAGCTTGTTAACATGGCATAAGGGAATGAAACAGGTGTTTGATTGTTTGGGATGAAGTTTCTAGAGATTTCTAAATAACTGGGTGACTAATTATTCTATTCAAATCTGTAGATTGTGGGTGGCATATTGCCTGGTCTGGCTGCTTTGCCAGAAGCTAATTGCATTGTGCAAGATTAACCTAATTGAAAGTAAATTTGGCACCTAATGTGGAGTTACCATCTTCGCCAACAGTGGGTTGGTTAGTACTGTTAAGAAAGTTACAGATCTTTTGTACATTGGCATATTTACTGTTTGATATAGATTCAAGTAAAATTGTTTGAAAACCTGTAGAGTTTTATTATTATTATGAGCAATCTTTCCCTGAATTGTCTCCTATAGCTGTAATATTGTTAGAACTTTCTCGAAGTCTGTTCATAAATGCAAGCAGTTTCAATTATTTAGTCAGTTCTCAGATATTGAGTTTTATTTTTTGAGGGAGAGCGATTTCAATTATTTTCGCTCTGTGTTTTGTTTAACCCCATCCCCTGAGAGGTGTACAGACAGCATATTGAGTTGTTTATTTTGAACTACAACAATAATGAGTTTGAAACATCGAGGTACAAGAATATTGACAGCAAGTATATTGTTGTACAGAATATCGATAGTAAGGTAAGAAATATAGTTTTTTTAATATCGAAGACAGTAATATCGTTTGTAAAAATATTGTTGTTAATAATATCAATATTTATATTAGTGTTCTGTATATCAGTATGTGTGTTAAAAGTATGGAATGGAATGTTTTGGTATACGTGTCTATTTTTTTATGTATGTGTTAGCAGTAATTACTTTTATGAAAATTATTTTTTGCGTATTTTAGTTCTGTAGCTTGTTGTGGGTTTATAGGGGAATAGGGTGAGAAGTAATTTAATTATAATAAAGTAATTAGTAATTTTTACCCCTACGCTGACCAAAACTGCCCCTACTGTTGCACTCACTGGAGTGGGAATAGTAATTTTTACCCCTACGCTATCCAACACTTTCCCTACTGTTGCACTCACTGGAGTGGGAATAGTAATTTTTACCCTTTCGCTATCCAACACATTTCCTACTGTTGAACTCTCTGGAGTGGAAATAGTAATTGTTACCCCTACGCTATATCCGACACTTTACCTACTGTTGCACTCTCTGGAGTTGGAATCGTAATTTTTACCCCTACGCGATCCAACACTTTCCCTACTGTTGCACTCACTGGAGTGGAAATTGTAATTTTTACCCCTACGCTATCCAACAATTTCCCTACTGTTGCACTCTCTGGAGTAGGAATAGTAATGTTAATTCCTCCGCTATCCAATATTTTGTCTACTATTTTAGTTTTTGTAGTGTAAAATTTATTTAAAAAGATAATTTTTTTTAAATATTTAAATGTTATTTATGTTTTTTGTTTTTAATTTATATTATTGGTGTATGTGTATATATATGTATTTATACTTTTTAATATGCATTTAACAATTTATGAGTCATTAAAATAATTATTTATAAATATTATGAAGTAATGTAGTAAGTATATATGTTATATTTTATACATATATATGTTTAATTGATTTTTACATTATATGTATTACTTATCATTTTAAATATTTTCTAATAATTGTAACAATTTTTTTATTACATATATTATTTACTTTATTTTACGTTATTTTTTAAATATAAAAAAAAAACGATATTAAACAACAATATTTTTTTCGATATTTTAGTATTTACCATTATGTAGATAGGACTTCGATATTCTGGACATCAATATATTTGTGTCGATATTTTTGTACCCCTATATTCTGCCAGTGATCTGCCCTAAGAATGTTGAGTGCAGGGAATATGGAAATACATTCTCGTAGCTTATTAAGGTTTTGTAGCATATGTGTGTGCCTTAAATTACCTAGTTCAATTCTTAATCTGACATTTCCAATCAGTTTTTTTTTGTTTATGATTTTTCAACAAAGAAGGATTGTGAAATGCCATGTATAGAATCTTTCTCAGAAAAGTCGAGGTTGAACAGTAGCTACGCTAGTATCAAAGGTCTCTCACTTGAGATAATTAACATAATCCGTGCCTAAAAGATTTCCTAGGAAATTCCAATTAATTTTTAGTGAAGGCTATTTATTGCCATTTCAGCTTAAAGAAGTTGCAGAATGATCAGAGTAGAGAAAATGGAAAATCTCAAACTCACATTCTTCAATAATAGCCAAACTAATGGGCATATTTACAACAGAATGGAGAAGTGTGGCAGTAAGCAAACATTGCTAACGCCACGCTTCTCCATTCTGAAAACCAGGGATGTGCCGTATTCACAAAAATGCGGTGCACCCTGCATTTCCCCTAGCGCTGGCGCTGAGTTCAGCTGCCTAGCGCCAATGCAGGCACCCTTGCGTCAAAGTGCAAGGGTGTCTGCAATGGGGGAAATTATTGTTAATGTGCAGGAAGGTGTCCCTTTCTTGCTTAATGCAGCACACATAGAAGTTGCAAACAGTCATTTTTGGGGGGGATTGTTTATGTGTAGGAAAGGTCACCTTCCTGCACATAAACAATCATAGACAATTTTCTGTTCTAGGTATGCTGCACAATGCAGCACACATGGAAACAGCAAAAACGATGAGAAATAAAACATTTCTCCTTGTTTTGCCTGTTTAGATTAAAAACTTTGTCTAACTGAAATGCATCTCCAAAAATATCAAATCTGGCTGTCATAGCAGAAATTATCCTAATCTGAACTCGCTGATATACATTTCCATTGTCAGGCCAGAGGATGATTTTCAAAATGATATTCAGGCAACATTTTCACCAGCGATGCCAACATACAGGCTATTCGATAATTCACAAAAATAATGAGGCCTATTTAGAAACTGCATTTTGTTGTACATTTACAGAATGCTATTCACAAAATTACATGCAGAGGTTCATCTTTCACCTCTTCTATCATTTTCTGTGCAGAGATCTCCACCCTGACTGTGGAGTCTTGACACGCATAAGTATATGTTTTGTAATAAATGTGGAGGGACAGAGGAGAGTGGCTGGAAGAGGAAAATACTTTTGTTTGAACAAAAGGGGGATTATGTAGGAGTAAGGAAGTAGTTTAGAGAGGGTTAGGGATCTTATAAGGGAGGCATGGGTACCACCCACAAAAGAGTAATTCCATTGCTAGTGGCAAACTTCACTTTTAAAGTTACCACAGCCAAAAAGGACTCAAAGCGTAGTAAATCTGTTCCAGCAAAGAGCTGGAGAAAATCCTACATGACAAATTACTAACCACTGGTACTGCTACACCGTCCTACAGAAATCAATGGAGGAAGGGACGTAAAATAAACCCCCGGGAAATAATGTTGAATTAAATACATTTATTACATTTTTTATCTATTTAATCATATAAATACATTAACTTTAAGATTAGTAAAATCAACAAATAAAACATATTCAGCATTTAACATAATTTGATTATAAAATATTCAATAACTTTGAATTAATTCTATACATTTAATAATTATTAATACATGCTAAAATGTATTTTAATATATTTAAATTGATTAAATATTTTACTAAAATTTTAAATGAATAGTATTTATCAAGTTTAATAAACCTATTTACTTTTTCCTCTACTGTACCATAGAGATATCCTTCTGCTCTTTTTTGGCTATAGTAACTTAGGGCCTGATTACGAGTTCGGCACCTGTGGTGGCGGTCCATGGACCACCAGACTGGTGGTCCACCTGCTGTATTACGATTATGGCGATGGGTCAGCCAGAGGACCACCGCAATCTCTGAGTATCATGGGTCCTGTGGCAGTAGCTCAGTGGTCTGGTGGCAGCAATATGCTGGCAGTGCCACTGCAGCACAGGCAAGCATATTATGAGTTTCCTCACCACCACAGATTTCGTGGCGGTGAGCCCACCATGAAACCAGTGGCAGTGAGGAAAGTAAGGGGTATCTATAGTGCCTCTGTTCCCTCGTGAGCTGAGGATGCATGCAGGGGGGGGGCACATGGTGTGCCCCCCCCTATCTGTATGCACCTCCTTTCCTGCACGGTATGGACTGCACAGTACATGCAGTGCAGGAACAATCATTGGCGTTCCCATTGAGGTGCCTTTTTAATAGGTAGTGCCATGGGAACGACCCAAAGGACCACCCGCCAGACCACGATAAAACTCTTGTAGGTGGCCAGCACTGAGGTTTGGTGGTGTAGGAGCGGGGCAGGCCCTAATACTCGTAAATTTGTCTGTATCCCCTGTTCCATGGAGTAAAGATGAGTAAATCTGCCATTGTGAGTAACTTTACACTCATAAATTGTGAAGAGCCAAAAATAATAATGTAACTCAAAATTATAAGAGTAAAGTTGTGTGTGTTAAATTCTAACAATAATGCCAGGGCAGTGACACACAGAGGTAAATGATGTAACAGTTTTAATCAATGTTCAAAGTCAAAAGTCTAAAATGAACTTTGAAACATTATGTTACAGCTTATCTCACCATTTAATTTTGTACTAGCAAAAATGCAGAGATGATACCAAGGCGCCCATTTCTACACTTCTATTTACATGGAAAAAGGTTGATAGAGGCCTACTGGGTGAAGCCACAAATTGATAGCCCATACGAGGAGCTTTGAGGGGCCCATTCTGGTGAATTCTATAATTTTTTACATAGATCTTTCACTGGAGAAATATATGATGGATGAAGAATTATGAATACTAAACTCATGTGATTGTGATAAATAGTGATGTCAAATCAATCCATGTACAAATATAGAGCTTTTGATTATAGTTGTTCCACTAATTCTGCGTTCACCAAGGTGGGGCATTCCTGCATTATCCAAGTGGTGCGCTAACAAGTGAGTGAAAATCTTGGGGTATATTATCAAGGGGTTTATCTCCGCTTTTTTGGCTTTAAAAGCCAAGAAAGCGGAGATAAAATTATCTCCCTATTACCAAGCTGTCGCTAACACCAGTTAGTGACAGCTAATAGGAGATAGCGACCATCTTGGGCCCCGCTTTGCATGTCAGTGATATTTATCACTAATGACATGCAAAGTGGGCGTGCCAAGATGTTAGCGACTGGAAACAGTCGCTAACATCGCTATCTCCTATTACCAACTTTTGGAGATATTCGCGCTAAGCGCGAATATCTCCAAAAGCTAACACCTGCCCTGAGCAGTTCTTCACCATGTTATCCAATGGGAGGTGGATAACATGGCTAAGAGCATTTGCTCGATAATGCATGAATATCGCTGACTTTTCAGCGATATTCATGCATTGCGGCCGTTTTTTATCGCATTTGCGATAAACCTTGCTAATAGCAAGGTTTATCTGCGATAAAAATCGCCGATGTGCGGCGATAATTTTTGTCTCTAAACAAGTTAGAGACAAAAATTATCGCTAGTTGTTGGTAATATGCCCCCTTGACTTTAAGAAGCGTTTTGTATATCAGTGTAATTTGTGTGTTACCTACAAATTTATTGAAGTTAAAATATCGATGGTACTAAATATAGAAGACAGAATATCGACAGTAAATATATCAAGGTAAGTAATATCATATATATTTTGCTTTTGGGTGTTGGGTATTTAGGTGATCAAACTGGTAGTGAATGAAATATAGTTAATTTAAAAAATGAATGCATTTTACTTTTAATAATTGTTTTAAATTGTTTAATATTTCTTTTTGCCATTTTTTATTCAGATTGTAGTTATATTTGTTTTTGGGTGGGTAGTTTATTTATGAAACATATTATAACATATCATGTTTTAACTTATTAAATATATTTTGTTATTTCTTGTTTCGGTGGTTGGGTTTTGCAGGGGTTTTGGCAGGGTACTGAAATACATGATTTAACTGATTTATTAGAAATGTCTTACTTTTAAAGTTTAATTACTTTTAAATTATTTACTGCTGTTTAATTTGGGTTAATATTATGATGGGATTTCAGTTGGTGAAATTTAGGAAATGTGTTTTTTGTCAATTTCATATTTTTTTATTATACTTATATTATTTATAGTTCAAGTTTTGTGTTAATTAGGGGTTTTGGTGGATAGTGTTTGAAACTCTTCTTTTCTATTTACATTCATAAATGTTGTTTTTGTTATTTCGATTTAATTTATGTTTTTATTTTGTTAAGTTACTTGTACAATGTTTTTTACTTTGGTTGTTGGATTTTAGAGGGCTTTTTGAGTGGCTTATTGAAGTTCATGATTGTGATTTTAAAATGTATGTTTATAATTTGGGTAATTTCAAAATGTAATTTTTGTATGTTTTATTAGGGTATATTGATTGTTGTTGTATTGTTCTAAAAATTATTTTTTAGGGCACAGGAATCAGTTTTCTAATGTAATTTAATGGGTATTCATATAGTGCTCTGTTACTCCAAGGAGTGTCCTGATGCTATGCACCTCAAGTGTTGGCTGGCTAAAAGGCCGAACCGTTAATCCAAATTAAAAATCCATGTTTTTAGTTTCTTCTGAAACTGGGATGTAGCTGAAATAACCTGCCACGCCAGAGGGAGTTTGTTCCAAGCTGATGGTTTTCATCAGGTATTGATTAATTTTTAAGTGGCTGGTGTGGCTATGGCATGGCTTATTGATTCTTTTTTTGGGTGCAGTAATGGATCTTGCATTAGGCTACTGAGTAGTTTTTTGAGCGCCGGCATGGGTGTTGTACCGGGTTACTGATTCGTTATATAGTACTGGTGTGGGTGTTGCATTGTGTTACTGATTAATTTTCAAGGGCCTGCGGTGGCTGCTGCACCTGGTTACTGATTCGTGTTTAAAGTGTAGTGATGGGTGTGCTATTTACTAGGGTGAAGGAATGGGCTTTTAATATTGGCATTAAGGAGTTTCTAGGGCTCAGGGTAGAATACAGAATAGTGATAGAATGGTGTTTTAGGTTAAGTGGTGCCTGTGAGAGGATGCTTCATGAAATATATATATCATATATATATATATCCGGGTGGAAGAGACACGGTGACGAGGATATTATGCCTCGCATTGGGTTAAGTTGCATTGCGGCAAACCCCCGTGAATACTACACTTGGTAATGTGGCTGATGCGGTGGGAACGGAAGGAGGCTTTGACACGCAACTAATTAAGGGCACACGGAACTTTTACTGCACACTGTGCTGAATACGGCAACTTTCCTTTGGTCATCACCGCCTTGGGACCCGGATTCGGACTGCTGCATTCTGGGCCCCGTAGTTAGAGTACCTACAGTACTAACTACACCAGGCGGAGCCCCATATGGGGGAGGAACAGCCGCTACCAATCCCTAGAGCGGCAAGACATTTTGAGTGTGGACTGCTTCCTGGCTCATCATTACTCCATGGCGCTGACGAAGGCTCAAAACGCCGAAATGCATTCGCCTTGATGGAATTGTTGTAATAAAGGCTTCCATATCCGTTCCCGTGCAGGTCTCAGCCTTTTTTTTTTGGGGAAGGATTTCGTTTGTATATATATATATATATATATTTATATATATATATATATATATATATATATATATATATATATATATATATATATATATATATATATACTACCTACTGGCGATAGCCAGTAGGTATATATAGTTAGGATTGTTTTCCATAGGGAAATCGCAACATTCTATTGGGAATAACTTTGGCGCCGGTTGAGGAATCTTCCTGAAATTTTCACTAACTTTGCCTCGCAGCGCTCCGCTCCTTCCCTGAAAGTTTGGGGGGGATTCGTCAAGCGGGGGCCGAGATAAAAGGGGGGTCCCAAAATGTTCTTTCCCCATGTTAATTTCCATAGGGCGGTTGGACTCACTTTTAGCCCGAACGGCTGAATGGTTTTCCACCAAACTTGGCAAAATTGTAGGGACTGGTAGCCCGATGCGCCTTTGCTATGTCTCAAGATATGTGCTGCAGTGGTTTTTACGAAAATTAACTTTGAAAAAATAAATATTGGGCTACATTGGGCTATATATATGTTAGAGCCCAAATGTAGCCCAATGTAGCCCAATGTAGCCCAAAGATGGCCACCAGAGAAAAAAAAAAAAAATGTAGCCCAAATATCAGCCAGATGTAACCCAACTATAGCCCAATGACAGAATGTCCCAGAGTGTTCTAAAGAACAACTAGAGCGCTAACAGTCTTACTTATGACAAAAGTATGGCACACCTGAAGTCATCTTGATTGGAATAAAGTGTTAACACTTAAAACATTTAATTTGCAAAGGAACAAAATGAGGGGGTTCATTTTGCCATAGAAATTATGATTAGTGCTGAAGAAAGAAATATTAGGGCACATTTTGAGTGACTTCTCAAATCCTCTTATATTTCATTAAAAAATTTCTGATATGCAGTCTCCCAAGATGGCCACCAGAGACAAAAGAGCCCAAATGTAGCCCAAATATCAACCAGATGTAGCCCAACTATAGCCCAATGACAGAATGTCCCAGAGTGTTCTAAAGAACAACTAGAACGCTAACAGTCTTACTTATGACAAAAGTATGGCACACCTGAAGTCATCTTGATTGGAATAAAGTGGTAACACTTAATACATTTAATTTGAAAAGGAACAAAATGAGGGGTTTCATTTTGCCATAGACATTTTATATATATATATATTCACTGAAAAAACCATAGGTTACACACCAGTTATAGTTAGGAATTAGCATTTAAAAAAACCTTTGAAATTCACTGAAAAAACCATAGGTTTCACACCAGTTATAGTTAGCTGGAAATTTTACTCGCATAAAACCATTGAAATTCCCACGTTATAGTTAGTTGGACTCACTATAACTTGCACGTCTGCAATGCACTGCTGATGACGTCACATATTACATCACTCATGCATATATTTAAATATTTAAACATTACTCGCTAATATATGTATTCACTAAGATACACTTAATAAGCCAGTTAACCAATCAATTTTTTTTTAAAACACTGAAAAAACCATAGGTTTCAGGCCTTATATAGTTAGGAATTAGCATTTAAAAAACCTTTGAAATTCACTGAAAAAACCATAGGTTTCAGGCCTTATATAGTTAGGAATTAGCATTTAAAAAACCTTTGAAATTCACTGGAAAAAACCATAGGTTTCAGGCCTTATATAGTTAGGAATCAGCATTTAAAAAACCTTTGAAATTCACTGAAAAAACCATAGGTTTCAGGCCTTATATAGTTAGGAATTAGCATTTAAAAAAACTTTTGAAATTCACTGAAAAAACCATAGGTTTCAGGAGTTATATAGTTAGGAATTAGTTTTTAAAAAACCTTTGAAATTCACTCAAAAAACTATAAGTTTTAGTGGTGTTATAGTTAGCTGGACATTTTACTCATACAAAACCAATGAAATTGCTCCTATATAGTTAGTTGTACTAACTATATTTTGCGCACCCGCAATCCACTGCTGATGATGTCACATATTAGATCATTCATGACATGGTCAGTGACATCACTGATGACATCTCAAATGATATTTGGGGTTGGGATATTTTGGTTACTTTAATATTACTTTAATATTGTTTCAAACAGTCTAAATTATAGGCTATATTTTGGGTTTCAATATTTTTATTATTTAGATAATTTAGTATGACAATATTTTGATAGTTTGGTCATATTACTTTAAGTATAGGGATGTCGATATCATAGGTGTTGATATTGTATCGATACAGCGGTATTGGTATTTGTACTCCACAATATTTTTAGACTCAATATTTAGTAATGCAATCATAATTTGTGTACAGTAACTTGGGCAGAAAACTTAAGTAAGGCATGCACATTAAAATTGCTGGCAAGTGATTAGTAACAACTAACACTCACAACACAATCCATAAGAATGCACAAACAAAGGAAAATCAAGCTAAGGATAAGCCCTTATTTGGAACAGGATACGTGCAAAAAACTTTTGCAGAGCCCTACTTAGGCCTCATTACATGTCGGCACGAAATACCACACTCAAAGGCTACGCTAATATATACTAAGGGCCCTATTACGAGTTTGGTGGTCCTCCTACAGCACCACCACTGCTGCGCTTGCAGGAGGACTGCTGTTAGAAATTACCCTTTTAGTAGGGTTATCCCCAAACTCTTTGCTTCCTCCTCCCTTGTCTTTCCTGACCTGTGACTGAGGATCAGTGCTAAAGTGCATATCTCTGTGTAAATTGTTAGCGATCAGCGAAAAAGGTTTTTTAAGTGTTTCAGAAAAAATGGTGCACAACTTGTTACGGTAGGGTAATGTTCTAATGGATGATTATAGTAGGTGCTTCTTGGTCAGAGGAAAACCTTAACCTCTGTTAAGTTTATGTAATTTTGTCCAGAGCACACAATATATATAGGTAGACTGGTTTGTCTGGAAGTAACGATAGTAGGGATAGATCGGACACAGCGAGTAGTCTTAAAGGGTTTTTATTCAAACACAGTATTCCCCATTTTGGAATTACTGTAAATACAGGTCAAGCAGACACGTGTTTCGTCACAACATGTGGCTGTGACTCCTCAGGGCTGACGAAATTCGTCAAAGGTCGGGGTCGAGGGACCGGTGATATTTCAAACCCGGTCCTGATCGGGTAGTTTGAAAGCACAGGGGGCGGCAACAGTAGATTCGCCAGAACCCTTGTTTGGAAATCACTTTGGAGCTTGGCAATTGTGCAAGTTCCAAGTAGTAAAGGCAGTGTAGCCCCTTCCTCGTGGAGTCGAACGAGTCTCGGTTTCCGGATGCGTAAATTGTTATTGTGATTGGTTATCCATGATTGGCATATTTGTTTGACCAGTAAGCGCCTAGTAGAGTGCACTAAGAGTGCCAGGGTTGGTGATTCAAATGCTACTAGTGGGCCTGCAGTGCTGATTGTGCCACCCACATGAGTAGCCCTAAAATGGTGTTTTAGGCCTGCCACCGCAGTGCCTGTGGCAGTTGCTAACTGCCATGCTGATCTGACCAGTGTCCACACTGGCCAGGCCTAACCGTTCCATTTCTTTACACATTGGACACCTCTATGGAAGGCCCTAGGTACCCCCCTGGGCAGAGCGCAGTGTATGTGAAAGGTAGGGCATGTACTAGTGTGTGTGAAATGCTCTGGTAGTGAATTACAGCCATTTTCGTGTTTCACTATTGAGAGGGCTATCTTGCCCATCGGATATAGTGGGGAATGCTGTGTATAATGTTTACCTGCATATCTTCCCATATGAGCAAGATAGAGCATTAAAGTCTGGTATCCCTGAACTCAGAAATTAATAACCTATCTTTTAGAAAGGATGGTTTTTAAATCCTGTGACTGAGAACAACACTTTTAGAAAGTGGCTGTTCTCTTGTCTGACCTTTCTGTGTGCCTCGACCTGTTTGTGAATTGACTGTCTCGTTTGTGAGTGACAGGGGCTGGGGAGCCCCCAGGAGGCTGGATGAGTCGGCCCTAGACTGAATAGCTGCATCTGCATCTTGAGTGGTGGGAGGGAATAGCACCTGGGCCTGAATAGGGCTGTGTCTGCCTTCCACAATGCTGGCTCCACCTCCTGCTGGCGGCTGATGACCCTGCCCCTCTCTCTGAAAGGTAAGAAGAAGTCAGGAAAACAAAGTGCTCCAGGACTGTCCAGAACTTGTTCTGACTAAGCCAAGGCCCTGTCTGTCTTCAGAAAACAAAGGAAAGAGTGGTATAAATAGGGCTACCCAGACTATAGGAAATTAGATCATCCTGGAATCAAAAAGGAACCTCTGCCAAGGAGAAACCTGGAAGACTGAAGAGGAAGGACTGTCCTGCTGTGTGCTTGTGTACTGACCTGCAGTTGCTATGCTGCCAAGGCGAGGGGAAGGACTTTGCTGTGTGCTGTGTCCCCTTACTTAAAGAGATCTCCAAGGGCCTGAGGAGAGCTGGCATCCTGTTAAGAAGTCTCAGGTACAAAAGGACTTCACCCCCAGCTTCCCCCTGAACTCTGCTGAGTGAGTTCTGCCCTTCCTAGAGTGCCTGGTCCAATTGTGGGGCCTCTGGAAGTTGTTGCCTGCTGTTTGGGAAGCTGGACAAGGAGAAAAGAAGACAATCTGCAATTTTCACGCGTCGCTCGCTTGCGTAGCGCATCATCGATAGTGCGAGGAAATTCCCGTTGCCGCGAGGATCGAGATCGTCACAGCGCCTGTTGCTCCTGCAAGAACCGACGCATCGCCCAGGTGCGGGAAGATTCCTGTTGATGCGAGTATCGTTGCAGAGCCTGTCGTCGCTAGGTGAGATCGATGCACCGCTTGCTTGCGGACCGCATCACGTCGCTGCGAACATCGTTGCAAAACCATTGCATCGAGGGGCCGCAAGAGGATAAGATCGACGCTGCACCGCGCATCGTCGCCGTCCCGAAGATCGTTGCATCGTGCCTGTGCGAGACGCTTCCTACCAAACCTGTGCACCGGAATCCATACAAGGTATTGCATCCCTCCCCAAACAGACCAGATTTTTTGCAACGTGCCTGCTGAGTCCAGCGGGGCTGTTGCATTGCCTCCCCAGGGTCTCAGTAGTAACGCTTGTTTTTCAAAGCTGCAGCTTCCATTTGGAACTTTTGTCATATCTACAGGTACTTTGGGCTAAACCTGACGCAACTGTGGATTATTTTGATGCAAACCCTAGAACTCTTTTAAAATCCTATTCCTAAACTGTGTATGTTGGATTTTTGTTGTTTTGGTCTTGTGTAGTTTGATAAAGATACTTTATTTTTCTAAACTGGTGTGGAGTCCATTTGTGGTGTTTTCACTGTGTTACTGTGAGTGTTGGCACAAATACTTACACATTGCCTTTGATAAGCCTGTCTGCTCATGCCAAGCTACCAAGGGGGTGAGCAGGGGTTATCTAAAGAGGGTTTCCCCCTTAACCTGACTAGAAGCAAGGGTCCCTATTTGGACATTGGTATCTATCTCTGCCAACTAGAGACCCCCAGATCTAACAACTGTCAAGCCTGTTGTGCATCCTCTGAATTACGAGTTTTATTCAGGGCTGGTGGGTGGTGCCATGGTGGTCTCACAGCTAAGGCTTTGTAGGCTCATACGAGGGCCTTAACAGCAGACCGGCTCCGTGAAAGCCCCTGCAGCACAATCCTGCATGGTGTGGCATGCACCATGTTGTGCATGCCACACCTTGCTTAAACGGGGATTCATTTCCGGGGGCAAACAAAACAACATGTGCCCCGGCATGCACCCCCATGCCAAAAGTGGCAGGGGGCCCTGTTGGGGCCCCCATAATCTTTGCCACTCTTTTCATGGCAGATTCACCGCCATGAAATGGATGGTGGAAAAGCAATTCTGAATATTTTTGGTGGTACCACCAGCATTATCCTGCCCCTTACTTCAGTGCAACCACCACAGGATCCTGTATCTGGGTAGATGCGGCAGTCCTGGGGCGGTACAACCAGCACACTCGAAATACTGCAGGCTGACGCGCAATTGTGGCAGTGGTCAGACCACCACCGGGTACTCATCATAAGGCCCTAAATATCCTGGGTGAAGCCTCACAATTCTGAGATTCTATCAGACCTTTTGGAATTGCTACTCTGCTCACGCATAAAATGCGAAATGCTATGTATGCTGCTTTTAGTATTTATCACTTAAGGATGTTTGTGGGTATGTCCACTATAATCCAGAATACTGTGCCGGCAATATTATATATTATTGGACACGATGTTGTGTTCATCACAATACTGTGAGCGTACAGGACACCTAAAAGTATCATTTATCATTCTACTTTCGATTCATGATTCCTTTGGCTATCAGTAGGAAAAGGAACAGGAATATGTAAATCAGATAAAAGGAACTCCAAAAATATAGGTGAATGACTCAGTGTTGGTGGGAAACTGACTAAGAGCGGAGCCCTACAACAAATGAAACATTGCCATGTGCACTCTCACCCTGCTTCTACTGATAGGGATCCGGATACAGTATGAGTGCTCTTCTGCACCTGCTGGTCGAGCCTGGAAGAATATGCCATTGTATTCTCTTGTATGTATGCCCCAGCTGCCAAGAGCTAGTTTTCCAAATTCTCAGCTCTCTCATGAGTTTGACCTGTACTGTTTCTTTCTTTGTCATATATTTCAAAACCCATTTCTCTTCATCTGCATTCCATTGAGTAAAATACAGACAGGAGGTTGAAGTGGGAATGATGATGCGCTTAGGATTGTCTCCTGGTGGCAGTTTAAAGTCAAGGCAGGTACAAAAAAAAGCTAATTCACCTAAAGCTGGTACTTTAGCCCACATATGTACATATTGAATGCAGCAAGTATGAATACAAAGCACTTTGAGATGTGTTCTATAGATGTGTTAATAATCCCTGACTAATAACTAAAGTAATCAAAGGAGGGAAAGTCATATTACAAATGAATACATGCGAGTTTGTTTCAAGACCTATTTAGTAACATGCCCAGGGCTTTGCAGACTCTTAAAACAACAACACAAGGCCGGTATTTGGCTCTTGGAAAGGTGGCAGTGTAGGAATAATGTGAAATGCCAACACTCAAAGTGAAGCTTATATGCAAGCTTCCAGAAATATTCACTATCCAACCACTTCTGTGTTGACAACAACAGACACCTGAAGGTCCTTTAGAGCTATCACATCTGCTCCACCAAGAGGGGCTATCTCAGCACCAATCAGTACTGCCAAAACCATTCAGACTACCCTTGTAATATTGCTAGAGGTCACTTCATAGGCTTTAGCTGAGGACACCATGGCCCTGGATATTGAGTTTGTTAATGATACCACTTTGGAGCCAATTTACTCAGCATCTCACATTGATGTCTGACAGCCACCTCCCCTCTACCTCAACAGTGGACAACGTGACAAAATATGACCCTGTGTAACCACTTCCTTACATGGCATGGTGTAGAGGACCCTAAGCTAGAGGATCTTTCCATGGCGACAAGGCTGGCATCTCCATTGGCCAAATATGCACCACATCCATTGTGGGCTATCTGCAGATGATGGCCAAGAATTTTTCTAAAGCAAGAAATTTGACAAGGTGATGTGATAGTCCAATGCTCCAGTGCATATTCAATAGAAGCGAGGAAGTCCTTCATTGTGTTCTTGGCCCGAACCAGCACCGACAGGTTTAGGTCATATGAATCCTGGCACTTCTCCTGCAATTCTGGACTGGCATTAGTCTTATGTACTGGGCTGCGTAATTGTCTTTCTTCTCATGCATGGCACCCTAACAATGGAATTTTGCAGAGGAGAATGAAATTATCATGGATGGGTGGTTCAGCGCATGCAACCAAGGCTGTTTCTATATTTCTCTATTTTTACTAGACACATAAGGCCCTACCTACCAAAGGGCATAAAAAGCATACGCATACAGTACAAGGAACAATACATTAACAATCTAGTGGGTAGCGTAGCAGGGTATGGAAATCAGCAGATTTCCAGGCCTCAGGCACTCACTTCTAAAAATGACATTAGCAATACATTTTCGAGACAGTCACAATGCGAAAGAACAACTCGTGGTCCACATAAATGATCATACATTTGTAGTCACGGTGTGGGTGTTGAGGACGTTTCGAACCCTGCTGAAAAGTGAGGGGATCTTCATCAGGACAAGAGATTATTTAGATGCCTGAGAGAGCCTGTGTTCCAAAACCCTGAGTAGGGATGGAATCCATGAATCTCGTGGAACTGAGTTAGAACGATGTCTGTAAGGGTTAACCACGGGCGGAGTCCAAATGCCTGCCTGTGGGTCGAGGGAATATTAAGGTTGAAGTAGGGAAAGGAACCGATATCCCGCCAATGTAGCCCTGTCTTTTGCATACGATGCACCGGAAGGGAGCATCTGTGTACGGCCGAACCAGGAATCAATTCTACTGGGGTCCAGAAACTGGAAGAACGCCAAATGGGTGTGCCGGTGAATCAGTTGTGTCGTTTAGGTTCTTCTAATATGGTCGGTTACTCCCTATGACCCCTCAACAACTTAAACCCCTGGTGCATAGTTATTCCCGTCCCGGTCTCCCCCTGGCCCAGGGATTTGGACAACCAGACTAGGTGTTTGGTAAGATATTTGGATTAGGGGGGAGTGACCCCCCCGGCCATATTTTTATTAATATTACAAACAATATTCAAACATTTCAAATTACAGAAAAAATTTAACGCAGAAAGTACAGTTTACATTGATAGATACATGTTGTTGCAAGAGCTAACCTTAACACATTCTAATACAGAAGGCACTCCTACCGTAAATCTAACAATGCACGATATGACTTTCTGCGTGTCCCTTTTTGAACCTGACGGCAAAGTCAACGTCTGGCAGGCTTCTCTCCCCTCCCTCTTCTAGTCCCAGGGTACTGCCACTATTACTCCTGGAGCAAGGTTGCGCAGGGGGTCCAGCTTGTCGGACGGATCTTTTTCCCCCGTCCCCCCCCTAAGCCCTGGTCTTGAACTCCATAAAAGGGGCCGCAGACTGCTGTGCACGCGCGTACAGGGGTGGCCCCAGGCCAACTGGGAAGGATGACTCCCCGGCCCCCATACCCCGACACCCTACTTACCGGCTGTCACTACACCTGGAGTTACATGGTGCTGACCACTAAGACCGCAGACTATGCTTACCAGTGTTGACCTTACCGCCTGACCAAGGACACCTAAATACGACACTAGTGAAAAAACATGCAAATTACCATTCACTTTTATTTACATTAAATCACAACCTGTGGAACATAAAATGAAAATTATCACTCAAATTAAAACAACTATATACAATATCCGCAGAAAACAGCTACCCAGAAATCCTGCTTTAGGGGATGGTGGGTGGGCAAAAAGATTAAAGGGACGAGTGGGGGCCAGCCGGCCCATGCTTGGATGACGAGGTGGAGGCAGCAGCGAAACCAAGAGGCTGCCTCACTCGCGGGCTACCCCTTTTAAGGGTTACGGAGCCCTGCGGAGACTTCTGGGATGGCTCTGAATCGGAAGCGCTGAAGCACTTCCAGTTCACTGTTCTAGGCGCGGCGCCCATTGGCAGCCGGTCACGAAGGGGTCCATGTCACTGGTGACGCATCCCCCCTCCCTTCTCTTGTGGGTCTCGGGGCTAGGGCGACCGCCATAATGGCGGCCCGTCCCATGCTGGTCCTGGCTCTGACAATATGGTCGGGTACTCTCTATGACCCCTCAACAACTTAAACCCCTTTTGCATAGTTATTCCTGCCCTGGTCTCCCCCTGCCCCCAGGGATTTGGACAACCAGACTAGGTGTTTGGTAAGATATTTGGATTAGGGGGGAGTGACCCCCCCGGCTGTATTTATTAATATTACAAACAATATCCAAACATTTCAAATTACAGAAAAAATTTTACGCAGAAAGTACAGTTTACATTGATAGATACATGTTGTTGCAAAAGCTAACCTTAACACATTCTAATACAGAAGGCACTCCTCCCGTAAATCTAACAATGCACGATATGACTTTCTGCGTGTCCCTTTTTGAGCCAGATGGCAAAGTCAACGTCTGGCAAGCTTCTCTCCCCTCCCTCTTCTAGTCCGAGGGTACTGCCACTATTACTCCTGGAGCAAGGTTGTGCAGGGGGTCCAGCTTATCGGATGGATCTTTTTCCCCCGGGCCCCCCTACGCCCTGGTCTTGAACTCCATAAAAGGGGCCACAGACTGCTGCGCACGCGCGTACAGGGGTGGCCCCAGGCCAACTGGGAAGGATGACTCCCCGGCCCCCATACCCCGACAGCCTACTTACCGGCTGTCACTACCCCCGGAGTTACATGGTGCTGACCGCTAAGACCGCAGACTATGCTTACCAGTGTTGACCTTACCGCCACAGGCCAGTATAGTTGACCGACTATCTGGCCCCCCCTCCTGCAACTAGAAAAGGTCCTGAACTCTGTTTCAAATCCCTAAGCCAGGCTATGATATCATCCATAAAAGCATGATTCCCTTGATGTGAAAGGTGCACCCCGTCCTGAAGAAAAAACTGTTCTCCCCTGATGTACCTGTGTGTTATCATTCTTAACCTAGGGGTCCTAAACAATTTGTCGAATTTGTTGTTGAGCCGCTTTACCGCGTGATTCAATGCCCTTACTGATTCGCCCCCCCTCCACTGAAACCTCGGTATCATGTGGTACCACGCTATTATGGACTGAGGACACTGCTTGCCAGCCACCTCACTTCCTTGAGTAACTCTTCGGTCAATTGCCTCCTACCTATCTTTGCCAAATCATTACCCCCTAAGTGCAGGATCCAGATTGTGGGTGGTCCCGAGCTTGTGCATAAAGCATGGTTCACCAGTTCTCTGAATTGTCCCACGCACAAACCCCCCTGCCCAAAAAATGAGAATTTTGACCCTAAGCTTGTCACCCTATCCTTGATGGGTCCTGTAAAGAAAGACGTAAGATGGCGAACATAGTAGTGTCCTACCACCCAAATCTCTTGATTCTTCTGGTGCGAAGAGTAAACTTGCGTCACCTCTTTGATTGCTTCGCTGTGAACAGCCACCGCTTGACCCGACGCATGTTTCTCCCCTGAGTCACAGGATGAAGAAACTGCAAGTAACATAGAAAAGAGAAAAGGGGATCAGTGCAACGCCACGCCGGCATGTTATGCAAAGATACAATGAAACATCCTGCCCCAATCAAACTTCCCACCTTCTTGAGTCACAAGAATTAGGGATAGGGAAATGGCCTACATCAACTTGCTAAAGTAAATGCAGCCACACATATCTTTTATAGCAGTTGGAAGTCCACCTGCCAATCTTTTTGACACGTTCCTTTCCTAGGCCCTTTGCCGCAGCCTCTGAGGCTGCCCCTATACTGAAAGAGTGGGTCCCAAAATTGGCGGTATCTAGACCCGCCTTCTCAAGTGCCTTAATCATAACTCTTCTAAACTGAAACACTGTGAGGGGTGTCCCATCCTTGTGTATAAACAATGGACCCCCTGGTATTAGTGCCCTTTGGGCCATAAATGCCTCTAACCTAGTGACCGGGCAGCATGCTGTGGTCCTCGCTCTGTGCAAGACCACTGAATCCCCCCTACCTTCCTGATCAGTTTTTGATTTTGGTATGGAAATCATGACCGAGCCTTCGCCCAATTTTACGTGTCCTGCCTGGATCCCCCCCAGCCAATCCTGTTTGTTCCTTGCGACTAGCTCGCTTACTCTGAAAGCTCCGTAAAATGCCAGGCAAAATGCTGTCCGGAAAAGGACAGCCCCATCAGGTGATGTCTAAACCTGTGGTAAGGCCACTACTAACTTTTTGAGTGTTTCTAGGCTCACAGGCCTCCTGACATCAGGCTCAGCCCCTCGCAGATGCTACCACCCCTTCAAAACCTGCCGTATCACAAAGTGTTTAGTGGGGTCACCTTTTCCGTGCAGCTTTGCAAAATAAGATACAGCTGCGATATGCCTCCTCGCGGCCGCTACTTTGCGTCCCTGTTCCCACATGTAAGCAAGGTACGCTACTACTGACTCATGAGCCAGCCATTTGCCGCCCCACTACTCTCCCAGAAAAAGACAAAAGTAACCAAACGCCCCTTCATATGCGCTTCTTGTCCTAGGCGCTAAGCCTGCAGCCATGAGGTGCGGTACTCTGGGGCACCAAGTTGCCAGAGTCGTTCTGGGAAAGGTGTCGGGTGGGTCGCTGCCTCTGGGATGTGTGCCCTGAAAGCCTGCATTTTAAAATGAGACAATGTGTCAGCTGCGTGATTCAACACCCCTGGAACATGTTTTGCGCGGAAGAGCACATTCAATCTCATGCATTGCAACACTATTTCTTTTAGTAATCGGAGCAACATCTCACACTTGGCGGACTGATTGATTATGCATTCCACCACTCCCATGCTGTCAGACCAGAATATGACTGACCGGTCCCTCAATGCGTCTGCCCAAACAATCAAAGCTACCAGAATTGGGAAGAGCTTGAGGAAAGTGATGTTGCTTGTGAGCCCTGAACTTTTCTACCACTCCGGCCAATGTTCTGCCACCCACTCTTGCCCCAGAATGGCTCCAAACCCCTCGCTGCCTGCTGCATCGGTCATTAAACCTAATTCGGAGCTGGACACGGGCGGGCTAGGCCACACCACTTTCCTATTAAAATCATGCAGGAAAGTCCTCCAAATCTGCATGTCCTGCCTAACCTCCCTGGTCAACCTAGTGTGGTGATGCTTCTCCTTAAGTCCAGACATGGCGTGCACAATAGTGCGGGAGAAAGGACGCTCCATAGGAATGATGCGCAAAGCAAAATTTAACTGGCCCACCACTCGCTGCAATTGCTGCAGTGTAACCTTCTCTCTGCCAATGCAACATTCAAAGGCGCGCTCAAACTCCCTGACCTTGTCACGAGGCAGCCTGGACAGCCCCTGAACAGAGTCTAACTCAATCCCTAGAAATTCAATGATGGTTATTGGGCCCACCGTTTTATCGGGAGCCAATGGTACCCCAAAGTCCTGCATGAGATCGCAAAATTGCTGCAAGGCTGCCTTGCATTCACACGAGCCCGGGGCCCCTAAAAAAGAAAGTCATCCAGGTAATGGAGGACCCATTGATGCCCAGACTTGTCCCTGAATGACCATTCCAAGAAGGAACTGAATTTTTCAAAATAAGCGCAAGACACTGACTATCCCATTGGCATGCACCTGTCCACATAGTACTTGCCCTCAAACTGAAACACTAACAGGTGACAATCAGCGGGGTGAACGGGCAGCAAGCGGAAGGCTGATTCAATGTCAGACTTTGCAAGTAAAGCCCCCGGACCTAACGTTCTCAGCATGGCCACTGCCTGGTCAAAAGATGTGTACCTGACACTACACATTGCGTCAGCGATGGCATCATTCACTGAGCTGCCCCTGGGTGCGGATAAGTTGTGGATCAATCTGAATTCGCCTGGAGCATTTTCTGGTACCACCCCAAGGGGTGAGGACACAAAATCCGCCATTGGGACGTCCTCAAATGGTCCAGCTACCCTCCCCAGGTTCAACTCTTTGAGAATTTTTGCCCTTGCTATGCTCATGTTGGATCTAACCGAAACCTGATTCTTACAGTATGTCACCCCGCTGTGCCCCTGCGCAGGGATTCTGAAACCGTCCACGAAACCCTCCCTGATGACCCTTGCTGACCCAGTGCAAATGTATCGTTCCAACCAAGGTATCATGGCGCCAATGTTCACCGGAGATCTAGCCTTTTCTAGCAAGATTCCTTTAATCTTGTTTCTTACCACCTTTCTCTCTAGCTTTCCTGTTGCACTTGGACTCGGGGTGAGAGGCGTTACCACAATACCCACAGGCGTGTCTGAATTTACACGTGCCTGGAGCCCTGGAACAGGTACGTTTGTTGAAATCGAAACAGACCCCTTTTTTGCTACCGTTCCCTGATCTGGCCGTGCTACCCCCGTGTTCCCAGCGGGGCTTGCCTTAAAGGGCGGGGAGCGGCCTGTGTCTGAAACCGGTACCTGCACTGCATCAGGCGAGGCCACCACCAAATATTTCAGGTGGAGGAACATATCAGTCTGATCCCACCTCAGAGAAGAATCCTCGGCCTTCGCCCGCCTAAAAGCCTTATCATAGTCTTTCCACCCATCGCCTCCCTTGTCTGCATGAGCGAGGGTGATCCTGTTCTGATAAATTGCCATCTCTGGCCCCAACTCTGGGAACCTTTCCAGCATTACAGACATGTATGTGGAGAAACCCTGTATCCAATTCGCCAAGTTCTCCTCTACCCTGTACTTCAGTAAAATGTTGGACCATTCTCTAGGATGGGCCCATTCCTTATTTTTCCTGGCTTCTTCCCTGTCCGCTTCATCAATCAGTAGAAAAAACATGTTCACATATTGCCCCCTCCATATCTTTTCTTTCATTTCTTTAGACAGATGTCGCCCCGAACGCTCCCTCCCAGAGCGCATTTCCCCTACCCCCAGAGGCGTCAAATGTTGATTTGTACCTGCTGATGCTGCTACATCAGCCTTCTTTGGTGCCTCCGTCTCCTTCACGCTGTTGCCGCCTGGCACCTGGTCGCGCGACCCCACGGTTGCCTCATTAGGAATTGGGCCAGCAGGTACCTGCTGAGGGCTCCTTGCCGGTAATGCCGGCCCCTCCTTTGGTTTGCCAACTCCGAGTTCCGAGAGCAACTTCTTTGCTCGTTCCATTGCGTCACTCCCGCCAGCTGACGCCCCCGCGACATGTGACCAGTTCCCAATTGAATCCAGCCAAGGCAGGACCGCCGCCAAGTTGGCTGTCATATCGGGCTGTCCAGGTACGTCCGGGACTGCACCTACATTCTGGTGGGGCCTTGGTGTAACCAACTGTCCTTCTGGTGGCCCCACTCCCCCCTCCCCTACTGGCAGTTCAGGCTCTGGTGCTGCCACAGGGCTATCGGGGTCCCGTGCGCCCTCCCCTCTACTTTTTTCCCCTTGCTTGCGCCGGTTCCGCTTCGGTGGGGGGGAATAATTCCTAGGGGGCACAATATGCCGCTTTGGCCTTCCCCCCACTATTGCCTCTGGGCCCTCCACCTTGTCCTGCAATCTATTTAGGGTCTGACCCATGGCTTGTACTTGCTGGACCAATGCTTCCAACATGACCTCCGTGTGAGATCGCTTCTCAGCTCGCCACGCCTTAGGGGCCATGGCAATAGCGCGCCCTTCCTACGTGCATCCGACCGCAGGAACCTGAACCACGTGGCAGTTCGCACCAGGAGACCGTGTCCCCTCTTACCGTGTGTTGCAGCGACCCCAGCCAACCCGTGCAGTCACGCGACCAGAGCCAAGACCTACTGGCTAGCCCAGTAAGCTCAGGCGAGCCGCCCGCTCAAGCCCTCTATGGCTCCCAGAAGCGATGTACTGCTGGTTAGCTGGAGCCGCCCCTCCTTAATACAAAGCTCGCCAACCAACTGCCACCCAGGAATATGAGTGATGTCCTCCCTGCGGAGCAAACTGGCGCTGTGAAGAAAAAAGGAAACAATGCTGGTCTCGCAGCGCTGCGCCTGTTAATGCTCTCAAGCACGACCTTCCTAGCTGAGCAATGGAACAAGATTGGCAACCAACCCCCTCCACACTGTGGCCCCCTAACGAATGGCTGTGAGCCTAACTTGGCTCTGACAGGGAACCTCTACCCCCAGTTTTGGCCCTGCAGTTCTAAACAAGTAGAAAGAAACAGATTCCCCGAAAAACACCGCCCAGGTCGGGGATCTAACACACAAATTATGAAATGCCCCTCTAGGGCTGTACCCGGCTACTAGATTGCGCCGCCGACTTGTAAATAAATGCCCTAGTGCAGGTGGAGCGGATCTTATGCAGAGCCGAGGAGGAGGGACAGATCGCTATCACTGCAGCGCACTCGCGAGCGCCGTGTCGGGCAATATCCCATTCTCCCCCCCGAAGGAGTCTACCCGGTGAGCTCGACGTGCCTGTAATTCGCCGGAAATCCCGCTCCCTCTCCGCTCCCTCTCCGCCCGAGGTCATGACCTGTAAAATAAAGGGAACAAGGGACAAGCGCTGCTGCTTCGGCTAGTCCAGCAGTGTTCTGGTCCCAATCGCCGCTCCCTCGATGCCGCTCTCAAAGCTCCGCTACCGCTTTCCTGTGTCGATGTCCACGCCCGATGCCGATACCTGCCAAAACAAAACAAAAAGATCAATGGGACGGGTGGGGGCCAGCCGGCCCGTGCGTGGATGACGAGGTGGAGACAGCAGCGAAACCAAGAGGCTGCCTCACTCGCGGGCTCCCCTTTTTAAGGGTGACGGAGCCCTGGGGAGACTTCCGGGATGGCTCTGAACCGGAAGCGCTGAAGCGATTCCGGTTCACTGTTCTAGGCGCGGCGCCCATTGGCAGCCGGTCACGAAGGGGTCCGCGTCACTGGTGACGCGTCCCCCCTCCCTTCTCTTGTGGGTCTCGGGGCTAGGGCGACCACCATAATGGCGGCCCGTCCCATGCTGGTCCTGGCTCTGACAATTTGGGTTCTAGTGACACCGAGTGTCAATGAAAGTGTAGCCCTTTTCATTATGTGTGAGCAGGCAGGATGTGTTTCTGGTGTCTCATGGGTTTCTTGGGGTAGTGTGACTCTTTGTCTATTACATCCTTCACTGATGTGGTTATACATTTCTTTTTACATTGACTGGCCTGTTTTGCCCCTTGTTTTTTTTATTGAAAGCGTTTTTCAGGAGACTGACCAAAAACCTGTTTGTTTGTAAATGCTTTCTGCATGCAATTTTTAACAAATGCAATGCTTTTTACATGAAATAATACTCCAATTAAATATCACATGCAGAACATTTCGCCTGCAGGTTTACCCTAAGCAATCATTTTCCCATGCAGAAAATATTGCAAATGGTTTTCTATCTTGTAATCGGACAGAAGGAAACAGACATGTGATAAATAGTGACCCATGCAGAATTGTCCTAACCGCACTCAGGGCCTGACTACGAGTGGGTCTGTAAATGGGAAAAGTGACGCAAAAGTGGCGCAAGGGCCTTGTAAATATGCCCCTGGCTTTTTTCCCCTGTCAAATTCCAGCAGGTATGACCTACCAATTTTAATAGAAGGTTCAAGCTTGTTCTCATCTTGTAATTACTGAATGCCATAACGCTGCACAACGCATGGATCCCAATTAAAGAAGTCACTTGTAATCAGGCCCTAAATGTTGATTAAAATCCTTTACCAGTTTGTAGCCTGCGAACATTTCGATGTAAACCAAAATGATCTGCAGGTGTTGTTTTATTATATATTAAAGGGCTAAATGTTCGTGTTCTTTGTGTGAATATGCGCTGGATATGAAGGAATCAATTCCCCCCTCTCTTCCTTGACTTTCAAGATTCCTATAGCTCAGTTTTCATTGCTAACGCTGACCTGCTTAATTTGCCTTCCATGACACCTTCAGATAAAGAAAGCCAAGATAATTTAAATCCGAGCTGTTTGTGCAAACCTTGCTAATGCCAATGTCAAATACGCGCATCAAGGACAGTTTCATTTGTACAAAAGCCAGTTTATCAGTTTCTCCTTCCTCTGCACTTTGAATTATACTCGGCTGTGCGTGGGCCGAATAACTTGTCATTTTTGACGCGCAAACACTCATCGGTGAACTGAGGCAGAGATATCATTCTCCGTGCGGAACATTTCTTGACACACCCCTCAACCTCCTGCCATAATCCTTTAGTGAGTCTTTTCAGACAGTGTTCAATTTGTTTTTAATTAAGTGATAATGAGAGATAAAAAAAAGCAATCGGCAAGTAATGAGTGCCGAGGTGGCAGGAGGGTGTTTATATCATGTCAAACACGTGTGCTTTTACAGATGTCTTGCAGAGCCTCGTTCGTGTGACGTGATAAAGTTAAATTGATTTTTTATAGAGTGAGAGGGAGATTTTTGAAGATTTTACGTCGTGCTTACATCACTAAAGTAACGCAAATTGGTGCAAAACCTTTTTTTCCTGATTTACTTTACAGTTCTAGTGGCATATTATCAAGGACAGGCGATACATTATCGCCGCTTTTATCAGCAGGAAACTGCCGATAAAGCGGCGATAATGGCCTTGATAATATGCTCTATGAATTCCAATCGAAGCCCAAGTTAGATGTGTTCACATCTAACATGGGCTTCGATTGGAATTCATAGAGCATATTATCAAGGCCATTATCGCCGCTTTATCAGCAGTTTCCTGCTGATAAAAGCGGCGATAATCTATCGCCTGTCCTTGATAATATGCCCCCTAAACTTGTTTAGCGCTGGAAATAACCTGAAAGTTATGCAAAGCACCATAATGCTACTTGGAATTACTTAGCGCCAAGGGGGCGTACCATGAGTGGAGCATGGGTGTTCCCATGAATCACACAAGGTTTCTGACGCTTAACCCTATTTACTAAATAAAGTAGACAGGGTTACGCATCAGAAAACTGTGCCCTTTTGAAGTAGGCACAAGGAAGGAGAAATGCTTTGATTGCTCCTTCCTTTTTCAAGTTGATATGTGGTCTGCACTTTACAGCACCCATACAAAAAAGGAAAAGGGTTAAAGGCATTCTAATCATGGGGCCTCATTTACGAGGCCCTAGCTGTACTTTTGCGCCACCGGAGTGTCACTTTTTTTATTCTCCGGAGGCGCAATGTGCTGCAGCATCGTTGCATGGCCATGCAAAGCTATTTTACATGGCTTTACATGGCCTTGTAAATATGAGCCCTTTCATGCAGAACACTGCATGAAAGGGGCATTCCATGGGTGTTGCTGTGGGTTTTCCCATGCAAGACCAATAGAATCTGAGGTATTCCCAGATTTATGAGGAATCGTAAATCTGGGAATAGGTCAGTACCCTAACCCTCCCCAGGGGAGGTGAACGAGTGGCGCAATAAGGAGAAATAATTTTATTTCTCCTCAATTATTCCTCTTTCTTTGCATCATAGAATTAGGAAAGTGCCAACAAGTAATGTTTTTGTGCAGGAAGGTGTGCCTTCCTGCACAAAAACAATCCCCAGAACGCAGGCACCCTTGCAACATGACGCAAGGGTGTTTGCCTTGGCGCAGAGCTGCTCTTTGTGCACTAGCACAGGGGAGAAGTATAGGAATCCACTGTATCTGCTAGATACTGCACAGTCCTGCCCTTTTCTTTTGACTCTCTGCAGTGCAACAGGAAGGCCGCTGCGCTACCATGTGTCAAAGGTTTGTAAATGAGGTCCATAGTATTTTTTACTGGAAGGATACCCTTTCAGTAGAATACCTATGCTAGACTCATGGAGATACCGTTGCATCATGGCACAAAGGTGTCTCGGTGGTGCACAGCAGCTGATTTCAGCACCAGTACTAGGAAAAGGAGTGGAGAGTGCCATATTTCTGTAAATATGGTGCTCTCCTCCTCTCTCCTTTTCACACAGCGCAGCTAAGCTTTTGCAGCTACCGCACTGTGCTGCATGGATTAAATAGTAAATCTGCCCCTGACAGTCCAACTGTTGCCAAAGAAGACTACCTATGATTATTAAGGAAATTAATTGACTTGTAAGGTGCACACTGCGCGCCCAGGCTCTGCAATGGCAGAGGCCTGGGATAGGTTCGAAAGGCTACTTTTTTGGGTGGCGCAATCAGCTCTGCAAGCCCACCAGTAGCATTTAATTCACCAGCCCTGGATATATGAGATACCACTTTACAAAGGACTGATAAGTAAATTAAATAAGCCAAACAGGTGAGGACCAATCTTACCATATTTACTACGGAGAGCACCCACACCTTACACTGAACAGCAGTGCTAAAGTGCCCAGAGTCATAAAACCTCCAACACCATGTCAGAAAAAAGGCTAGGAGAAAGGCAAAAAGTTTAAGGACGAACCTGCAAAAAGTGCCAAGTCCAACAGCTGCAAATTATGAATATTGCGGAAATCTATCCCAGCTACCTGAGTTCATTTTTAAGTTAAATTCTCCTGAACGGGAAATGACTATGCATATCCAGAATTACAGGGTGAAATTTCACATGGCATGGTATTGGCTATTCTAGGGTTTTATTATCACAAACATTTAGCAATTGGCTTGACTGGGTGGTGAATGCCTGCACAGCCCTTGCAGGCAGAAGCATCACATGCTCCCACCTAACCTTATTTGCAGGTTCGGATGGGTGATTGGAAAACCAGTCCAGTCAGCAGTGCAGCCCTTTCCCAACATTATTTTATTGGGTGGATTTTAAGGCAGGTAAAATTAGTTCTGGTGTTTTTTGCACCTGAGAAATCCAGGTGTGGGAACACAAGACTTCTTATAACTCTGCAGAGCAGAATTAAACTACCGAATTGTACTCCACACAGTTTATAATCAAGTGTTATATTGTAGTTAATTTTGTTCTGCAGAATGGCATTTGGCGCAACGAGGGCAAATAATATTATTTTATTTTATTTTACAAATTAGGCACTGTGTGAAGATGACCCATCAGGAGTACATTGCTGTAGTCGATCTTGGAAAGGACAATGTTCTGACCAGCTTGAATTGCTTGTTCTTAGGCAGATATGGTGTGGTGAATATCAGCAATGGAAATTCATAATGGCTTTATTTCATATCCTATTTAAAAGGATACCAAGCAAAATTCAGGCCCAAAGAATCGTTTCCAGCATGTTGAGGCAGGAGCTGGTGAGACATAACATCCTAGGAGGAAAGCCAAGTAAAGAGATCCTCAGGACATACAAAGCAAGACTATGCCACCAGCTTCTCTCTTGTAGACCCTTTGAGATACATCAATTTAGTTTCATTCAACCCGGGATGATAATACAAAAGTCATGCTCATTCAATCATTTAAATGGTTATGGAAGAGTGTTGACACAAGAGAGACATGACAAGACAATTTGCAAGGGTGAGATGGGTGATTGGTAAACTGGTCTAGTCAGCACTGCAGCACTTTCCCGATGAGATTTTATTGGGTGGATTTTAAGACAGGTAAAATCAGATCAGGTGTTTCTACACCTGGGAAATCTGAGTGTGGGACTCTGCAGAACAGAATTTAGAATTTTCACAGCCTGGTGGGTAGAAAATCTAGATTTTGTTAAAGACATGGAGGCTAATTTATTTATTGAGTTTTATATAGCGCTGGCTCAACGGGGTGAATTATGCAAGTGACTGGAAGTATTTTGAGTCAAGGGGGAGGAGGTGTCTGCGTAGTGCAGGAGGTTAACTGTGCATTATTGGAGGGTGATTACAATGCAGGAGTTTTTGGTAGGGGAAAGGTGTTTAGTACTCTTTTGGATCAATGTTGTAGGTCGAGTATGGTGGGTTGTGAACTGAGCATGTATTCATACCTGTAAAGCAACATTTTTTGTATGTTAAATACACAGATGGGTAACAATCATGGTTACATTCATCCATTTGTTTATTTTAGATACCCCTGACGAAGGGATGATTTCCCGAAATGCATTGGGTTTTTAATAAAATGAGTGACATCTGGAAACCATTTCGCAATCCTGTGTGTGTGTGTGACTTATCTTTCATCAAACCAAAATAAGTAAAATGAAATGAAGAAATTGAAAAGTTAAAAAAGAAAAATGACCAGAGAAAAATAAGGATTACAAAAGAAAAACTTTGAAGTATTTAATTGATTGGACTCATTGTGTTGGCTGTGCAGCTGAAATGGCAATGTAAACTGGTTACTGAATGATTGGGAACCAGGCCTGCAACCTCCAGAGGAATGTTCTCACCACCGCAGTCTCTCAGCACTGTCAAACATGTAGGACAAGTCTTGGCAGCATGTCAAATGGAGGGAAAGCATACAGTGCTAAACCCCTCTAATCCTGGAAGAAGACATCTACCCCCCAAGCCTGAGAGTCTGGCATCCAGCTGAAAAATCTCGTCAGCTATGTGTTCAGTCTGTCAGCAAAGAGGTCTTCCCTAAAGGGCACTATTTCATTTAAATAATCAGGAATATATCCCTGTCTAACGTCCAATTTCCGGAATCTTTGAAATTCCCAGAAAAACAATCCGCCACACCATTGCTTTATCCAGGAATATGTTCAGCCACAACTTAAAGTCCTTTGCTCAAGCAATACACCCAGAAGCCCTTCACTAAATCTGCAAGCCCCATGTGGTGAGGGCCCCCATCTTGTTGACATTCCTCACTGCCGATACATAGTTCATGCGTAGCATCACACAGCACTTCCACAATTCCTGGGTAAAGCAGCACATTGCAAATGAACCTCCCAGCAATTCTAAGCAGTCGACATGCAACCCTTCTATTGATCTTTCCAGCGTCCCCCTGTTGATGAGATGCCACATCCTGCACATAAACCTACTAAACTATCTCCCGATTCTATTATTAACTCTGGCTCCTCCCTAAAAATTATCTGCCATTCCATGCTTCTGCATTCTTGTACCACCACAGCAGTTCTTTCCTTGACTTCTGGTCCAAAGACAACATTTGGGATTAAAATCATGTTGCTCTCAACCTCCTTGCTCTGCGCCTTTGGAGGGCCTAGTAATACAAGGGACCCAGGAACATTTCTTGGATCATCGAGGATAAGAGCCCCAGGATCCTTGCTAAAAACCTGTTCCCTAATATTTTCCTCAACTCCTTGTGAAGCTTCTTTAACTTCTCCCCTGGTAACTTTAGTCCTGCCTTGATTGTATCTCTGACGAAGCCCAGAAACTGTGTTTTCCTGTTTATGGCAAAACTCAGGTGTTCTAGTAAGCATATAGTGTGATCTGTATGATGGGAGACCACAGTCCTGGACTGAGCCATTAAAAGAATATCATCCATGTATATTATTATCCTTACTCCCCTTGCCCGAAGCCAGGCTGCTACCAGATGAAGGACCTTGGTGAAACAGCAAAGAGGCGAAGAGAGGCCACAAGGGAGACTGCAAAACTGCCAAAGTTTGCCTTTCCAAATAAATTGGAGGAATTTATGATGCGCGGCCAAATTGTAACAGTCAAATATGCATCCCTTACAAGATGAATTCCTTCTATGTTGAAATGATGGTAAGCCACCCATTCATTTAGATATTTCGGATATATCACAGGCCTCAAACCTTTGTCTTTCTTCTCCACTAGGAAGATATTGCTGACAAAACCTGACCCTGTTCCTTCTCAAATTGCCCCTTTGGCCACAAATCTTGTACCACCTGTGACACTAGGCTCATGTCTTCCTGCGAGAACATCAATTCTAGGGGTACCTTCACTTGGACTGGAGTATACAAATTTTAGCTTGTATCTTTTGACCATGTCCAGAACCCAAGGAATCTAGGTCAATAGATTTAAATTCCCCCAAAACTGCGTCAGCCTGTCTCCCACCTTTATAGGATTTCCTGAAAGGTCTTTCAAAACCCTTACCTGTGGAGAATCCTCTCTGCTTCTGATCACCTCTGAAGGATCTCCCATGGAATCTCTGCCTTTGGGGATACAAAGTTTGGTGGGTGCCGAAACTTGACTGTCAGAACCTTGCTCTACAGCCCAAGAAGGGTCTTGCTGAAGCTTGACCACGGCAGAAGAACTGACCTCTTGTTCTTCTGACCTCGCCAAAAACCTTCTTCTGGAACACTCTCTTGATGATTTCCAGATGGAGCTAAACACACCTATGTACTTTGCCATGTCCCTTATTAAATAGTCCTTGAAGAGCAGCCATTAGGATACTGGCCCCCTTCCTTGTTGGCCAGCTCAACTAGTTAAGGGTCTATTTTTAGTAAAATGCCATTCCATCTCTCATTTGATATCTCAGTATTTGCTTTACCTAGAAGACAGATGGCCTTTTGGACCCATTGGCGCAACTCTTTGGGGTTAATCGTTGTGTCGCCAAGATTGGCTTTCTGGGCCAGCTAAAACATTTTAGTTAGGAGTCCAGTGATGTCAAGCAGATGATCCTGACAAGATTTCAAGGCCTTGTTGAGTCTTTTTCCAGGGTCCTTGCCACCATTAGCGATGAATGCCACCACCTTAGAATTTAGATCCCGGTGATTACGCCAGATCCTTATCTCAATTTTATCAGGTCTTACCATTTATAAGGATCTTCGGTCGTCTGGATCTTTTTATCTGCTGAGAAGTGTAAAGGAGAGAAAACCAATACAATCGTCTTCATCAATAAGACTCATCAATTTGGACTCGGAAAGGTCACTGTCTCCGACTTACAATTCAAGTGTTTTATTGTAAGGCCAAAAATAACTGAACATACAAGTACCTCATAATGAGGTTGAAAAAATACATAGGCACCAACACAAAGTTCATTCTACGGATTAACCTAATTTGGTGCAAAGTAAAAAGGATAAGCAATTCCAAAAAGATTAAACAAGCGACAATTGATCCAATATCCAAATTAGTCTTCATCAGATTACAGAACAAACAAATTAATTAGTTAATTATGTCCCTACTCTAACACTAAGGTGACATCCCTAAGGTGACATCCCTACATAACATCCTTCAGGCAAAGTTGAGAAAAGGTGTCAGCTTGTGAAGACTTCCTAAGAAGTGCATTCACATTGAAAATGAGTCAAACTATCTAAATTTTCATTCCTAAAGTCGATCCATTCTCTTACCCTCCTAATGGCTCTCTGCTCCCATCAGCCCTCTCTGTCTCACCTGCCCCTCCTCCCTCGGGGCACTGTCCCTAATACAAAATGCAAAATTCCCAAAACACGCCTGACACACCTTCTCTGGATACACATCTTTGGCAGGTGATTTCCCACAACTTGTGCTTCGTCCAAGAACGGGTGAGTTGTCCTTGGGTTCCAGGCTTCTCCAGCAAGCTTTCCCAATTATCGGATTCCACTGCTACTTTGCAACAGGTCTCCTCCATACCTAAATCCTAAAACAAAGAGCATCAGTCTAGCTAACAAGAACAATTTCCTTGCACCTGCAATGGAAAGCATGTGAACAAATCAACGTTGCAGGTACAAATCTGCTGACTACATTCTATTGAGAGCCTTCCCAAGGAAAAATACATTTCAGGCCTTTTAGACTCTGCTAACATAAGAAACCACGAGCAGGCCTTCCATGGCAAAACGCAAATATTCATTTAATTCAGGCCTTTACATATCCAAACCTACACAAAATTAAGAACATTGCATTTCTAAGCATTACATTTCTTTAGCTTAACCACATTTTGTCATTCCTACACGTGCAGACTTTTATAGTGCACGTTTATCTAATACATTACACTACACACAAACTAATTCATGAAGCACTAACAATAGACAATCACATTTTAGATGTCGATTACACTTTCAGCTAACACAAACTAATTTCTGCTCCGCACATACATTGTTCGATATTACATTTACATTCTCTAATAATTAAATGCTTAGTTCAACCCAGATTACATATGGATGCGGACTAACAGTGATTATGATGCACCCCTACAAATTTCAGGATACCATGACGTTCTCTCATGGGGTTGTTGGACTTGGCCTTTTTGGGCTAAAGTTCCCTAAACTTTTTGCTTTCCCCTAGACCTTTTTTCTGACATGGTGACGCCAACTTAGATGCTTTGGGCACTTTGCCACTGCTGATCAGTGTCAAAGTGTAAATGTTCCCTGTATACAGTGGAATGGTAATTGGAGTCCATGATTGGTATGTTTGCCTTAGTAGTAACGTCTCTAGTAAAGTGCACTATGTGTGCCAGGGCTGGTAAAGCAAATGCTACTAGTGGGCCTTCAGCACTAATTGTGCCACCCACACAAGTAGCCTTAAAGAGAGAACTTAGGCCTGCCACCGGAGTGCCTGAGTGCAATTTGTTAAACAGCCCTGTTGTCCTGACAAGTGCACCCACTTGCCAGGCATTACCCTTCCCTTCCTATGCACAACAGACACCCCTATGGTAGGTCCAAAGTACCCCCTGGGCAGGGTACAGTGTATGTGAAAGGTAGGACATGTACTGAGGTGTGCACCATGTCCTGGCAGTGAAATACTCTCCATTTCATTTTTCACTGTGGAAAGGCCATCCTGCCCATAGGACAGAATGGGGAGGCTGTGTAATATGTTTCCAACCTATCTTCCCAAAGGCTTAAGATGGAAAGGTGAAGTTTAGGGTGCCTGAACTCACAATTCAATAACAAATCTTTTTGTAAAAATGTTTTTGCATTGTGTGTTTAGAAAGTGGCTGTGTTTATGTACTTTAACATTTCTGTGTGTCTCTGCCTGGTTGTGGATTGACTGTCTGGAGCTGAAAGTGATAGGATCTGGGGAATGTTTTGACCCAGGGGAGGAGGTGAGACAGCAGCAGGCTGACCTGCATCTGGAGCGTAGGGGGGAGGAGTAGCCCCTGGAGGTGAAGAGGCCTGGGTTGCTGCCATAAAAGAATGGCTCCATCTCCTGCTGAGTGATTAAGGATCCAGTCCCCCACTATCAAAGGAAGAAGGTGTCACTGGCAGAGAGACACCCAGAACTGGTTTGGACAGGGGTCAGTGCCCCCTGAACACAAAGACTTCAAAGACTTTGAGGGGTATAACTATGAGAGCTGAAACCCCTGGACTTTGGAATGGAGAGATGGAGTGATCAAGGCTGTAAAGGATTGAACCACTTTGTGGTCAAGAGGAACCTCTGCCAAGGAACAAACAGCTGAAGAGACTGAAGGAAAGGACTGACCCTTGCTGTGTGTTCTGGGGGTGGCCTGCAGTTTGCTGCTTTAACCAAGGAGAGGCTAAAGGGACTTTGCTGTGTGCTGTATCCCGCTGCTTGAAAGGACTTTGCTGTGTGCTGTGTCCTGAAATAACTTATCCCCAAGGGCCCGAGGAGAGCTGGCTCCCTGTTGTGGAAACTCAGGAACACAAACCTTTTCAGCTGTTTTGCAGCGATGCTGTGTGTGTGTGCTTTTTGCAACCTGAGACCATTGTAAGAATTGCCCTGTTATCGTGCACACCCAGAGTCCAAGTGAGTCTCAGCGACGCTGTGTGTGTGTGCTTCTTGCAGCCTGAGACCTTGGTGAGGATTGCCTTGTGATCTTGTGCACCCAGAACTCAAGTGAGTCTCAGTGACGCTGTGTGCTTGTGCTTCTTGCAGCCTGAGACCTTCGTGAGGTTTACCCCGTGATCGTGCACACACGAAGCTCGTGAGTCTCAGCAACGCTGTGTGCATGTGCCCTGTTGCAGCCTGAGATCTTCGTTATCGCCAGCGGCTTGGACAGGCAAATCCAGAGAAGCTGTGCCGCTGGCCGAGCCCACCATTTCCAGAGCGGGACCTCAAACCAACCCCGTCGGGGGAGGGCCCGAGTCCCACTGCCCGGAATCCACAAAGCTGCATCGGAGGCCCAAGTCGCGAGAAGAGGAGAGGAGAGCAAGGTCGCACCCGCCAGGTAACGTGGGTCGCTGCCTGGGGCGAGGTGCGGGCTCAGAGAGAGATGCTCTCGGCCTTTCCCATTCTTGCAGCGTGAGCCTCTTCTTCAGGCTCGTATCGTGGTCCATATTTGTCAAGGAGTGGCAGTACCGGGGCCGCAGTATGGAGCTGCACTTTGGTTTACACCATACGCGTGTTGGGTGCATCTGTTGGCGGAAACTGACCGCGAATCAGTGCGAGTGGCGGAGAGACCTCATAAAGCAGCCGTGATCGGTGCTGAAGTGTATTACACATTGCATTATTTCTGCATTACGAACTGCCTGATAGTTGCATTATTTATGCATTATTTATGCATTATGAACTGCCTGATTGTTGCATTACGCATTGCACTATTTTTGCAAAGTGCCTGATCCTTGCATTACGAATTGCATAGCATTGCATTAGGACTGCAGTGGATCATCTAGAATTGCTCATTAATATCATCAGAACCTACAAGGGCTGGCTGGCCTAATAATCGGCCAGGAGGAATAATACAAATATGCATATGTTGAATTTATATCATGTGATCTCATCGTATATCTTTTTAAATAAATATATACTTGTTTTTATGAAACTCATGTGGAGTCCATTTGTGTTGTCATCATTGGGTTACTGAGAGCGTGGTTGAAAATACTTTACACACTTGCTTTTAAGATAAGCCTGGCTGCTCGTACCAAGCTACCGAGGGGGTGAGCAGGAGCTATCTGAGAAGGTGTCCTTCCTTTCCCTGACGTGGAAGCAAGGGTCCCTATTTGGCCTAAGGTACCTACCTCAGCCAACTAGCGACCCATAGTTCTAACAGGGGTCATTGTGACCTTGTCAGGAAGGGAGGGCTATGGGCATTCTGACCGAAACTTAAACCTGACCTTGTTTTGGATCTCTTTCCTCAGCCATTACGAGAGCTACTCAGCAAGGTGTTGAGATGGCATCCACTCCGGGGGCAGGGGAGTTTGATAAGGAGAGGGTCAAACATATCATCTCCAAAAAGGTCAATAATGCCCATTTTGGAGCCTGAGAAAGCAAAAGACACACAATAGATGAACGGAATGCAGAACAAATCAAAACATTCAAGCCCAGTCAGGACACCAGGGTTAAATCTATTATTCTTTGGCTCACCATGCCACCCCAGTTTAGACCTCGCCATATGCAAATCAGTCTTGACCTTGTGCCTCATGGGAACAGTTGAGCCCAAACTGCCCCGAAACCGGTCCTAGGATGCTTGTTTCCAGTCCAAGGAGGACCTGGCCTGGCAGTTCAGGCTGGACCTTTCCCATTGGGTGCAGGGTCGAGACTGATTTGCATATGGCTGGGTTCAAACTAGAATGGTATGGGGAGCACAAAAACAATGGATTTAGACAAAGATAAACTGTACTGGGGGAATGTATGACATTGTTCTGCACTTTGTTCATCAATTGTTCTTTTTGCATTTTGGACCCTGAGGCCTTCCATGCTTCATCAGACATTCCCATCCTTCTGACCTCCATCTCATGGATATCTGTATTGAACTCAGAGGAGCAGGAAAGTTTGATTTCCGGCTCAAGGGCCTCAAACCTGGGAATTACCGGTCCTGTTTCTTGCCCATCTAAAGGGCCCAAGGCACCACTCTTGTCACTGCTTATAATGCGTGGTAAGATCGCCTTTGTGGTTTTTTAGTTTTTGCCCTCTTTGGCATGCTTCTTTCTACAGCAATCTTCCTCAGGGCCTTAATTGCCCTATCCATAAATGCAGGCTGCTGTGCACCTTCATCAGGCCATCCCTTCTTGTAGAAGGTTCCACATTTTTCATTCATGGTCTCATCCAGGGACCCTATTAACTTCTCCAAGGCCTTGTTCATTGACTCCTCCAAATTATCTTCCATACTAATCTCTATGGATTCCACAGACATGACTGCATTGGGCAGGCAACCAGGGGAAATCCAATTATTAGTTGGTAACAACCAAATAATTTGTCCCTTTGAAAAGTGAAAGAAAATTTGGCAACCTGAGAGATTAGCTATGCAGAACAGTTAGCATAAACTACAACTGCCTACAACTGCCAGAATTCACTGATTGCGGAGACCAACAGGTTAAAATGGCTGCTGTATTATTATGACCATGACTTCCCAACTGCCTAAAATAGTGGCCGGCACGCATGTAGCGGCTATGACCACCTCCCAAGGCTTTTTCTTTAAGGGCCATTGCCCCATGTTCTTCCCTCTCACTAATTTTACTACTTTTTTGTTTAATTCCTTGAGCAGGGCAGTCACATCATGCTGCACTGTCGAAGAAGGTGACTTGCTATGGTCTGGCAGGTGACAGTGGGTGGCAGCGGGAGAGAGGCTGCGTTGGTTGAGCATGGAAGCTATTTTTGAGCCTCCCCTTGCTTTGGCAATGAGGACGCAGAACTGCCAGTAAGCAAGCTCGCGAATGCGGCTGCTGAGATGCGTCTGCTACTATGTCAACAATATCGCAGAGCCGGCTTTCAGAGAAAGCCGGTACTCCCAGTAAATATTTTTCAGACTGAAAAAGGTAAAAGGGGAAATTTGTTGCAGAGGGCACCAAGCCACAGAAGTAGAGCCCCCATCCTGCACCTTAAATGGGAAAACGCATCAATAATACCCCTCTAGGCACAGTAAGAAATAGAAAGAGAAATATCCTCCCCAAATTATATAAGCAAAGAATACTATAAAAGTAGGAGTACTTTCAATAGAGGAGGATAAACAGTACACAAGTACATTGAGGGACTAGAAAATAGTATAAGGAACCACATGGTACTTATCTTGTTAGCAGCAGCAACAAAGAAGGAAGAAGGCTATATGTGGGGGGACATTATACCTTGTTTGAATGTTCTTGAAGTTCTATATTTTTCAAATGTTGCTGCTGTGAGCTGGCAATAAAGAAGGTTTGCGTAATGTTAGACTCCGTGTCATGAAACCAAATGGGGGTAACTGTTCCAAACGTGGGGGTGCTAAAGTCACCCACTCACCAGAAGTAGGGGAAACAAATGGTGAAAGGAGGTCTCTAGGTTTAGAACCCACTTGAGACCAGTTTCTATTCTCCAATAATTTGCTATATTACATTGCAGTAGCAAGTCATCCCACTACCCAATGTGTGGTCATTGTTCTATGCAGGCATTCTTTAATCGATTGCCGGGCCAGTCTGCTGGTCCTTACCCTCTCTTGATAGGACATTATATTATGCCACTCTTCAATGTCAAGATGTCCTACTCTTCAAAGTATAGATAGTTAGCTCTCCAATGGAAATCTATCTTGTTCTTCATTGACTAGCTATAATACTTGGCAATGACGGGCCATTGTTTTCTCAAAAATCTGCAATGTTGCTCTCCTTTATGGCCATCCTACTATAATAACTACATATCTTAGCCCCAGTCTTTGCACAAAATCGCAGATGGTGTTTTGTGTAACAGAGAACAAAGTGCAATCTTCCTCTATAAATAGATCCTTGGAATCAGGATGAGTGGGAGTGTCATCTAAATACCAGAATCCATATAGAAAATTAAATTACTTCTATTTGATGAAGTAATTAAATGATGAAGTGGACTCCAGGGACTGAAAACGATTTCCTTTTTCAAGGAGGAAAGATCTCGAATTTACTCTCAAGGTGCCCAACTGAACTTGAATCTGACATCTTGGAATACAATGCAAACCGTCAGAATGCAAACTCACAAGGAATGATGGGCAGAGGCTGGGCCATCAAAAGAGATGCATTTAAAAACAACATATGACATGAGGGATCACAATCGTAATATGATAGCATTGATAGAGCAATGCTCTATAAAGTAAATGCCAAAACCACCAGGACACAGTGGAAATCTTAAGTAGCACACCAAGTGCAAATGGAGCATTCCTGCCAGGATGTTCTCCATGATACATGTAATTCCAACAAAAAAGTAATCTCCAAGTTTGGAGAAAGACAACATGATGCAGGGGTTAGTGGTTCCAGTTCCAAATCGCACCATTCCAGTAGACATTCATGTGTCGGATCAAGTTTTATGCTATGGGGAGCCATGCCTAATAATCAGGAGCAGCTACAACCTACAGGGAGATCCCAGAAAACGGAGCAGGACGTTCAAGCAGAGGAGGTTACAGTGAAGGAAGGGGACCTAGAAATAGACTGCAGTCACTGAACAGGAGAAAAAATAAAAAAATAAAATAAATCACTGAGGTCGGTCTCAACTGAGTTGAGTAACGAGAGACCAGTGGACCGTAGGAAGGTTGATCCACAGGATTCAGTGCGAGGGAGGATGTTCAGTGCATGAGATCCGACACCAGGATTCTTCAACAGAAAGTATGCCTAAATTGAGTGTAGCAGTGGAGGATGCATGAGGATGCCAGGAAACTGGCCAAGAAGGACCTCTTTACTTCACAGGAGAGATGCAGAGGGAAAGTTGATGGAAGGTCACCTGTGCAGCAACAGAAACCACTGCTCTATATCCATTCATACACACATTTGTTTATATGTTTTAATAATGTATATTTGCATTGTACACATCTTTAGGAGATCAGTGGTGTTCATTATCCAGGAAAATCAAGGCAGGGAGAAATTACAATATGCATCAAGAGGACCAAGAGTAGAACTACTTCAAAGAACCTGCCAAGAGAAGAAAAAGTACTAAGTACATTGTGTTATGTTTTTTTTCTTCATATGCTTATGAACAAGAAGAGCTTAAAAATGACACATGAGAAGAAGGCATCTGGGGCGTGGCTTGGATGCCGGAGGGACTGGTAGCGTGAGCCCGGAGCTCCGCGCCTGATCCCCGCTAAAATCCTGAAAATAAGAGCGATATCCCGCGTGGATGGAATCATCCACGCGCTGACATACATCGGAATGGTGGAGCCATAGGAAACGCTTCTTCAGCGGCGCACTGGCTCGGATGAGGAGACGACTGGACTTGCGGACGGAGCGGCCCAAAATGGCGGAGGAAGCTGCGGCTGGAGATCGGAGCTACTGAAGTTCAGCACTGCACGGTACATTCAAAGAGACATTGTCAGGGAGTGATGCTAAGGCAATCGCGGTGACCCTGGCTATAGCTGTGCTGAAGGCCGTTGCTTGATACCCCGGTGGTGGGGTCCGCTTCAGCTGCCGACTGGCCGACATGGAGCTCCGCAAAATGGCGGCCACTGTACGTACCGGCCACTGAGGAGGCTGCCAGAGACCGTGGAAGGGAAGAGAGGCTGCGAATCATTGTCGTGACGGCTTGTCCTCGCTGCCGCTTGGCCGCGCGGGGGGGGGGGGCGGCTTGTCTGCCCAGCACGGTGTGCGCACCCTCGGGCTCAGGGGACGGAGCGCTGTGCGGTTAAGAGCGGCCTGAATAGGGAGCGGACTATCGGCGACAGCAGAGCGGAGAGCGCTGGCTGACTTCGGGTTCCGTGAAGGGTCAGCTGCACTGGAGGGATCTCCTGTTCTGCAGAGCAGTACGGGCTGAGCCTGCTGCGGAGGGTGGTAGCGGAGCCCATCGGCTGCATTGCTGTGGTGAGTTGGAAGAGCGACGGCACAGTGCCCTGAGACTGCAGAGGTGCGGGGACCGGGTCGGGCTGCAGGAGGCTCCCGGGACTCCGTGGACTCCGAGGACAAGTGAGCTAACCGGCCCGGAGACGGCAAGAGCCCCGTGAACGCGCATGGACCGTGGCTGATCTGTGGCCCTTGTCCTGAGTTATGCTGCCGGTGTTCATTATATGCTGGATGAGGCGGTGGTGCCGGACACTCCCCGCGGGTGCTTGGCACTACGCGAGCTGCGCTGACAGGATCATCGCTCTGGACGCACCCCGGAGTGGAGGGTAAAGCACCGCGACGGCCTGGTATCGATTGGCATTGGAGGCCTGTGAGAGAGAGCGGCGGCGCGTCCTGGTGAGATTGGGCCCCGCGACCGGCGGCACAACTATTGCTGGGACACGCCCCTGGCCGGAGGAGGCGAATGAGGGGAGCAGAGGTGAGGAGTGAGAGGAACTGGGAGATCCTCCATGCCATTACACGGCTGCTGTCTGGTGGATTTCTGAGGTGCTAGATGACGAGCCAGGGATGACTATGTCCTTCTGGGGAGCGCCACACGTCCCTGGCCCCTGAGAGATGCGAGGTCTAAGAGTTGAGGACGGAGGCGATTGTGTGCCGGGGGGCTACTGAGGCATCTATACTGACTAGACTCTACGCGATGGTGTATTGGAAGCGCTGTAGCTGCTCTGGGGCTCAGGCTTGAGCAGACACCGGTTCTGGGAGGGCCCCTGTTGTGCACTCCCCCTCTGTGTGGGGCTGCGTGTGCCCCCCTGGAGCTGCAGTGTGGCACGACCGGCTGGCGCGGTGGCAGGATGGGGACGCCCAAGGGGAAGCTGGAGGGAGCCGCCAGCTCCAAAACACCGGAGGGTACTGTGCCGGGACCTGCAGATTTGCAGCAACTCCAAGATCGCATTCCGGAGGCCATTGCGGCAACGAAAGAAGCTTTGCAGCAAGATATTGCACAGGTGGCAACAGGGTTGGGAATCCTCCGCGCGGACCACGCCAAACTCAAAGACAGAGTCAAAAGCACGGAGGATGCCTTGCAGGAACTGGGCCCGGCTCATAAGTCGGTGGAGGTGAAGCTAGCGGACGCACTTGACCGGATACAGGCGCTGAAACGACGAGCAGAGGACGCCGAAAATCGCAGCAGACGCAACAACGTTCGTTTGGTGGGTCTGCCGGAAAAAAAGGAAGGTGGAGACATGGTTGGATACTTAGACAATTGGTTCCTATCGGAAGTGGCGCTGGAGGGTCTCTCACCTTTCTTCACACTTGAGCGGGTGCACCGAGTCCCGGCTAGGCCTCCCATACCGGGCCAACCGCCCCGACCGGTGGTGATTAAGTTGTTGCACTATAAGGACAGAGACTTGCTGCTTCAGAGGGCCAGGGACGCGGGTCCATTTCAAGTGGACAATAGCAATGTGGCGCTGTTCCCTGACTATACTTTTGAGACCCAGAGACTGCGTGCTTCCTTCTTATCCATTAAACGTGAACTGAGAGCCGAGGGCATACAAAACTCTCTACTCTTCCCGGCCAAGCTCAGAGTGGTAGTAGATGGCAAGATGCTCTTTTTCCCCAGTTCGGCGGATGCCTGGGCATGGTGGGAAACTTACAAGGCAGGAACGGATGGAGCAAAATTCAGGGAGGAAGAGGAGCGACGCCGGCTCCCGGTGCGCAAATCGCAGAGGCTCCGCAGGTTCCGACAAGGATCCAGAAAACCCACGGGATCTCAGATGGAAGAGGAGAGGAGGGCGGCGCTGCAGGCAGTGGTGGACCTGGCAGGGACCGATGCAACCCAGTCACGCCGGGGTACTGACTCGGAAGACCACTCCACGGGCTCGGAAACGGACCAGTCAGAAGTTAATGGCGCTAAGGGCCCGATAGTGACGCCACAGACATCGGCGGGAATTGTGGAAACCTGACACGGAAGCTGACTGAGGTGGACGCTTGTGGTAACTGGGGGGGCCTGTGCCTAACGATGCAGAAACATATAGCAAAACGGATTGGATTTCCGCATGTGTTTATGAGGAGATTGCGGGGTGGGGGGATGGGACTGTGATAGCCACCTTCAGGATCCAATTCCCCCCCTATCGGCCCATAAGGCTGCCGCAGTGTTGACTGTGGAATAGGTGGAAATTTGGGTTGTTTTTCTGAGTTTGGATGGGAGCTGATACTGCGAAATTGGGTCCTGTTCTGGGGGGGGAGGGAGTTGAGGGTAGTTCGGGATGCTCTCCAATGGAGTTCATTTGGTTCTGTTCAGGGCGTGGAATGTATGGAGGGGGGAAAGTCAACCTGAAGTTCTGTTGGGAGGGTACCACCACTTACGCTGGGGCACGGAACTGTACTACACTGTTTTGGTTACTGTGGGACTATGGCTAATTCTGGTACATTGAGATGTATAACTTGGAATGTGAGGGGGCTGCATACTATGGCGAGATTCACGCTAACCTGGTTCGTAGGGGGGTCCATATTGCGTTCCTGCAGGAAACACATCTGACGAAACAAGAGGGTATTGCGCTGCAGCACCGGTGGAGAGGGCAATTGTTTAACACCACGTACTGTGCATTTGCAAGGGGTGCGTTGATCTGGATCAGAGCGGGCACTCCCTTCCAGGTGGTCAGGCACATCATAGACCCTGAGGGCAGATATGTGGCTGTCGAGGGCAAACTTAAGGGCCGGGATATAGTTCTATGTAGCGTGTACGCACCCAACATTTACCAGCTGTCTTACTTGACGAGACTTTCTGGAGCACTTGCGAACTACTTAGCGGGCCCTATCATGATGGGATGGGACTTTAATTCGGTGATGGACGTTGCATTAGATAGATCCCACCCACCGCTGGGAGACTCCCCGGTGCACCAACTTGTAAAGGGCAGGCTTGACTGGCAGGAGAGGTGGGGATTGGCGGACGCTTGACGCGCGCAACACCCAACTGCAAGAGACTACTCGTATTACTCTAGCTTGCACGACCTCCATGTCCGACTCGATGCGATATTGTGCTCCCCATTTGTGCCGTCTGCTGTGGCGCGCACCGAGTACCTCACCCGCCACTATCTGACCATAACCCCATGCTGCTGATGCTGGACTGGATGACTGAGGTCTCGCGAGTCCCTACATGGCAACTGCGACCTGACACATTAGATGACCCACTGTTTCGAGCGGCGCTTGAAGAGGGGATCACTCATTATTTTGCCGAAAATTATGGTACCACTGCATCCAGGGGGATGGAATGGAATGCCTTCAAGGTTGTTGTTCGGGGACAGTGTATAGGGAAATACGCAGGAGTGCGCAAGATCCTATTAGATGACCTTGACAAGGCGGAGAGAAATCTGCGAGACGCAGAAGTGGCACGACCAGGTCACCCTGAGCTCCAGGGTGTTGTTAGTGCGGCTAGGGAAGCAGTGGCAGGTGAGGTGGAGCGCCTCTGTAGCTTCGACCACAAGGCCTACCTGCTAAGAGCGCACGCTGAGGGGGACAAAGCTGGGACACTGCTAGCATGGTTGGCTAACCCAGACAAGCACAGCCCCCGATCCTAGCCCTGGAAGGGGAGGGAGGACGCACACTCTGCACCCAGAAGGAGATACTGAACAGCTTCCAAACATACTATGAGACTCTTTATAGGAGCGCATTAGAGGGACGGGAGTGCGATATTGACACCTTCCTCGAGGGACTCTAGTTGCCAGAATTGGACCGAGAGCAAGCGGACACCCTGGGCAGGGATATTGACTTGGGGGAGATCAGGAGTGCTGTGAAGAGAATGGCTCGTAACAAAACTCCGGGATTAGATGGCTTGCCCATAGAATTTTACAGTGAATACTTGGAACTGCTCGCTCTGCGACTCCAAACGGTGTATAACGAGGCCAAGGTCAATGGCCGATTGCCCCAGTCCATGTGCGAAGCACTAGTGATTCCCTTGCTGAAACCGGGGAGGGAGAGCCGCAGCCCAGCTTCCTATCGGCCACTATCTATGCTGACCACAGACTGCAAAATCCGAAGTACCATACTAGCGGCCAGACTGTTGCAGTACATGCCTGGATTGGTCCACAAAGACCAGTCCGGATTTATTCCCACGCGCAATACTACAATAAATATTCGGAGACCTATACGCCTGCTGGACGATCCGCTGCCGGGAGCACAGACGCCCTTGGTATTATCAATAGATATAGAGAAGGCGTTTGATAGTTTGGAGTGGGAGTACCTGTACAAGGTCATGCAACGCGTTGGCCTTGGCGACGGTTACATCCACTGGACAAGAGTGCTGTACACATCAGCGGTGGCGAGGGTTCGGGTGGGTTCCCTCATATCGCACCAATATCCGGTGGGCCGCGATACCCGACAGGGTTGCTCCCTGTCCCCCCTACTGTTCGCCCTGGCAATAGAACCCTTTGCGGCTGAGGCCAGGACGGGAAAACATTATAAGGGTATAGTCAGCAGGGGGAGCCCACAGTTTATCTCGCTGTACGCAGATGACCTCCTGATATTCCTTGAGAATGCGGGAGAGGCTCTGGAGGGCGCGGAGAGACTTCTCTCGCTCTTTGGCAGGCTCTCTGGTCTGAAAGTTAATTGGTCCAAGACCTGCCTATTCCCTCTGCGACAGGGAGAGATACGACCCGCCCACCGCCCACTGCTCAATTGGGAGCCCACCTGTTTAAAATATCTTGGGGTGTACGTGTACCTCACGGCAGCGGATATGTTGGAGGGCAATGTGGGCCGATGCATGCGAGCGCTGAAAGGAAGCATGTCTTTTTGGGCCACCCTCCCGCTGTCGGTAACTGGTCGCATCTCTTTATTAAAAATGATTGCTTTGCCGCGCCTTCTCTATAACTATCCTACGCTTCCTGTGTGGATACCCGGATCCGTCTTCCGACAACTAAAGTCGCAACTGACATCGTTTCTCTGGGGCACGGGCAGGCGCAGGATAGCATTAGCTACGCTTACTCGCCCGAAGGACGAGGGTGGCCTAGCGGTCCCGGACTTCGAGCTTTATTATCTAGCCGCACAATTGCAGATCTTCACGCAGGAGGTGGCGAGAGTGTTCTGAGGCCCGGAACACGAGAGGGATGGAGGCACCCCGCGTCATGTCTTGGCTTATATCACCTTGCAGCAGAGGCTCGCCCTCAGAGATTTGTCTCTGGAGGAGCAGACGTTCAGGCTCTGCTAGAACCGCTCGCAGTGTCGGGCAGGCGTGCGTCATCCGTACGCACCTGAGAATGGGAATGGTGACGGCGCTCCCCCACGGTGGGGACTGGTCGCACTTACAGGTCTGGGAGGACGCTGCAAATGATTGGCGACCAGTACGAGGATGGAGTGCTAATACCGTACCAAACTTTACAAGACTGCTTCGACCTGCCGAGGGGGGGCTACTTGCTGCACGCCGCGGTGACCAGGGCCATGCAGGCGCACTGGAAGGAAGGGTTTTTGGAACCCACAACATCCATGGCCTGCCAATATACCATGATTGCAGCCGGCACTTATAAGGCGGTAACATGCCTCTACTCTAGGATGCTGCGGGAGACTTTGCAGCCCTTGACGGCATTGAAAGCTAAATGGGAATTGGACCTCGATACAGAGATCCCCGACACGACTTGGGCGCAAATAGTGCGGCGAGCACGGAAGAGCACGAGAAACGCACGCTTCCAGTTAATACACTTTTATGTCCTCCATAGAGCCTATCTAACACCTGGTAAAATTGGGAAATATTTTGGAGTGGCTGACATGGCATGCCCCAGATGCACTGCGGCGGGAGCGGAACTAGGCCACATGCTGTGGGGCTGCCCTCACCTGCGAGATTACTGGCAGGAGATTGGCGAGACACTCAACGAAGTAACAGACAGAGGGTTACAATATGATAAGGCTGTTAGTGTATTGCACTGGTTCCCTCACACGCCCAAAAATAAGATCACAAGTAAATTTATTGATCTGGGCCTTCTCTTGGCCAAAAGAGAAATAACGAGGGTTTGGAAATCAAGAACGGGCCCCACATACAGGCGGTGGGTCCATGAGTTCCTGAAATGGGCATCTAGTGAAAGTACACTCCGATATCAACTGGCTCGCCGTAAATCAGACGACAAAGCACTGGATGCAGCAGCTGCGTGGGAAGCGTTAGTACAGGCCTTGCGAGACAGCACGTCGCTAGGTGAAGAGAGTACTCCTAACTTAGACGCTGAAACTCCCAAAAACACACAGGGTACATCTCTTATTTAGATACTTATTCACTCCTGACTGCATTCACAGATTCAGACTAACCGAGAGCTCAGGCGTAGGTGGAGGGACTTGCGGGGGGTGGGAGAGGAGAGGGGTTGTTAAGTAGATATGGGGGGGGCTCGTGGGGGGAGAAACATAAAAGCGGACAAGTGAATTCCTTGCGAGACGGCTGCAACTGTTAATGCGTTAATGGGATTGGTGTTTTATTGCTTGATGCCGCCCGACCTCCGGTTTGTGGTCTTAAAGGCCGTGTACGAAGGCAAACGAACGATGATGAGCGCTGACGTCAGGGGAGCAGTGCCTACACAAATGTACCCTCTATATCATAAGTCTGCAATAAAAAACTGTTTAAAAAAAATGCGAAGAAGGCATCTATTGCTTTAGCGAGAAAACCCATGGAAAATGGAAATGCAGGAAGAGGCTCTTTTTGTTTATCTATATACATATAAAAACAAATGTATGTCTTTCTGTCTGTCTGTCTGTCTGTTTGTTCTTTATGCATTACAACACCATTCATCCGATCGCCATGAAACTTTGCGAAGTTGTTGAGTACACTCCCGTGAAGGTTTCTGGCATAACATTTTTTTAAATATCGCCACCCCAGGGCCCTCATAATCTTTCGAATACTGAATTTTTCAATGTATTTATTTTCAGGGAATTTGCAAGCATCGTCAACAGTTATGCCCCCCAAATGGAAATCGATTGGTCGATCTACATCTGAAGCACAAAAGAAAAAGGCATTACGAGATTCAGAAACAGAGGAGCAACAGGAAGCAAGATTAGAAGCTGTTCAAATACAAACTGCTCAAGCCAGTTCTTCTCTAACGAACGAGCAACGAGAATCAAGATTGTAAACCGATTGAGTACGCACTGCTCAAGCCCGTTCTTCTCAAACAAACGAGCAACGAGAATCAAGGTTGGAAACCGATCGATTACGCACTGCTCAAGCCAGCTCAAATGAAAAAGGAGAGCAACGAGAATCATCCGATCGCCATGAAACTTTGGGAAGTTATTGAGTACACTCCCGCGAAGGTTTCTAACATAATTGTTTTTTAAATATCGGCCCACAGGGCCCTCATAATCTTTCAAATACTGATGTACGCACCAGACGGAAAAACAAAAAATCGTGTATCCACAAGCACTCGAATAAATAAATAGAATTGAAACACCATTCATCCGATCCTCATGAAACTTTGGGAAGTTGTTGAGTACACTCTCGCGAATGTTTCTGGCATATAAATTTTATAAATATCGGCCCCCCAGGGCCCTCATAATCTTTCAAATACTGATGTAGGCACCAGACAGAAAAATAAAAAATCGTGCATCCACAAGCACTCAAATAAATAAATAGAACTAAAACACCATTTATCCAATCGCCATGAAACTTTGGGAAGTTGCTGAGTACACTTCCGCGAAGGTTTCTGGCATAAAAATGTTTAAAATATCGGCCCCCCAGGGCCCTCATAATCTTTCGAATTCTAGTGTATGCACCATACGGAAGAACAAAAAATCGTGTATCCACAAGCACTCAAATAAATAAATAGAATAAAACACCATTCATCCAATCGCCAGGAAACTTTGGGAAGTTGTGGAGTACACTCCCGCGACGGTTTCTGGCATACATTTTTTTTAAATATCGGCCCCCCAGGGCCCTATAATCTTTCGAATACTGATGTACGCACCAGACGGAAAAACAAAAAATCGTGTATCAACAAGCACTTGAATAAATAAATAGAATTAAAACAACACTTTCAAATGTTTTCCATATTAAAATGAAAACGTTTCAATAGAAATGACACAATGTTAATTGAATGTTATCATACCGAGTTTCCTTGAATTTTCTTTCTTCGGAGATCAAAGCAACGCACGGCGGGTAAGCTAGTTGTTAATATTGAAAACGTAGATGTAAATAGGAATTACAATACTTTCATTTATAAAAATAAAATTGCATCTTTATTGATGAATTCACCCGTTGTGAACTCTATGTCAACCCCAACTCAGAAATAGATAGTTATGCAGACCCTGAGACCCAGGCCCATGGCCCCTGATTGTCAGATAAAAGGTGGGGTGGCACATAGCCGTCAGAAAAAGCGCAAACTGGAAATCCCAGATCAATCACACAGATAAGCCCAGCAACACCCCAATGGTCCAGGGAGACATGCCCCAATAAACCACACATGCTGGGAGAAGGAGATGGTGGAGTCCATATGACTCCAAGATTTTTAGCCTTAGTGACTGGGATGGGGACAGTTCCCAATTTTACTGGTCACCAGTCTGAGGATCAACATGTTGTATCCATGCCAAAAAGTAAAACCTCTGTTGTATCAGAGTTTAACAGTTTTCGGCCATCTATTTGCTAACACTTCTCATGCACTCCTTGAACTACAATGCAGTATCCTGTTTTCTGCTTGAGATTGATATAATATTCTGCATGTCATCTGCGTATGATACCAATTCAAAACCATGAGTTTTGAATATAAGAGCCAGGGGAGCAACTTAAACGTTGACAAGGGTAGGGCTCGGGGACGAGCCCTGGGGCACCCCACATGGGAGCCTAAAACAATTGGATGTAAAACCTTCTATTTCAATAAATTGTTCCCTTCAACGCAGTAATGACTTAAGGAGTGCGAGGGCCAAACCACCAACTCCTGCCTCAGGAAGCCAATCTATTAAAATGCCGTGGTCTACCGTGTCAAAGGCAGCTGACAGATCTAACATTATCAAAGATGCCGATCCTCCTTTGTCAACTGCCAGTCTGATTTCCTCGGTAAGCAAGGCCAGTTCAGTGCTATGTTGGCTTCTAAAACCATACTGGGTAGGATCTAGGACCTGATTGTTCCCAATAAAGGCACCTAGTTACTGATTCAGAAGCTTTTCAAGAATCTTAGCCGGTAAAAGTAGGCGGGAGATGGGACGAAAGTGTCCTACATCAGTTTTATCTAAATTAGGCTTTTTTAATAATGGTAAAATAGATGTCTTTTTCCACAAGGGGAAAGTTGCAGTTTCACTGGTGATGTTTAAAGCCTCCATATTGCTTATCGTCAAAGGAAAATGGTCCAACGGGGTTCCTGACTTAGTTGCTATGAGAATCTTTGTGGTTTGTTCATGAGACATTAGTGTAAAATTTAAAAAACAGAGTGGAGTGCGTTCATGGGCCGAGATGGACAAGCCTAAAAGTGGATTTTCAATATCAGATAGTGGAGCCTGAACAGTTAGTTTATTGACTGAATGAGCCGTGAATGTGTTGTAGATAGCAGAGACTTTATCACAAAAATATGAGGCCAAATTGTCACAGAACGCTTGATCTGTTGTGCTTTGACTAGTCTCCTGCAAATGGTTAAGTTTCAAAACTGTTGCAAACAGCTCCTTAGAGTTGTTTTGTGTCCCTTCTATCCTTTCTGAATAATATCTAATTTTAGTGTTTATAATCAATTATTTATATTTTGCCAATCTTGACTTGTGTCTTTCTTTTTCCCTGGCATCATAATGTTTACGCCAGCATCTTTCTTGACTATGGCAGAGTCTTCTTAATGATTATAGTTCTTCAGAGTACCAAGGTTCAGTAGGTGCAGTCCTGCTAAATTTTCCAGCTCTCTGGGGAATGGTAATACGGGCTGCTGCTGAAATCCAATTATGGTATTGTAAGGAGGCTACTTCTGAATCTGTAGAAAGGCCGGGTTTGCTCTGATTCAATTGATCAGTAAAATCAAACCGCTGCCACAGGTAGCTCTTAAAGCTACTTGCTTGACTGTGCTTAAAGCCTGTTAAAGGTGGTAAATCAAGGGTTAGTACTACTGCTGAATGGTCTGACCACGGTAGTTGCAAGTTACTATTGAATTTAAGCAGAGGACAGCCTGAAAACACGGCGTCCAAGAGATGGCCCACAGTATGAGTAGATCCTATACCATCTGCATTAAACAAACTGCTCCTGTTTTGCCAAATACCTCTTGATTTTTAAAGGTATTTCATGTTCAAGCAACATGATTCTATAGACATCTAAATTATTGTGAGTGATATATGAGAGATGTGATATCCTGAACCAAGGAAGTAACCAGAAAATTAAAATACCCCCAACTTGAACCCTATCGCTAAATCACACAGAGACGGAAAAGTAAGCAAAGCTGGCCTATTAGTGGGCTTCCCATCCCCCTTTTATCTTTGTTACATCCATTTGTCCTTCAATCCTTTTACCCTTTTAGCTATTCATCCATTCATATGTCAATTCCTTCACCGTCCATCCATCATTTTACCAATATATTTATTCATTCATCTCTCCATCACGTCACATTTCCATCTACTCAGCCCTTCAACTATCCATCCTGCCATCTTTTTACCCTTTCATATAGCCTTTCACCATTCCCTATCTTCCATTCTTTTTCCTTCCATCTATTCCCCCTTTCACATATCATCCTTCTACTCTCCAAATCATCTTTTTGTCCATCTGTATATTCATCTTTTCACCTTCAATCCATCCCTCAACCCCACCCTTTCACCCTTCCAGCAATTCATTTGATTATCCTTTCTTTCACCCTTCCATCTTATCTTTCACCTTTTCTTTGTAATTTACTTTTACAGTACCTCTCTTCCTTTCATCTTATGTCTTTCTTTCCTTCTATTTATCTATATTATCTCTCATTATTCTTTTCTTAATCTCTTTTCTTTCTCAGACACCCTTTTTCTATTTGTCCCCCTCTCTGTGTTTTATCATTCCATTATTCCAATGTATGTTTCCTTTGCTGTATATATAAATCCATGTCCCCCACCCATCTGTAATTGTATTACCTAGCTATTATTAGCAGACTCACAGGATGTCTGGCAAAGGCCGACAGCAGGGTCCAGTCTAGGTCCATCCTACCGGTCAGCTGAGAACATAAAGGAAAATCCCTCTCCAGGCTTGTAGTCTCCCTGTAGCCAAACAGAAGGTCAGCCAACTGACCCTTGATGACCACTTCTTCTCAGGGGTACACGAGTGGGCAGGTCCAGTCCTCCTTTTAGATCACAGACTGCAGACTCAGTGCAATTCTAATCTCCCACTTGGTTAGAAAGCATGCTGAAGTAGGTGCCTGGAGGATCCACATGCATTCATGACATGAGCTAGTGGTGGGTGGAGGTTACTGCTAGCACCTCTCTAACCAATGGGGTAAAAGTTCCCAAGTCCTGGCCTACCCAATTTTACAGAGGTTCCTCTTTGTCTATCTGCAAACAGACCCAACATTCCATGTGTTAGGGCAATTTCAAGATGACAAAAGTCTTTGGCCACAGAAAACTTGGGCTCTGAAGGCTGGGAAAGTGTGTGGGGAGTGTACTATTGTAAACCTATTGTCCTCACACATCTAACTTTAAAATCTAGGTACAGTATACTCACAGAAAACCTATAGACGTTAGCGAAGCTGGACAAAGGCTGGGTCCTTCATCAACAAGACAGTGGGTAGACAAGAATTGTCATAGCATCATGTTCCCTCCCTTTCAACTGCACTCCAAGTGTTATATGTTCACCCAGGATCAGAAGCCTGATAGGATCAAAGCTGGTTACTTTAGCAAACAGGCAGGGGAACCATAAGAATTGTCTTGGCATCCTTATATCTCTATTTCAAGTGTGACTCAAGTGTTACTTGTGTCTCAACCTACCTGTTATGCAAGAATGCAGTATACAATAAAATGCCTGCAGCCTCCACCATGCATATTTGGTTGAACTCAGAAGATAATTGTTGCCTACTTAGGTCAGACTATTATTTGCTCCTAGTAGACATTTCACACCTGTTCACATCTATTTAGGGCTAATGACACTGTTACTTGTCAAAAATGGCTATTTTGACAGGTTAGGCTGCATATTTACACTGTAACGGTCACACTACACATGCTAGGTCTTAAGCCACATTGCCAGTGGAGTGAAATGCAAAACAGGTGCTGCAGTTCACTAACGGCAGAGAATGAAAGTTGATACAGCATCATGGATGTCAACTGCCCAAAAAAGGCAAATGTCCTGTCTGCCCTCATCTACATTCCACTGATTCAGTAAGAGGTTAATGGAAGGCAGTGTTTCCTATGCCTTTACCATTGGAAAACATCATTTTGGTCTACCTGATGCCAGAAGGTAAAGTGGTATGATGGACTGCCCAAATGAAAGTGGCTTGGTGGAAGTCAATTCTATCAGTATCACTGCTGCGTGGTAGAACTACTGAAGACATAGTGGTGTCACACAGAAATAGTTTAAAATTTCCCATGAGAACTGATCCATTAGGTAAGTGGGCAAATAAAGTGAATCCCCCATTTTAGGGCTCATTTTTAGGACCCACATTGATTATGGCTGAGCCACCTTGTTGCGATGGCATTGTGGACCTAGCAGCATAAAAGAATTGTCACTTAAAAGGCAATGCAGGCGGGAGTCTCTTTAAGGGTCAAATATCTATCACACCGATTGGCAGATCATGATCAGGCAACTGTTCTGCTGCTGGTGTGGCAGCTATCATTTGGAATCTTCAATGGTGCACTTAGTAACTTTTGTTTAAAGAAAAATAAATCAAAGAACACAGGAATTGATTTTGTGAATTGATTTAGGAGTAGCTTGACTGGTGTTTAGTATGGCAAAAAAGTGCTGTGGCATTGAGTGTCGTGGCGTACAGTAGAGTGGCATAGAGTAGAGTGCAGTAGAAGAGAGTGGAGTAGAGGATAGTGGAGTGGAGTAGAGTGGCATGGTGTGGAATGGTATAAAACAGAGTGGATTGGAGTGGTGTCGAGTGGATGGCGTAGAGTACAGTGGAGTGGCATAGAGTATAATAGCATACAGTGGCATACATTAGAGTAGAGTGATGTAGAGTGGAGTGGCACAGATGGAGTGATATACAGTGGAATGAAAGGCATAGATTTGAGTTGTGTGGTGTGTAGTGGCATAGAGTAGAGTTGAGTAGCATGGCATTGAGTGATGAGGCAAGGAGAGGCATGGTGTGATGGAGAGTGGAGTGGAATAGAGTTGCGGAGAGTGGAGTGGTGTAGATTAAATTGTCATAGAGTAAAGTGGCATAGAGCAGAGTGGTATAGAGCAGAGTGGTGTAGAATGGAGTGGATTGGTGTGGTGTGGAGTGGCATAAAGTGACATAGAGGAGCATAGAGTGGTTTTGAGTGGCATAGAGTGGAGTGGTGTAGAGTAGACTGCATAGAGTAGAGCAACATTGAGTAGAGTGGCATAGAGTAGAGTGGTCTGTAGTAGAGTGGAGTAGAATTGTGTAAAGTAGAGTAGAGTGAAGTAGAGTAGAGTGGAGTGGCATCGAATAGAGTGGCATAGATTGGAGCGGCGTAGAGTTGAGTGGTGTAGAGTAGAGTGGAGTGGCGTAGAGTGATGTGGAGGGTCATAGGGTACAGTCGCATACAGTGCATTGCATATAATGCAATAGAGTGGAATGGCATAGAGTGGAGTATCATAGAGTGCTGTTGAATATAGTGGTGTGGAGTGGAGTAGACTACAGTGGAGTGGTGTTGATTTGAGTGGCATAGAGTGTAGTGACATAAAGTAGAGTGGCATAGAATAGAGTGGAGTGGTGTAAAGTAGAGTGGAGTGGCATAGAGTTGCATAAAGTAGAGTCAAGCGTCGTAGAGATTAGTGGAAAAGAGTACAGTGGCATAGAGTACAATGGCATAGAGTAAAGCGGTGTACAGTAGAGTGGCGTAGAGAGGAGTGGCACAGAGTGACATAGAGTGGCGCAGACTTAAGTGGAATAGTGTAGAATAGAGCATGTAGAGTAAAGCAACATAGATTGGAGTGGGGTAGAGTAGAGTAGAGGGGCGGAGAGTGGTATAGAGTAGAATGGGGTAGAGTGGAGTGGTGTAGATTAATGTGGCATAAAGTAAAGTGGTAGAGAGTAGAGTGGCATAGAGTAGAGTGGTGTAGAGTGGAGTTGATTGGCATTGGGTGGATTAGCGTAGAGTATTGTGAGGTAGAGTGTGGTAAAGAAGATTAGAATAGCATAGAGTGGGGTAAAGTGGAATGGGATTGCGTAGAGCAGAGTGATGTAGATTGGCATAGAGTGAAATGGTGTGGAAGGTAAAGTGGGGTAGAGTAGAATGGAGTAACATGGTGTAGAATGGAGTGGCTAGTGTTGCATAGAATAGAGTGGAGTGGCATACAGTAGAGCGGAATAGAGTAGAGTCACATACACTACTGTGGAATGGCTTAGAGTGGAGTGGCATAAAGTAGGGTGGCAGTGAGTGGAGTAGTGTCGAGTAGAGTGGAGTGGCACAGAGTGCTGTGGAGTGGCATAGAGTAGCATGGTGTAGGGAAAAGTGAAGTAGAGTGGAGTGTTTTCAGTGGTGCAGAATATGGAGTAGAGTGGCGTACAGTGGAGTAGCATGAAGTGGAGTGGTGTAGAGCGAGAGGTGTGGAGTAGAGTGGTGTTAAGTACATGGGTGTAGAGAGGAGTGGCAAAGAGTACAATGGTGTAGAGTGGAATGAGCTAGAATAGAGTGTGTATAGTAGAGTGAAGTAGAGTGGAGTGGCATAGATTAGATTGGCATAGAGTGGAGTGGAGTAGAGTGGCATAACGTAGAGTAGAGTATATTAGAGTGATGAGGAGTGGCGTAGAGTCGAGTAGAGTGGAATAGAGTGGCGTAGAGTTGTATAGAGTGAAATGGCATGGAGTGTAGACTGGGGTAAAGTAGAGTGAAGTGACATAGAGTATAGTACAGCAGAGTAGAATGTAGTGGCGCAGAGTGCATAGATTGGCATGGAGTGGTGTAGAGTGGCATAGAGTAGAATGGAGTGGTGTAGAGTAGAATGACAGAGTGGAGTGCATAGATTGGAGTGCCGTAAAGCGGCAAGGAGTGTAGAGTGCCATGGAGTGACCTAGCCTAAAAAAGCATAGATTGCAGTAAAGTGCCATGGAGAGGCATAGAGTGGAAGAATGGTGTAGAATTGAGGGGCATGTAGTGAAGTGTGAAGTGGCATACAGTAGAGTGCAGTGGCTTAGAGTGGAGTGGCGTAGAGTAGAGTAGCATGGAGTAGAGTACAGTGGGGTGTCATAGAGCAGAGTGGAATGGAGTGGCGTACAGTGGAGTGGTGCAGAGTAAAGTGGCATAGAGTAAAGTGGTATAAAGCAGAATGACATATAGTAGAGTGGCATAGAGTGGAGTGGAGTGGACTGGCATCGAGTAGAGTGGCATGGAGTGGCATAGAGTGGTGTGACATGGAGTGGCCTAGATTATGAGTGGTATAAAGTGAAAGGTGTATAGCAGAGAGGTATAGAGTAGAGTGGTGTTAAGTACATTGGTGTAGAGTGGTGTGGTGTGGAGTAGAGTGGTGTAGATTAGAGTGGTGTAGATTGGAATGAGGTAGAGTAGAGCACGCAGAGTAGATCAAAATAGAGTGGAGTGGCACAGAGTAGATTGCGTAGAGTGGAGTAGAGTGGCATAAAGTAGAGTGGAGTGGAGTGGAGTGGTGTGGAGTGGCATGGAGTGGAGAAGAATGGAATACAGTGTCGTAGAGTGGCATATAGTGAAATGGCATGGAGTTTGGAGTGGGGTAAAGTAGAGTGGAGTGTCAGAGTAGAGTGGAGTTTCTTAGAATGGAGTGGCATAGGATAGAGTGGAGTGGCATAGAGTATAATGGTGTAGAGTGTTGTGATATAGAGCAGGGATAAATGACTTTGAGTGGAGTGGGGTAGGATAGAGTGTAGTGACATAGAGTACAATGGTGTAGAGTGAAGTGACACAGAGCAGAATGAGAGTGGCTTAGAGTGGAGTGGTGAGGAGTACAGTGGTGTAGAGTGAAGTGGCATAGAGTAAAATGGCGTAGAGTAGAGTGGCATAATAGAGAGTGGTGTAGAGTAGAGTGGTGCGGAGTACAGTGGTGTAGAGTGAAGTGGCGTAGAGTAGAATGCCGTAGAGTAGAGTGGCATAGAGTAGAGTGGTGTAGAGTGGAATGGCATAGAGTAGAGCACGTAGAGTAGAGCAAAAAAGAGTGGAGTAGTATAGATTACAGTGGCATAGAGTGGAGCAGTTGGCATGAAGTAGGGTAGAGTGGTGTAGAGTGGTGTGGTGTGGAGTGGTAGAGAGTGGAGTAGTGTGGAATGGAGTGGCATACAGGGGTGTAGAGTGAAATGGCATGGAGTGTAGAGTGTGGATATAGCAGAGTGGAGTGGCATAAAGTAGAGTGGAGTTGCTTAGAGTAAAGAATTCATATTAAACAACGTAGGAAGAGAGAGTGCAGCATCTGCCTGCCTTGACCAGCTTCATTGCCTATCAGTTTGTTAATGAGCTATCTTTAAGTTTCTGTGCCAAACGCATGGAGCACTTCATGGTAACAGCCCAAGTCTATTGTTAAATAAAGTAAACTTTCACAAACCAACTCTGAAACTCAGATCAGCTAGCAAGGCCTTGATTTTTTATAAAATAATTAAGAAATCCCGAATGGGTGAACACTCTTTTAACTTCTTAGCCATCACTTAATGGAATAGGCTTCTTCGGGATCTATGCACAGTGTCAGATTTTCTGACTTTTAGAAAAAATTTGAAGACATGGCTATATCCACTTTAGTCTCTGGAGATGAGTGATGCACTTTACAAATTCCAAAATACAGAAACAAACAAACAAAAAAGCCTTCATAACATATAAACTGAAATATGTATCTTCAATCTACAAGACAATGACAACGTTGGTGAAGAATATTGGAGGCAAAACTGTCCTAGTGGAGACAGATAACAAGAAAGGGGTACATATAAGACAATAAAGTTACCCAAAAGCATAAAAAGATCCTCAAGTTGGAATCCTCATGAGATAGAAGCAAAAGTGAAACCAGAAGTAACACTCCCGAAATAAGGCAGAGGTAATCCTTGCACAAGAATTTGCTCAAGGGTCATAAGGACAAAAGTATTGTAAAAAGTAAGTAGAGAAAACATGCTAAACACAATATAAGGTCCTGTAACACAACAAACACTATTGTATTGTACATTTCCTACATGTACACTGTTAGAAATTAGGTTACTGGTTGACTGGGGTGTGAGCCTTGGTCAAGCATCTACCACAATCCCAGTCAGGGTGAGAGACAGGAAACTCCTAAATGAACCTGTGCTCACCCTCTGGTAGTTTGGCAGAGAGCATCCAGGCTTAACATAGAAGCATGTGTAATGTATTTGTGCAACACTTCAAACAGTAAAAACTGAAAAAATACTATACAAAAAATATCCCACACAATGTTTAGAAAAATAGAGTATGTTTAATAAATAAAACTAGACCAAAATGGCAAACATCGAATCAGGAAAGCCTGAGATACTGAATTGTAAAGCTTTGAGGTAAAATAGTGCCAAAAAGCAGAAAGCACATACAAGGGCTATCTAGTCGCGCTGGACCAAGACAAAGTTACAAATTCAGGCAGACCACAATGATGCATTGGACATTACAGCGCATGCTGTTACCACGCATGCCTTTACAACGCAGTTTTTACAACGCATGCCTTTACAACGCATAGCGCTTAGGGGTGCTGGATAGTGAATAGTTTATTTACTATTCCAACTCCAGTCCCCGTGGATAGTAGGGAAGGTGTTGGATAGTAAATTAAATCTATTCCTTATCCTAGAGCGCCCCCCAGCGCTATGCGTTGTAATGACATGCGTTGTAATAGTTGCGTCGTTAAGGCACTGCGTGGTAAAAGTTGCGTTGTAAAGGATGTTTCCCTGATGCATTGGCCGGCTACAGGGACCCCAGTGAACCCACTGAACAAAGTACGTTAAATCCTGGATGGGGGCTGTTGTGTGGATCCAAGGCAAAGAAAGCAGCACACCGTCAAAGCAATGCTCCAGTTGTGAAATGTGGTGAGGTTCGGGTTTGAGGTCCTGTTGTGTTGACGTCAAGGATCCCGTTGATGGGTCTTGCGATGCTAAGTCCAGGCATCAAGGATGCGGCGCACAGCTGGCACTGGATCGGTTTCTAAGAGCTGCGAGGCTGAGATGCAGAGGTTGATGTTGTCACGAAAGATGCGAGGATCTAGATCAAGATGCGCTGTTGGCAATGTGTTGGTTACAAACACTGCAAGGGTGATGCGGAGCTCTGCACTGGCTGAAATCCACGATGTGCTGCTCAGCCAAGAATATGTGTCAGTCCGGCCAGAGGATGCGCCGCCCAGCAGGGAAATGCATTATGTACACTGGTAAGCACCTTAGGCCCACTTCCAAGTCCAGGACTGAGGTGGTACTACTTGGCAGGTTGTATTTACAGCTGGCAGAGTCTAGTTACAGATGCAAGGTGGTTGAAACCTGTTATGTCCCTGAGGCTTCTGATCAGGAGGCCAGCCAACTAGTCCTTGGAGACACTCGGGGATCTGGGTTCAGGAGAATTAGATCCACTCCTTCCCACCTAAACAACACAGCACAGCACAGCAAAGCAAAGCAGGGAAGCAGGTCTTCCTGAGCAGCAGTCCAGCAGACTGGCAGTCTTTCAGCAGCAGAGAAGTCCTTCTTCCTACCAGAGTATTCACAGGTCCAGAAGTGTACTGCAGTGGTTGTGTCTTGAGTCCAGTACTTATACTCAGTAGTGCTTTGAAGTGAGGGAGACTTCAAATACAAGTCTTTGAAGTGCACAGATGTCCTGCCCTGACAGGCTTGGCTCTAGACTAACTACAGGGAATTAGGCATCCCTTTGTTAGGGGACAAGACACAGTCTTTTCAGGTATAAGTGAGGCTGGGTCCAGCTCCACCCTCCCATACTGTCAGGATAACCCCTCAGTCACACCTAAGATCCCACGGTGTATGGCTGTCGAGGTAGAAAACATATAACCCAACTACCAACTTCACCCAGTCATGTGCCCAGCGACAAGCTGCAGGCACAAAATGGCTAAGGCAAAAAAATGCCAAGCCAAGCCAAGCATATTGCATCTGGCATCTGAAAATGAGGAATAAAGCATTCCAGTTCAACTTGTCTGTCTCCTGAGTGATTTTACAAGAATGGAAAACATGGATTACTTAATACGTTAAAAAGATGAGAACACTGGTGGATTACTCTGGTTAATTGTTAAAAATGGTTTAAATGTGAAGGACTGTTGTCCTAATCTTAGCAGTGCAGCAGTTGGTGTTGCTATTTTCGCACCTTTGTTTCATTAACTTTCTAAAGGTGGCATTTTCAGAACTGTTTGGGCCTGGCAAGTGGTTTAACTTGCCAGGTTGACATGCTAGTTTAAAACTATACCCACAGGCTCTGCAATGACAGGCCTGAAACATGTTTGCAGGGCTACTTAAGTGGGTGACATAATCAGTGCTGCAGACCCACTAATAGCAATTAATTTACAGGCCGTGGGCACATGATGTGCAGCCTACTAGGGACTTATAAGTAAATTAAATATGCCATTTAAGGATAAGCCAGTGTTACCACATTTTAGGAGAAAAGCACAAGCACTTTAGCACTGGTTAGCAGTGGAAATGTGCAATAGTCCTAAAGCCAACAAAAACTAATTCAGCAAAAAGGGGAGAGGAAGGCAAAAAGTTTGGGGATGGCCCTGAAGAAAGGGCCATTTCCAAAATCCATTTGTGATACCAGCCACTTCAAAGGTTTCAACAATACATGTTTAGAAAATGCACAATGGCCACTATCATGGTCAAAGGATGTTGGATATCATTTCCTGTCATTTCAAGGGGCGAGGGGTAGTCAATAAGTCTTTAAAGTCACTTCTGCTATTATTGTTGGTAACATGACAGTGTCCACGGTATTACAGGAGTGATGAATCAAGAAATATCGAGATTTTCGGGAAACGTGATCAATGCCGCTGCTAGATATTGCGTTCTACAAAGCTCACATCAATGAGATAAGTTACACTGGGGGCAAATGAAAACTGCAGCCTACTTGGCATCAGTTTTCATTTCACAATTCCTTCAAAGCTTAATTTTGAAACAATTGCGGACAATTTCTAAACGCCACCCGTAAAATCTTTGCCAATGAACGCCTTAGACTACAAGGGACAAATTATCCTTTAGACTCGCTGAACACTTAGAGAAGTAGCATGATTAGTAGCTATTGATGCATAGCACTTGGGATAAAGTGAACACAGTTAGATTAATGTGTGCATGAGTTGCCTCACTAAACTGGCTGTCAGTTTTGTCAGCTAATTATACAGCTATGGAATGCAGTGCAAATGTAAGGGAAAGGAACGCTTAAATTGTAATTGCACTGGTCATATTTTGTCGCCACTAATTGCTTACATAGGAATTAATTAATTTGTGTCGTGATGCATTCTGGGGGAGTTGTCATGCACTTGGTGAGCTCTGAGCTTTGTTCTTCTAATGATAACTTTTTAAAGTTTTCTATTAAAGAAGTTTACTGCGACTTAAAAACTAGTTGCCCCGAGTTCAAAATGGTTTATTTGCTGTTTTCATGATCTATTTGAGAATGATAAATAATATATAAAGGACGCTTTATAGCTAAACATTGATGGAGTGTCAATTTAAACAACAGTTTGGAAAGTTGCAGACAGTTTGGCCAAGAAAGGAGTGGACAAAGATCAAGATATGGGTCCATGCAGGAAACACATGGCACAGCATCATGAACAGAGGGCAGAGTGGAGACTGGTTCTAGCCCAATAAAATGTTAAAAAGGTGAGCTTTTATGGTTTTTGCCCCAGTATGCTGCTGCTGTGTCCATCTTTTAAGATAAAGCCTCTGTGGCACGTCTAGAGAAAGGAGCACTGGGATGGTTACATGTGAACATGTGTACACACACATATGCACATGTGTGTTGGCTGCATGTGTTAGACTACTGTCATGCATAGCCCGATATTGGTGCACAGGTGGCCTGACATAGAAGGAACCCAGCCAGGATACATTCTGACATGGGGTGGGCTTTATATTATTAGTGGACATTTATAGAAAGGTCTGTAGGGGTACTGGATTATTAATAGTGTCACTGTACTATACACATAGGTGATATATGCCTTAAATTGCAGTTTTGCTCACCATGACCATGTTCAGCGAGGTGTGAATCCGGGGTGAATCATGAGTGCTGAGTTTGAATGTTCAGGTCCTAATAACATACATGTACATCTTATGAGACGCCTAGAAATGTCATATTTCTCTGGCTTAGCTCAGATTCAGATTTCAGGCCTTTTTTTTCTCCGCTATGCCAAATTAGTTACTCTGCTCACCAGCAATTGAAACAAAGGTCTCCGCACACAATAGGGGAAATTAGCAGTGCTTGACTCACCTCATGAAACGGGAGGGTGGCTGAGGAAAGTCTTCATCTGGTAATTAGCTGCTACCCTGCACCTGGGCTGTTCAGTCCAGGACCACTTAACAAAGGCGGAAGCTCGGACAGTTTGAGCCATTACAGGAGGTGATCCCTTTGAAGCTTTGATAGTAATGTTAGATGAGGCCCTCAGAGGCCCTATGCACATAGAAAAGTTGACAATGCCATATTATATTGTGCCAGAATTCTGTGCAAGAGGGTTGGGACAGGGGTGGAGGGATAATGTGGAATTCTAGACATGGCCAGCAGTGCCTGGCATTTAGAACGTTCCATCTATACTTAAAACCTCTGCACAAGGGAGAGACCTGGCAAGATTCTGGATATGGACGGTGACAGGGCAACACCAAGGACAGCTGGAAGGACAATCCACCTGATGCCCCTAGTCTAAGGACTGGCTGCAGCTGACACATTTGAAGTCAGGAGGCCTGCTTAAACTGCTCCAGTTGGCTAGGGCTTGACACTAGGAGCAAAATGAGCCCAAGATCTTGGAAATCAGCCCATCAGGTCCTGCGTTTTGCAGCTTTCAAGAGTTTGACCAGTGACCTTTTGCCCACAAAATGGAGTGCATAGAGCTCCGCCACAATTTCTTGAAGTACCACCAGGGTGGGCCAGTTCCCAGTTGTCAGCACAAAACAAATGTTTAATTATTTGGAGAAAAGGGCTGTGCGCAACCCCCACCAGAGCTCCTACAGCCATGAGAACCTCAGGGCCCAGTGCAAAGCAAGACAATAGGAGACCCCATTCCTGCGCCCCGGCGCTACTGTGCTTCCTGTGTGTTGGTGCAGCCTTCCACTTACTGTACCCATGATTTGAGGAGCGGGGAGGCCAGCACATTCTGCAGCCTGCTTGTTGGGGTGTGGGAACATAACGTACATGCTGGCTCATATGCTGGTATCGGAGAGTGCTGCCGGGTGGGGGGGACACCCCCAGGCAACTCAGGAGTAGGCTCCCACCGCTGCTCCATACAAATGTACTGCTGTGGGTTGTGTTGTAAATGAACCCAAAGAAGATGTTGGGTTCCGAGAAGTTGGTTTATTCGGGCAATAGAACAGCTTAACACCCAAAGGAAGAGACACAGTGGACACCGTCTTCTTCCGACCACAGCTCAGTATGAATTCCACATTCTACAGACCCTAGTAATGATGTCATAGGTTCTACCGTATGACATGTCATAGAATACCACACACCTCCCCCCCATTAAAAAAAAACTAAAAGAGAAATAAAACACAAAACTAAAAAAAATTAAAATTAGAAACGAACAAAATCCCTAAATTTCATCGGAAGACATCTAACACGTGAGCTACTACGTGAAATAGCTAACTTTTGGTCACAGGCAGGAAGAGCAAAGTTAGAATGGTCAATATTAACAGATTTGTCTGCAACAATACCCTGATCAACATTCATAGGATTCTCAGGAATAACATTCTTTGTTGCATTTCCACGAAGAGCAGGCCCATCCTGGACATCAGCATTGGTAGCATTATCAAAACTAACATTCTTACACAAAGATAGATGATCAAAAGCTTCGTGAGTACCACAAAGCTCTGAATTGTCATTCACCAAATGTGGATCATTAGAAGGCGATAGATCTGGTCGTGAAAAGGAGGAATCGCAGTTAGCAGATCTACACCCAGAAAAGCGTTTCAAGTCATCAGACCTACACACAGAAATGCGTCTCAAATTCCAAATTTTGCCATCTTCCACCCTAACAGCTTTGCTGAAAACTTCAATGACTCTGAGAGGACCCGACCATCTAGGAGATCCTTTGCGGATTTGTCCACCAAACTTTACTCTTACAAAATCACCAACACTTAATTTAGGTAAACTCACACTATGTGCTGGGTGGTGGGACATTCTTGCTTGATACTTATTGACTCTCTCTCTAACAGCCTCCAAATCTAATTCTAAATAGTCACCTTTCTCTGTTCTCAACCACCAAGGCATAAGCTTCGAGCCAGGCTTTCTACAGCGCAACATTTCAAAGGGAGAAAGTCCAGTTACAGTATTAGGGGAAAAGCGATACGTCAAAAGGGTTGCTTGGAGAGCCTTCCTCCATTTCAAACCACTACGCAAAGCCAACTGACAAGATTCCTTAATTACTCTGTTAAAACGTTCAACCTGTCCGTTGGCTTGGGGAAAATAGTTGGAAACCCTTTTATGTTTGATACCACAACTGGAGAGGAAAGATGAAAAATTTTCCCTAACAAATTGTGGACCATTATCAGTGATGAGTTCTTCAGGTAAACCCTCTCTGGAAAAAACTTCGTTAAGGAATTCAACAATTACATCAGAATTGACCTTCTCCACAATTTTCAATTCCGGCCACTTGGAGAAATAATCAACCAGAACAATGGCAAACATCTCTTTGCCCGACTGATAACTGAAAGGGCCAATAATGTCTACTCCTAATTTGCGCCACGGACCCTGAACAAACTCCACAGGGGTAGAACTTACAGAAATGGGTTTCACAGATTTATCACTTAAGGAACACGGGGAACAATTCCTTACCCATTTATCAATCATATTGTCCATACTAGGCCACCAATAAAATTCTCTAATTCTTCTCTTGGTGGAGGACATCCCTAAATGGCCTTCATGAGCCAGATCACAAATCAGTTCTCTTATGTCTATGGGAGGAATAATTTTATCATCTCTGAAAATCATTTCGCCATTATCCATCAACTCATCCTTTACCTTAAAGAAAGAGGCCAACTCACCACTAAGTTTCCTCTCTTCGGGCCAACCTTTGTTTAAAAACAACCTTACGTCCTTCAACACGTCATCTTGATCCATAGCTTTTGTCCAAGCAGCCTGCGAGATCAGTTTAGACTGATCATCACCAACAATGATGTTGATATCACTCATAGTAAAAGCCACATCACATTCTTCAGTGTAACCTGCTGCTGGACAATCGTTAGCAGGAAAGCGAGACATGCAGTCTGCGTGGACATTAAGACGACCAGGGACATAAGTAACAACACAGCGATATTCCTGTAACTTTGCGGCAAGCCTCGCTAAACGAGCAGTGAGAGTTCTACCACCACCAGCAGATAGCATGGTGACCAATGGCTTGTGATCAGTCCTTAGTGAGAATTTGGTACCCCAAATAAACTGACGGAAATGTTGAGTGGCCCAGGTACACGCAAGTAACTCCCTCTCTATCGTGGAATAATTAACTTCAGAGCCACGAAGAGATCTGGAAGCATAGGAGACAACATATTCACCTGAATTGTCCTTCTGCATTAAAACAGCACCTAGACCTATATTGCTGGCATCGACACAAAGTATACATTCTTTATCAACTGAAAATGGTTTAAGAAAAGGTGCACAGACAATCTTACTCTTAGGTACATCAAAAGACTCTTGTTGGTCTTTACCCCATACAAATTTTGCTTGTTTCTTGAGCAAGGAGCGTAAAGGATGAACTAACATGGAATAATTCTGTACAAATTTCCCATAGAATTCAGTGAGACCAAGAAAAGACAGCAACTGTTCTTTGGAGGTGGGGATGGGAGCTGACATAATACTCTTAACATGGTTGAGTTTGGGTTTAATACCATTTTTCGAAATCTCATGGCCTAAGTACTCAACTTTGGACTGTCTGAACTTACATTTTGAAAACTTTAAGGTTAAGCCTTTCCCTTGGATACAATTCAAAACAGAATACAAATTAGAATCATGTTCGGTACAATCTTTACCAAAAATCAAAATGTCATCTTGGAAAGCCACTGCACCACTACAATTTTTGAGTACATCCCTCATCAATCTCTGAAAGACGGAGGCGGCACTAGCTAGTCCAAAAGGCATTCTCAAATATTGAAACATGCCCTCTGGAGTAACAAATGCTGTTAACTTCCTAGACTCTTCATGTAGCTCCACTTGATGATATGCACTCGCCAAGTCTATTGTAGAGAATACTGTGGCACCAGACAAAGAGGAAATCAATTCATGAATATTTGGTAAGGGATGTTTATCAACCCATATTTCCTGGTTGAGACTGCGGAAGTCCACACATAGGCGGAGATCTCCAGAACTCTTGAGTGACAAAACAACGGGGGAAACCCAAGGAGAAGACTCAATTGGTTCAATGATATGTTTTAAAACAAGATCATCTAGAATTCCTTTGAGCTTATTCCTGTAAGCTAAAGGGACATTCCTTACTCTGTGTCTAACTGGTACAGCATTTTCATTAAGTATTATCCTATGTTTGAAATCTGTGTACTTGCCAAGAATATCTTTGAAAACATCAGGAAACTTGTTTTTAATATTACTGACAAAATAAGGATCATTCAAATCAGAAAGTAAGTTCACTTCTGGCTCTATAAAACACACGGGAGGGTTAGCATTAGGATCCAGTTTGATGCCTAACTCACGTTGGTGTGGCCACCCTAAAATAGCTACACCTTTGGTGGCTACGTACACTTTCCCATTAGTAATTCGATCTTTAACTTGAAGCTTGGCCCAGAAGTATCCCTCCAAATCTATTTTCTTCCCTGAGTAACCTCCAGGATGAATGTCAGGGACACAAAGCTCTCTATTATCCCAAAAACTTTTAAACAAATCTAAACCAATGATAGAATATCGTGAACACGAATCCATCATCAGTTCAATGGACATATCATCTACCAAAATGGGATAAGAGGGAAACTCTTCAAGTCCAACTTCATCCACAGAAAGAATGCAATTGAAGCTATTTAGGACTTCCTCTTCCTCTTGTGAAATATAATTTACTCTTTGTGTAGAGCGACAAACATTGCCAAAATGACCTTTAGGCTTACATTTCACACATACTCTGTCCCAGGCAGGACAACCTTTGTAATTGCCAACATGGTTGGGACTACCACAACGATAACAAGAAACATTTTTCTTTTGAACAAATCTGTTGTCTGGATAGCTTTTGACCTCACTGAATTTTTTCTCACTATCCTTTTTCAATACATTCCTGGAAGAAAAATTTGGGTTAGATTGGTTTTTAACTAAAGAGACTTCAGGTTCAGGAACTAAAGGTTTGACATTAGACCCTCTTATTTCAGATACGAACAACTCAGACTGTTCTATACCCTTGGCTATGTTGATGACAGCATTGAGAGTAGTTTCTGTACCAAGCCAAAGTCTCTCCTGAATTTTCTTGCTTTTGGTTCGCATCATGATTTGGTCTCTAAGAACCTGTTCGTAGGAAATTGTTTCAAATGAACAATAACAGGCTAAAGAGCGTAGCGCTGAGACATAATCCTCTATGGACTCATCTTGTTTTTGAATGCGAGAATAAAACTTGAACCTCTCCATGACAGTATTTATTTTCCTGCCAAAACGAATTTTCATTTGTCTAGTTTCAAATTCTTTAATACCTGCCCCTCCTAAACAATGTCGTAAAAGGGCTAGTTTGCGCTTAGCAGAACACCCCTCCTTTTCAAGGACATCTACATAAGCCAAAAACATAGGGAACCATAAATCCCATTCAATGCTTGGATCTCCGGCTGTTTGTAGAAAATGAGGGGGGGCAGCAATGTTCGACATTTTTTTTTTTTTTTTATTGTTTGTAACCAAGTTGAATTCAAATATCAAAAACGTAAAAAATTAAAGTACCTACGATAAGTTGTAAAAACAACTGCTCACTCGAGGAGAAATTGTGGTTTCAAAACTCTTTAAGGCAGAAATTGCGATCCACGAAGGTTTCCCAAGATGGGGGCACGTACGTGACGTCAGCGCGTCACTGGGGTTGAAGAGTAATTCCCACAATGCTTTGCGGATCGTTCCAGGGATGTAGCGAGAAGCGAACGTCAAAAATTGACGAACGGATGAAGGCGTCTCGAGCTGCACTGGAACGCTCGGCCGATTTGAACGGCACAACGGTTAAAGCAGGTAAGCGGTGAAATGTAAAATAGTGGGAAAATCTGGAAAACTCCTGCAAAAAAAAAAAACGTTCTTTCCTGAAAGGCAGTACGTTACCCAAAATTGACGGAGATAATGTCAATTTCCAACGAACTTGTTAGACTGGTAGCCGATCATGTGAACGCTGTTCTGTGGAGATATTGTTGATCCCGGACGTCGCCAGTAATTGTGTTGTAAATGAACCCAAAGAAGATGTTGGGTTCCGAGAAGTTGGTTTATTAGGGCAATAGAACAGCTTAACACCCACAGGAAGAGACACAGTGGACACCGTCTTCTTCCGACCACAGCTCAGTATGAATTCCACATTCTACAGACCCTAGTAATGATGTCATAGGTTCTACCGTATGACATGTCATAGAATACCACAGGTGCCACGGGTGAGACCAGTGCACTCCTCTCGAAAAACACCAAAAGAGACAAAAGATACGCATTGTAAGTGTGCCGTTGTAAGGGGGCCTCACACCGATACCAGCTACCGGGCAGTATAGATAATGTAATTGGACACAGCGGGCACAATAAGTACACAGACACGCAGATGGCTGGTCTGGACCGGAAGTCCTGTGCACCCCGGCCCGTTTATTTATAGCTCTCTGGCCACACCTGGCCAGAGAGTAATACATTGTGTGGGTATGATTGTGGGTTTACACCCATACGGTGAAAATACTAGAACACTACATTCCTTCCCAAGTTGGTATGTGAAACAAATTAATGTCCAAACAATTTAGCAAACAAAGTCCGCCAATCTGTGGCTTGGCCGGGGGTTCGGCCAGAGGCTATACTGATGCCTGTGGGAATTTTGCTGACTTCTTGGAATTGTAGATCCCGCATCGTTGGCCTGATGATCAGGACTGTGAGATTCGGATACTGGTGATTTAGCAGGACTTAGCGAAGGAACTTCATCCACTGTAAGCTCTGATTCGGCCAACTGGTTCTCCGGGAGTTCTGACAGAGTTACAATGGGTTGGGTCCTAGCTGCAGCTGGAATTATTTTGAACCATGAGACGTTTCTAGATACGGTCTCACCGTTTCTCTCCGCGGTAATGGCTGTTACATTAACTGACTTCACCACCCACAAGCCGGGTTTGTAGGAGGTTCGAAACTTCCCTGTGTTCCAGCGATTCCGTAGTAGCACAGAACACCCGGGTAGCATTTTTTTTCTTTTTTTTTTAAAACCTTTATTATGACAAGTAGAGGTTACACAGCTTTGTCGCCTACAACCTGCATAGTCAGGCCGGCAGCTTCAGCATTTGTTTTGAAATATATTTCGCATTAAGGGGATGCCAGACTGACACAGCAAGCCGCCTACAACCAATCAGGGCCGGCCGCGTTAAAGGCTATTGGGAGCTGCATGAGGAAGCATTACGAAAAACTGGAGATAACGATGAATATAGGAGATAGAATGCTTGAGGTTTCACAATTTTTTCATTTTTTGTGTCAACTAAATCAACATAAACTGAACCAAAAAGCCCGACAAACTAATGGGTCTATCTCTGGCTGCTCTTCCTCCCGTGTATCCTCCACATTAGCTGCATTTTGAACAGTTGAGTTGAGATGGAAACGGGGTAGATGCAGCTAACATCACTACATGCTACATGTACGTCGATTGGGTCTTAGGACACGCACCAGCTGGGTAGCAAGGAATACTAGGACTGCCACATGGGTGCAACTCGCAGGTTGAGAGTGGAATGCAGGTTCCGAACTATGCGGGCGGGCTTCACAAGTCTAGAAGTATAAGACAGGAGTCTCAGTGTGCAGTGACACAGGCAGGATTGTATATGAGAGGTATGGTAAGTGTATTTAGGAGGACAGCAACATGTATGATACATTAGGTGTGAGGTGCTGTATCTAGTGTCGAAGGAGCAACCTCT